>NC_137956.1:30088237-30673113 GCF_963924665.1 Micromys minutus
TCTGAGGTTTCCTTTAGGGAAATACAACTGTTTGGTTCACTCCAGACACCCCTGGGTCTCACTGTTTTTTGTTTGTTTGTTTGTTTGTTTGTTTTGTTTGTTTTTTTCTGAGAATATCAGGGTTTCACTGTTCCAAATAATTGTCCTCTTCCAATCCTTTCTCTCCTTTCGTCCTGGGCCTGGAGGCCCCCTCTTAGCCCTGTCATGATCATTGGGTAGATGCTAATGTCCTTCTAGCTAATGGAAACCCTGGAAGCCAATGGCATGTAACACAAATCCAACAGATAAGAGCTATTTCAAATCCTTAAGCATTAAGGAACAATGACCTTGTCAGAAACATCAGGGGAATGAGAAAGCTGGAGCACGCGATTTCCTTAATCAGAGTGAAGCTCCGGGAGACTAAAGACAGATGAGTGGCTGTGCTTTCTCTGGAACATGAGGCTAGGCAACAGAAGACCCAGTCCCCAGCTCTTTCTCTTATGTGGCTTTGACGTCCATCTTGTTAAGTGAAGTCTCAGAGTTGAGAATCTGATGGCTGCTTCTGGCTATGGGGTAAGATGGTCCATAAGAGTTTCAGACCCAGAGCAGGGCAGGGGGAGGGGAAGATGAGGGCATGGTACTACACACACAGCTGATGGACCTGACACTCCCTCCCTGTGAAGAGTCAGAGAGGGGACTGACTGAGAGCACTTAGTGCTTTCTTGGCTAGGAGGAAGCTGGAACTCAAATTCAGGCCCTCCTGACTTCCTTTCTGCCTCGCTGATTGGTTGTGCTGCCTTTCCTTGGTTTTGGTTTCAGACAGAGAGAAATTACAAAACTGTTGGGGATTCTGGAGGGGACATCTTCATTGGTATTTGTCCCGCGCAACCGTCTCGCCTGCAAGAACGACGCGGCACACAAAATAGAATCCTTCTGCGGTAAACTTTATTAATCTGGAAAAACCGGTACTCGCTTCACGTGACGAAAAAGACGGAGAAAACCAAGAAATCCAAGGAGACGAACAGGACGAACAAGCTCCACGAGACGGCCGAAAACCAACGGGAGAAAGAGAGGAAGAAGAGAGGAAGAAGAGAAGAGAGAGCTATCCAGCTCGCCCCCCTTATAAAGGGATCAGTCCTTGCCTTGGACGCGGAGCCCCCTGATTGGTTGAAACTCACCAGGCCCTATGACGCCACGGGAGAGGCGGAACTCATGAAGCGGAAGTTACCCAGCCTGTGCGCACATGGCTTGTTTACTGCTAACTCCAGCCAGATATCAGCGCCATCTTGTAATGGCGAATGCGTGGGAATGTGTGGGCGGCGCCCCACAGGTATTGTGTCGAGAATACTAGAGGGACCCTCTTCAATGGCACTGTAACATCAGGGATAGGAGAGAGGTCATCTTCCACTGCATGTGTCACAGATACTAGAGAGGCACTGTGTCAGAAATATTGGAGAGATCGTCTTCTATGGCATGGTGTCAGGGACATTAGAGAGACCCTCTTTCATGGCATTGTGTCCTAGAGAGACCCTCACCCACATTGTGTCAGGGACACTAGAGAGACCCTCTTCCATGGCATTATGTCCTAGAGAGACCCTCTTCCATGGCATTATGTCCTAGAGAGACCCTCTTCCATGGCACTGTGTCAGGAACACTAGAGAGACTCTTTTCTATGGCATTGTGTCAGGGATACTAGAGAGACCCTCTTCCCCTTACAAAGCGTTCATTCTTTACTGTACTTTCACACTTGGTACCTTGCATGACAAGAGAATCAGAAGAGAAAGCAAATTTACTCTAAAGGGTAAAAGAGACCATGGGTGGGGATTGAGGAAGAAATCCCCAGAGGCACCCATTTAAGCTTAGGTTAAAGGGGAAAGAAGGGAATTTAGGGAAGAGACCAGGCCAGGCTGACCCAGATGCCACACCCTACCTACTCCCTGGCCAGGATATGGACCTCTCAGTAGCTGGTCTCAATGTCGCCTGAGCAGGGAGCCTCCAAAAAAAAAAAAAAAAAAAAAAAAAAGGGCAAGAAGGAAAATGTATATTCTCTGATATGGCTCTCCCTCTAGAATGTGAAGAAAATACAAAAGGGAAATGTTCTTGCCTGACTCCAGGAGCAAAAGTTAAGCCAAGATGGAGACTCCTGACTCTCACTGCTTCAAAGCAAACTCTTTGACAGCTCTGTTTCCAATCCCCAATTTCACACAAAACCTCAACAAGGAAATGGCTAGAAGGACCCACATCTACTGAAAAAGCCTGCACATCTGCTTCAGGGGAGCTGACACTCAGACACCACCCCCTACACACCGAGACTCGGCTACCACTACCCCTCCTCCTCATCCTCTCAGCTCTGCTCATAGGGTTTTCATGAATGTACTGTTCCCAAGAGCTGACCTGGCCTCTCTACCGAGGAAGGAAGTCCTTCTCTCCATCCTCTCACACCAGGAGAACCTACCCTGTTAAACCCACATTGGAAGGACTTTGTCACCAACCCACATCAGTGGGAAATCATGAAACAAAAGCATCACCAAGGTGGGAAGGAAAACTATGACAAAGGGAGATCTGTGGATGGATGGGGGAGCAGAGGTGACCCCAGAGAAAAGTGAGCCCTAGAGTAGCTTGTCCAGAACAAGAAGACAGCCTCGCATCAAAGTTCTAGAATATTCATATTAGGGGTTACTCTTGAATGAATAGTTACTTATAGACTATGTACAGAGTAAACAGTCTGAGCATCCCTGTCTCTATCTTTCTTTCAGGGTCTCCATAGGACACTAAGCCATGAACAAAGTCCAAGAAGGAAGAAAAGTAAAAGACCTACCATTCTTCTACCTCTGTTGTTGAGACCATTTCTAAGTCTCTCTGTGCCCTCTTATCAAATGATTAAACCAGTCTTTGCCTTCGTAACAAGGTTGTCACGAGTCCTCAGAAAGCAAGAGAAAGCCCCAGCCCTAAATCCTGGGGCTAGTGTGAATATATATCTGTTAGGACCTGCTTGCTCTTTAAACTAATCTTTCTCCCTATTTCCTTTCCAGTGGAGTCCGACACTTCATCTAATCCATAGTAAGATATCACCACTGGATGTTTGTGGGCCCCAGAAATGGCCCAGCAAACAAAGGAGAAATAGCGACCTTTCAGGAGAGATGTCTTACTCTCTGGCCTCATCTCATGAGGAATCCAGTGTTAGTTTTGGCACCCCATCTAACAGCTATCCTGAGGCTGAAGAAGAGCCTCTAAGGACATCTACAGAGTTGAGAAATGGGGAAGCTTGCATTCTTGATGACACTGTTGGGCACTGATAGTCACCTCCCTAGTGACTACCTTCCCTCTTGTGTTGGCTCCTTTTCTATTGTTATTACAAAACACCATTTCCAAGTCACCTTATAAACGAGACCATTTAATTGGGCTTATGGTTTCGGAGGGTTAGAGTTCATCTTGGTGGGGCAAAGGCATAGTGGCAAAAACAGTTGAGACTGTACATCTTGGTCTACAAGTATGAAGTAGACAGTACATTAGAAATAGCATGAGCCTTTTGAAACCTCAAAACTTACCCCCAGTTATACACTTCCTCCAACAAAGACACACCTCCTACTCTTTCCCAAATGGTTCCTTCTACTACTAGGGACTGAGCAAGTAGTCAAGCCTATGAAGCTATGGGGGCCATTCTCATCCACATCACCAAATTCCACTCCCTGGTCCCCACTGGCTCACAGCCATATCATAATGCAGAATGCATTTACTTTCATTTCAAAAGTCCCCATAGTCTTTTATTCTCCACATTATTTAAAAATTCAAAGTCTCTTCTGAGACTCATGGTAATCTCTTAACTGTAATGCCCTGTAAAGTCAAAATATAAATTACACACTTCAAAATATAATGGCAGAGATTATTATACACTTTCTTTCCAAAAGATCAGAAGGGGACATGGTGAGGAAATACTGAAGCAAAGCAAGACCAAAACCCCACAGGGCAAACTATGACTCTTGTAATTCCCTGTTTGATATCAGAGAGTTTAGATGCCTCTTCCTTTAAGTGTTGCTGAAGACAACACAGATCGCTCTCTTGGACTGGTTCCACTCCCTACCTGCAGATCTACGGGTCATGGCTCTAGCACCTGTCTTGAGTCTCCAGCACAACCCAGGCTTCAGTTTTGCAGACGATGACCTCTCCGGACCTCTTGTCCTCTTCTGACTTTCACTGGGCCTCTGACATACATTGCCTGGCTTCACTGGCTCTCCTTAACCTCAGAGGACCATCTCACCACCCCTTTGCTCCTGTGCCCTACACAACATTAAAGCCAGAACCATGTGGATACTGCTGTCAAGTTCGGCTGCCCACATGGGATGGACCCTGCCCTCTGTGAATCACACTCGAAACAGATTTCTTTTGTCTGTTTGCTTGTTATTGCAGAAAATTCCTTAATTTTCCTTTCACCATTGAAGATTTAGCTGGGCAGGATCTTGCCCGAGGACAAGCTTCCCTTTAGTCCACTGTGAATCAGGCCCCGTCTCCTTATCTCTTTCAGCACTTCTTGGCTCCAACATTAAATTTTTAGATGTTCTTTTTCCTCTTCAGACTGTACAGTTTTTGCCCACTTGCTCATTTTCACCGTAGACCAGCATATGCACAATAACTAATAAACACACGATAGAGTTGATATTAGGCTACGTTGAGATTGGATTCACCAGTGAAATTAGCTCGTTGCTTTTTAATTTAGCCTCAGGCATATTCTTAGGGCAAGGACAGAAAGCAGACACACTCTTTGCCCAATTATCACAAGAAAGGTCTCTAGCACAGCTACTAATGTTATTCTTTCCCTGAAACCACTAAAGCTGAGTTTCTACAGGCTACATTGCTCACAGCAATGCTGTCTTACAAGTTCCTACTAGGTTGGCACATTAAGTTCTGCTAACAGCATTCAACTGCTTTCCTAGCTGTGGTAGTTTGGATGGGAGTGTCCTGCATGGGCTCATATGTTTGAATATTTGGTCTCCGGTTGGTGGTATTGTTTGAGAAAGATTAGAATATATAGAGATATTTACTCTATAAACTGACAACATGCCTGCTCCATGGTACAGTTAAAGGGAAGGTTGTTATTGTAGATATGAGAGACATCTGGAAGATAGTGAGAGGCACCTGGAAAATTCCAGAATCAAGAGAGAAAGAAGCAGACTGGAAGTAGCCAGAGGACTAGACATGGCTAGGAGGAATACAGGAGCAGAGCAGAGGGGGTGGGGAAAGGAAGGGAAGGGGACAGAGAAAGAGGGGGACACAGGAGCAGAGCAGAGGGGTGGGGAAAGGAAGGGAAGGAGGGGGGAACACAGAGAGTGGGGAGAGGGAGGAAAGGGGGAAGAGAGAGGGAGAGGAGAAGGGGGGAGGGAAAAGAGGGGAGAGAGGGGGAGAGGGGGAGAGGGGGGAGAAGAAAGAGAGAGAGAGAGAGAGAGAGAGAGAGAGAGAGAGAGAGAGAATTGAGAAATAGCAGTTTTAAGGAGAATGAGTGGCGGGGGAAGCCAGCCTGTAAGCTGGAGAGAGTTTAAGGTGCTAAGGTGCGGGAGGAGGTGAGGAGGGCTAGGATGCTAATATGGACTTTGAAATGTTTAACAGGTGGGTGATACTCAGCAAGCCCAGAGCACAGCTTTGCTATGTTCTTTGCTATGCTAATAGGCACGCCTTTTGGGACTTGGAGAAACTGTGTTCCTTCGGACTTGACAATTACAGGTGCTAGAGAGCCTGCAAGCACCCTCTGTGTTTGCTAGGACATCCACACAGGATGGAGAAGGCAGGAAGTGAACAAAGGCATGTTCCGGTATCCACAGTCACCTGGTATCCAGCCATCTTGGAGACCATCACCTCCTTGTCTCCCTTGGGACATGAAATATGCACGTAATATCTGCTTGCATTCTGCTCTTGCATCAACTCTAGACCTGGGATGACTCCTAGCCACTGACCCAAGCAGTCCTTACATCCTCTCCCTCAGATGGTGTGTTTATTGTTTCTGTTCCACTCCGGCCTTGACCCAGGCCTTTAATAGGTCAGGATCCTTGTCCTGTCAGGTAAGCAGCTGAGTCCCAGGTCAGCTAAGTAGTGTTATTGTTTGGACTAGGGGAGGAATGGGACTGGTGGTGTTGATTTCAAGAAATGGATTTCCGGGAACTGAAGCAGCCCGCCACAAGAAAGAAGTGGCTAAATGGAGAGGCAGCAGGGGGTGGGGGCTGCGCTGGTGGGAATATCATCACAGGAAGTGGTGGGGCAGTAATTCAAGCTGGAATACAGCTCACAGGAAGGAAAGGGGCTGGGATGTGGTTGTATCTTACACAGTGGATGTGGAGGCCCTCCTAGCAGTGCGAAACACACTAGCTACGTCTGTGGTGGGACTTTCTGAAGGAAAGATGTATCTGTACTAGAGCAAATCACTTTTCTGTTTCAGCACTCTCCACACCCAGCAGAGTGGTAGGCCCTGCTCATGCCTTTGCTTAACCATGCCTCCCAATAATT
Source organism: Micromys minutus (assembly GCF_963924665.1). Lineage (NCBI taxonomy): Eukaryota > Metazoa > Chordata > Mammalia > Rodentia > Muridae > Micromys > Micromys minutus. Next base: position 30,094,709 of record NC_137956.1, read on the forward strand.
AATGGGGTCGGTACCATTTCATTTCCCATTTTATACACAAGGCTCAGAACACTCCAGGAAATTGGCCAAATCCCCCATTTGCAAAGCAGCAGAAACGGCAGGAAGTCCAGGCCCCCTTTGGCTGAGATCACCATGAAGGGTGCAGTGAACATGGGAGGCAGGAGCATGGCCTGATAGGAGTGAGAGTGCCTGTTACAAATTCCCTGCAGGCAGAGCTTGGATCTGAGCTGCCACCCCAGGTGGAAGTCTGTCAGAAGCTGGGCCTAAAGCCGCTTAAAATCCGGATTTCTGCACCCACTCCGCACCATCCTGACCGAGTTCTGAGGAGCCAAGCTGACACACTTGGGAACAGAGGGCCACTTTGAATTCCAGCCTGTGCTCTCGTTATGGTGGACAGGAGTTTGGCATAATGCCAGGAAGGAACAATGCCAAAGGTTCCTGTGTGTTCTGGGGATGGGCTCTGGGTAACAGAGCCAGTCAGTCCATGAGACCGGGCTCTTGAAAGCAAAGAGGAGGGGGTGTTGCTGGGTAGTTTCCCCCTTGGTTTTCAGGTGCCAGAGATGCCGGTAGAAGTTGGTAAGAAACCAACTTTCCTCGATTAGTAGTATTGAATCTCTGGGACCTACCAATTTGTCTCTATTCTAATTTCTTTTGTCTCTGCCATACACTATGTCACCCTTCCTTGAAAAGAGACCATCAGCTGATGCTTAGTGCCCAGGTCCATGTTGGATTCCCAGGTCCACCCTAGGACCACCCTAGCAGGCTATGAAGTCAGTGAAGAGGCTGTGCCCTCCCTTCCCCCCTTTCCCACCTCTCTCTGTTCTTCCAAGCCCCTGCCTTCCACTTTGTTAATTAAGGAAGCCATTTACGTCCTGTGAAGGAGGCTATTGTGCCCTGCCTCTCAAAAGCAACAGGCAGCCGCCACTCTCAGAGACAGTTGGCATGACGACTAAGCCACAAGGACACTTTCAAAATGGGCAATTTACCTTTAAATGATCATTAGGTTTTTAACTGGATGTCACATTTCCATAATTGCACAGACAGCTAATTGAGCAATTGTTCTCAATTTTTCATTTCTGTTCTTTCTGCCCACTTAATGTTTCCATGTACAAGTATGCACACTTACACTCATCCATTCTCACACCCAGGCACCCACACAGAGTCACTCACAAGCTGGACCAAGCTCACAGTTCTATGGACACCAGTGACTAGCAATGGAGGCACTTGGCCTCAGTGCTAGACCATTTTGTGGCTGTTGGTTCATTGGTTCCATCACTCACGATGGGCAGGCAGCCTTTGGTGCTCATCTCAGTCCTGGACCACTGGGTGGCTGTTGGTTCACCGGCATCATCAACATTCATGATGGGCAGCCCTTGGTGCTCCCACAGCCCCTTCTCTCACACCAAATGATGCGATAATCCCGAGATTCCTGGGAGAAAAACCAATTTCATAATTTTGAGCCAAACTGGAAGCAAGCTTTAATTAAATACTGGCCAGGTCTACTCTTGGATTCCCAGGAAATGGTCACAGTCATATTTTACAGAGGCTTAAAAAGGCAAATCCACAGGGCTACGCTGTTTTCCACCAGGTCCAGTCAAGGACAAGCATACAGCCTGACCTGTTTCCTGCCGGAGTAGCTCCAACCCATGTGTGAGCAAGGACATTGGTGCAGGTGGGTGAAGCAAACTTAACTGTCTTACCTGCAAACAAAGCCCTTAACCTACAAGGTGTATTTTTACCTGCTTTGGTCTCTCATCACCTTCCAATATTGGTCTCACAGATAGATTATGCTCATATGGGTTAGGATGTTGGAAAGCCTGTACACACACACACACACACACACACACACACACACACACGTATACACAGCAGATCCATCTGGTCAGGCGAGTCCTATCTGGGAAAGTTTGATGTGGCTCTCTTTACATTTTTAGATATTGGAGCCTGTGGCCAGAATTATTTATCTTTTTTCCAACATTACCCCTCACAGAAAACACAAATGTTGCCATCTGAGGGAGAATAGCCTAGACCGTGAAGAGGTACCCTGACTGAATCCCAGACCCTGTGGCTGCACGCACAGCACCTGGGCTGAGTGCCCCGTGTTGCTGGTCTAGTTGCACAAAAACACTTATTTGTTTAGTTTACTTTGGGTGCAGCTGTTCCTGTACAGTCACCTGGAGGTGCCTCGAGGCACCTGTGGGGGTCAGAAGACAGCTTTCAGGAGTTAGTTCTCTCCTCTCACCGTGTGGGTTCCAGAGAGTGGATTCAGATCCTTGGGTTTGGCAGTAGATGTCTTTACCAACGGACCTGTGGCACCAGCCCTAATGTCTAATATTCTTTCCAGAACTCACAGGGTTGGGAAAGTCCTGCTTTGCTGACCCTGGGGAGCAGCCCAGGCCCTCTGTACTAAATGCACTCTGGAGAAATTGTTTCTACCAAACCCCAGGACAAGTTGCTCCTCCAAAAAGAGCGGAGAAAACTGGCCTGCTCCTCTTCATTACTGTTTAAAATCTAAATTGTTGCTCCAATAAACTGGGCATCAATGAATGATCTCAGCCTGTATTTCGACCCAGTGCAAATGGCTAATTCTGGGGCTGAACTGAGCTTAAACCCAGAGATGAAAGGCTAGCGGCAAGTACCTGTCACTCTGAGCGGGAGTAGAAGCCATATTTCTGTCTCAGAGGACAGATGCCATTCTGACCCCTCAGCACTGATTGCAAGCCTTTCTGAGTATAAAACATGTCCTTTGTTCTGTTTCCCTGATAATTCTCTAATCACTTTCTATTCATAGAAATTACAGCAGAATCTTCTTGTTTCTCACATATCAAATAAGATAATACCCGGGGAAGTCAAGTTCCCAGAACAAATAATTGAATCGTAAGACACCCATGGGCAAGGAGGTCATCAGCCTGTTGGAGGATAGCTGTGTGGGCCGAGGGCCCATCGCCAAATAAATTTGTCCTCAACCCACAGACTGGCCGTCAATAAAATGCAAGGCTAATTTTAAGTGCTTAGTGGAAAGACATTGAGAAGGAATCGGACATGCATCAAGTTATCCTTCCCACACATGATTTTATCAGAACCCTACTGTGGCCTGTAATGTCTGCTGTTCCATTAATTCCATTTTACAGACAAGGGCACTGAGGTAGGGAGGAGAGACAATGACCACTGCACGTCCAGTCAGTGAGGTCCTCGATCTTCCAGTGAACTGTTCTGCTTTCTCCAAACAATCCAACTGCCAGCACATTAATGCCGAGCCGGCTACCCACACAGCTGATCATGGCTTTAGCAACTGTGTATTTGAGGTTGTAGGACTGTCTTAAGGCCAGGAAGGTGCTTGGTACTTGCTCTGCACTGAGAATGGCTCAGTCTCACACCTTTGGTCTTTTCTTCATCCTTGAGTACTCTAGGTACCCCCAAAGCCTGGCTGGAGTTGGGCAGACACAGTTAATAAGCTTTTTGTTTGGTTTTCAAGAATGCAGAGGGTTTTTTTTATTTAAGATAAAAAAAAAAAAAAAAAAAGAGGCCAGAGTTGTATCTTGGAGGAGTGGGGGATGCATTTGATTAATGTGCATTATATGAAATTCTCAAAGAACTTACAAAACTGTTTTTTAAAAATGAGAGGCTGAAGAGATGTCTCAGTGGGTAAAGCATTTCCATACCCTGAGTTCAGCTCTCCAATACATAGGCAAAAGTGAGTGCAGAAGCCGGAGTGTGCCCAGTGCAGGGACAGTGGAAGAAGTAAATGTGGAGGGAAGAGGTTTATAGGCAGATCCTGAAAGCTTGGTAATCAACCAATATAGCCAGCCGTCACATATGCCCGTATAGGCAAATGCTTCTGTTGAGCGCATATATGAATCCGCACACAAGGAAATTAAAAAAACAATAATAAAAACAATGTATATTTGATATAAAATGAAAAAGTCAACTCAGTGCAAAGTCACGCAAAACATTTAGGAATATATTGTTAAACATGTACATCTGAGCAGATATAATGTCTTCAAACATGAGCACGTAGCCGTTGGCCTTTGGATCAACACGGATGCTGGGCTTGGGACTTGGGGGGATATTGTTTTTACTTTTTACCATTTATTTTATTCTTTCATTGGGTATCCAAGGTGTTTGTGGTCCAACTTCATTCCCAACCCACAGCCCAGAATTTCAGCACCAACTCAGGATCCGTAAGCTGAGACCCTCTGTTCCTCATGTAACACGCCTCACCCATCTCAGGCTTACTGGTGACATATGGTGCGAGTGACAATGGGCTGTCCCATGTTTAGCTGACATCTGCACTATTGATTTCCTAGGGACATGACAACAAGGCTACCTATTCTAACCTAATGAGTAGTAGATTAGAAAACAGAAACTTCTTGTCTCGAAGTCCTAGAAGATAGAAGGCCAAGAGAAATGTGCTGGCTGGATAGTTCCCTCAAAGGCTGTAAGGGAAAACCTGGCTTCTGTTGCCTTGGACAAATCTACCCACAGGACATTCTCCTTGTATGAGTGTGTGCTAACTAGTCTTATGTCAACTTGCCTCCCTAACATCTGTTTGTAAGGCATTTTCTTAATCATTTAATAATGTGGAGGGCCCATGCCATACCTGAGCTGGTAGTCTTGGGAACAAGCTGAGCAAGCCATGGGAATCAAGCCAGTAAGCAGCATCCCTCCATGGTGTCTGAGACATCAGCTCCTGCCTCAAGGTTCCAGCCCTGCTTGAGTTCCTGTCCTGCCTTCCTTCAGTGATGGGCTGTAATCTGGAAGGGCTTATAAGGCATAATACATTTTTTCCTCCCCAACTTGCTTTTTGGTCGTGGTGTTCTGTCACAGCAGTAGGGATGCTGACTGAGACAGAGTCTTGGTGCTCTCTCATGAGGTTGCCACTTGTAGCAGGTTAGGGTTATACACTGACGTCACATGACCTCATCTTACGTAATCCATTGAAAGCACCCTCATTTCAAATAGACATTCTATTCTGAGATTCTGGGGAGACAGGTTTTAGCATGTGTATTGTACGTGGACTGGGCCCTGTAAATCTATTGAAAACACCAAACCATTGGTATAAGCCAACGTGGCCTTACTAGTTTTCATGTCCCTGGTTTGGAAGTGGGCATGTCACTTACAGTTATCTTGTTGGGGTTTCTTTCTTTTTTTTTTTTTTTTTTTTTTTTTTTTGTTGTTGTTGTTTGTTGAGGACCAAACCTAGTACCTTACTTTTGCTAGGCAAGTGTTCTACCACTGAGCTAAATCCCCAACCCCAGTGATGTCACTTACAAATGGCAAATGAGACCAGAGAAATCCTGCTACAACATCCTAGGAAATAATAACATGCAATGGTTCAATCTCCAGAAAAGCTTGGGGTTCCAACTTCAACACAAGCATTTTATATTGGTGGATGGGCAGTTCAACCCAGACAGACTTCAGGCAGGCTTCTCGGTTCCCAAAGAGGAAGTCATAAAAGCAGGCTTCTTCCTCACAGCTCGGTCAAGCATGAGTGTGTCTTCTGGAATTATTGCAGCTAATGTGGCACGCTGTGGCTAGCCAGCACACTGGTGAACGTGGAAGAGAGAAACTCATGGAGCACCCATACCCTGATGGCTCTATCCTGGATGGACCACTCCCAGGTGGACCACTCCCTGATGGACCACTCCCTGATGGACCACTCCCTGATGGACCACTCCCAGGTGGGCCACTCCCAGGTGGGCCACTCTCAGGTGGACCACTCCCAGGTGGGCCACTCCCAGGTGGACCACTCCCAGGTGAGCCACTCCCAGGTGGACCACTCCCAGGTGGACTACTCCCTGATGGACCACTCCCAGGTGGGCCACTCTCAGGTGGACCACTCCCAGGTGGACCACTCCCTGGTGGACTCCTCCCTGATGGACCACTCCCAGGTGGGCCACTCTCAGGTGGACCACTCCCTGGTGGACCACTCTCAGGTGGGCCACTCTCAGGTGGGCCACTCTCAGGTGGACCACTCTCAGGTGGGCCACTCTCAGGTGGACCACTCTCAGGTGTATTCCTAAGTAGTTCTCAGAAAAGGGACTGATAACCTTTTCTATTCTTAAGTGAGGCTGTTCTGTCATCTCCAATGCATTCTAACTGACTTTAACTAAAAAGTCATTGCAGAGTAGAGGGATCAGAAAATACTGTTCAGAATTTCTTCAGCCCATCAGCTTTGAAATGATACAATCGGGATGATAGATGTATTAAGGGGAAATTACACCACTTCAAGTTTGGCACATAAGACCAATTAATGTACACATTCTCTTAGCTGGAAAAAAAACAAAAAACAAAAAACAAAACAAAACAAAACAAAAAAAACAACAGTTCTTTTGTTCTCAAATACAAGAGTGCTGGAGAATCACCTAGAGGGTTTATAAAAACAGCTAGCTGAGCTTGCCTGACTTCAGGCTGAAGGGGGCAGACTCAGAACTGCTGCTCTCACAAGACAAGCCTGTATCTGAAGCAGTCGACTGTGTGTGGTCCTTTCCCCCTGCAGGGGACCCTGCAGCCAGAACTGTCACTGATGGAGTATCCCCCAATGTTTTCCTGTCATTTGTTTCTCACAAGGAATCTTTGAAGTGGGCTCATCAATCACAATACGCAGGTGGAGAAACCTGCTCTTAAAATTAGACTTGCTTTTTATTGACGGCCAGGCTGTGGGCTTAAGAACAAATTTATTTGGAGATGTGTCAGGTTGAAGGCCCTCTCTGCCTATACACCTAGCCTCCAAACAGAAGCTTACAGAATCTATTTACAAGAGACAAAATACTACTCCAAGCTTGAGAAGGACCCAGAAGGATGATTTGGCTAAATTAGACACCCTCTGCCAGAAGAGGTGAACGGTGTGTCCCCACGGAAGCTGCTCAGGTACCTGCTTTGAAGGGTTGGTCTTGGAGGCTGAAGTCACAGGATTGACCATGGTACTCTGTCATCGCCTTACCCATAGTAGATGCTGCTGGCTGGTGGAGGCCAAGGGGCAGCCAGGGGAGCTGTGAAGCCAGCCATGCCCCTGTATCCTAGCCATATCCTGGCACACAATGTGCACTGGTGCCAAGCTTTGGATCACAGACACCAGACAGCATTTCCCTGAGTAGACAGGAAGGTTGGAAGAGAATCCAGAAGGCAGGTTCTGTCTGCCCAACTACGCTTTTCTGGGACCATCCTGACTTTATCCTTCCCTGGGCACATTCTGCACCATGCCCACCTTTCCATTCAAGGTTGACCATGGCCCAGGCTCTTGCCCTTCACAGATGGCCTAGTGTGACTATTCACTGAGCTCTACTGTCTCTTCACTCCCAGGTAGAACTCTGGAATGAACCTGATGCAACTGGTTCCCATGGTAATCACTGGCACCTACTCTTTAAAAAAAAAAAAAAAAAAAAAAAAAAAATGGGGGCTGAAGGTAGGGCTCAGTGGTTAAGAACACTTGATGCTCTTGCAAAGAACCTGGGTTCAATCTCAGCACCCACATGGCAGCTTACAGACCTCTCTCTCTCTCTCTCTCTCTCTCTCTCTCTCTCTCTGTGTGTGTGTGTGTGTGTGTGTGTGTGTGTGTAGGTAGGTATGAAGGTGTGCATGTTCCACAGTGCACATGAGGAGATTGGAGGACAACTTTGAGGAGTTCTCTCTCCCCTTCCAGGATGTGAGTCTTGTGAATTGAAGACCATCAGGCTTAATGGAAAAACCTTTCACCAGCTAAACTATCTTGTTGGCCCATCACAGTCTTCATTTAACAGACAACAGCTGACACGCACAAGGTCAAACAGGATGTGAGTGCCTCAGAATGCAGAAAGAAGGCTCACCGAATGGGAGACACATCATTCACTAAACTGAGGCTGGGAGCTGAAAGACAGACATATCAACGAGAGTAGAGCAGAAGTGACCAATGGGAAGGGAATTAACCTTTACACAGTGCCACCTCTGCCTGGGGTGTGAAAAACTACTCCGTGTAACATTTCACTCTCCTAGAAGCTACAGAAGATCTCCCCACCCTCTCCCCCACACACCTCCCCCCATAGCTGTTTTTCCAGCAGAGCCAGGATTAGAAACAAGTGTAGTTCCCTCCAAATCCATAGCTACTTCTCTAGCTGCATTCCCAGCTCCCACTCCATAGAACCATGCAATACAGGTGTGGCCCCACCATATCTCCACAAGCAAGGCCGCTTCTCACAAGTCACTTCCTACAAGGCCCCTTCCCATCACCATGAGGTCACTTCTCTGCAAAGGTCTGTAGAAGTTGCTCGATTTTGACATGGCTGTGATTATGTAAGATGTCAACCTTGGTTTTGGCTTTCTTTCATTTTCTATATTGTTTCTGAGGACCCTTCACGTTCTTGCATGCACATCCCTTGTCCTCTTACTATATAGCCCTGCATCTATCCAGCATTTTTGAGAGTACTCATCCACTCACCAGCTGATGGTTACTTAGACCACTTGAAGATTTCAGGTTATTATAAATAAAGCTGATATGAATCTTTACACACTTCTTTCTGTGTAGAGCTATGTTTTCAGTTTTCCTGAGTAAATTCTTAGAAATAAAATCTCTGGGTGCTTTGCTTCAGAAGAAACTACCTAACTAAAGTGTCCTTTCTATTTTTGCAAGCCTGCCCATAGCTGATGAAGTTCCAGGTACACTGTTTTCTTGCCAACACATAGGAGTGTCTTAGTCATGAAGTGACCTTAGTCATCTAGGGCAGCGTGTTGTTTTCAGCCAATGCAACAGGGGATTTTTCCTTATATTTGTTTGACATCTGTCTCTTTTCTTTAGTGAGGTGCATATTCAAATAGTTTCCTTATATTTTTAATCACATTGCTTGCCTCCTTATTCTTGAGTTGTAAGAACTCTTTCATGTATTATAGATGCATGTTTCTTCTTGAACAAGGTTTTACAAACATTTTTTTGACCAGTCTAAGAAATGCCTGGTGGCTTTCCTAATGATGCTTGGCTTCTGATAAAGTCCAGATTCACCAATTTTTCCGATTCATACCCTTTGTATCCTACAGAAAGCTATGTCCAGCAGAAGAATTCTTTCTCCTGTGCTTTCTTTGTAGTTTTGTGGTTGGACCTTACATGTACGTCTATAGACTGCTTGATTTTTGCAAGGTATGATGTAAGGGTCAAGGGTCATTCTTTTGCATAATGATAACCAAATGTCAACCCTTCTCTTTTAGGAGAATTCTTGGCCTGTGTGTGTGTTTTAAGGCAATCATGAAAAACAAAACAAAACAACAAAACAAAAAAAAAAAAAAAAAAAAAAAAACAGAACGTTGAAACCTTGTGGAGTGTTTTGAATATTCACATTTAACAAGTAAATTCTTTTAGCCAAGGAGCTCAGTATACTTTGAGGTGCTAAAATTATCTCAAGGGCCCTGGGGATACTCTAGTCTGCCCTGCACTATCCACAGATCCACTTGCCCAAGTGGATTCTGCAATGCCCCAGAAGAACTGAAGTTCGCTCAAGACTCACAGTCTGACCTTTGACCCGTAATTCAGCAGCTGCTGCTCACAGACAGGTCTACGGTCTTAAGCATGTGTGTTACAGCGTACAAATTAAACCTGTGATTCTCACAATTAGTAGCATCTCTCTAGCCGCCTGTAACAGTTGTGTTATCTGGGACCCAGAAGGCACAAAAGTCTGAAATGAGAAAGGAATTGGGATTTGAGCCCAGCTTTGCAGGGACGAGGGCTCTGCTTTCTACACTGACCATCCTCCTTCTGCAACCAGAACTGGATACTCACTCGTAATATGATGTAGCTTCTCTTACTTTGCAAGGCTGAGTCTCTCGGATGTGTATAAAATAGAAGACAGGATGGTAGGCATAATTTTCTCTCAGGTTTTTAAGATTTTAATTGTGGAAGGCTCCCAAAGAAAAAATTGTCACACACCTAGACTGAGCAGCTGCTGACTAACACTTTGCCACATCTGCTCAACTACATTTCTCTCTGAATTATTTGAGTATACATTTCAGACATCAAAGCATTTTGCCCCTGAATGGTTCAGCACAGATCTTTAAAAAAAATAAGCATGTGTCTTCCAGAAGATGGTAATGGCATGAGAAACTGTTAAACAATTGAGAAAACTAATAAATTATAAATTAGAAAGTAACAGTTTGATAATGGTTGAAATGTTTGTTTATTTAGAGCATTATTTGTAAAATAAAAATAGATCATAAAGTCAGCAACTCCCTCATATATAATATCCAGTAAAAATTTAAACCTCAAAATGATTTTATAGATTTTAGGGGGGAAAAAAATCAGGACTCTGTCAAAGATTTTGTCACACTGTTTCAGCTATTATTCTGTTTGGTTTCTTTGTTTCTGTTTCTTTGTTTGTTTTACTTACCAACTAGAGTTAAAACTAGTGCCTTGTATATCCCAGGCAAGATCCATACCTGTAATCTCTTAATTTATAACATCTCCATCACTTTCTAAAAATATGTTTATATGTTTCTGTGTGAGGGTTTGTGCACTAGAGTGCAATGCCCATGGAGGCCAGAAGAGGGCACCAGATCCTCTGGTCTGCCTGGTGTGAGTACTGAGACCTGCAATTGGATCCTCTACAAGAACAGTAGGCGTTCTTAGCTGCTAAGCCAACTCTGCAGCTCTTCCTTGGCCACTTTTGTATGATGTTTCCATTGCATTGGTCTTATAACCAGTACAGGCCGATTCTCCTGTCAGTTCTCTATCCATATGTTTCATTTTTTCCTAATCTCCCAGCCTCCCAGATTCTGGGGAGCAGATGGGAGGATGTGTGGTGTCACATGAATTTTGCAGTAAATTAAGATTAGAATTAGGACAGAGAAGATCTCAGGAGACCTAACTTCTAAGCCCGGATAGTAATAACTGCCTACCTCCCGAGACCTTCTTCCTACAAGTCCATAAAAGAGACATGACCAGGCATCCTGTGTGGTTAGCAGGCATAGCCTGTGGGAACCATCGCCCCCCACCCACCAACAAACAGGATTGAGAAGAAGAATATCCAACTAAAAGGTAATTGACCTTAACTGGAATAAACTGAGAAATAAGAAAATTAACTACATCTTGCAATGTAACCCATAAAATAAAGCATATATCCACAATTTGGTACTGATAAACACTTTTAAAGTTGTATAAATAAGTGGAAAGGAAGAATAATGCTTTCTTACAGAAGAATGCCAATTAGTAAGCATAGAGAAATGACAAATACTGTTTCAATTACCACTAGACCATAGATCACACATATTACATATAAAACGTACCAATGAACATCCAAGTACTGTTCACATTTAGAGAGAAGGTATCTGGGCATTTTCAGGTATCGCCATCCAGATAGTTATGGTTTGTAAGAGGTGAAATAGACATATTGGAGCATCTGTATTATCCCATCAGAGACAGGAGGATTTTGAGGTCAAAGCCAGTGTGGGTTTGACCTATCTAGTGAGGCCTTCTCTTGAAAACCTAAAGTAATTAATGAAAGAGAAAGCAAGGATGAAAGAAAGAAAGGAAAGGAAGAAGAAAGAGTTGTAACTTCAAAAACCTCCTTAAGGAAGCGATTGAATTTAACTAGCACAGCAATGAAAGCAATTCAGGGACACCATTATAGCATTCCCATCCAACCCAGGACCTCAATCAAATAGTAAACAAACACCTAATAAACCTCAGTTTACAGTTATTCAGCAGTGAAATTGACTGATGGCCTTTAAAAGTGCCAAAGCCAAGAGAGGACTGAGGGATTGGTTCAGAGAGGGAGCAGCCCAGGAGTCCTGGCTGATGAAGTAACACAAGAGCATGCTCAGGAGAACTGTTGAAATTCAGACGAGGGCAGCAGTGTAGTTAAATGCATTAAGAGCGTTAACAATAACATCCACGTTCTGGTCACCATGCTATGGCTGTGTTAGGTGTTGCCTTAGCATTCAGGGAAGCTGTGGCCTTATAAATATTAATTGTTATCAATTAATATTAATTAGCAGTTTATTAATACTCATGAACTTTATCTGTGTCAAAACTTTTCTCAAAGTAAAAAGTTTAAAAAAAAATTACAGCTCTAGATGTTAGTGAAATTGGAGCTGAAGTCTTGGGGGATGTAGGTAGTCATCGCCTGCCTTCAGCGTCTCCTGCCTTCAGCATCTCCTGCCTTCAGCATCTCCTTCCTCTCTAGTCCGCCAAGATATCTGAATATCGTGCAAGACACATCACCCTTTTAGAATTTTCACTTTTTAAATTTTCACAGAAATAAACATTGCATGTTAGCCATGCCCCTACACACACACCCTAACCAGCCCTTTTCCAATATGCATGTCTTCTGATTAAGTTTTTGGGTACCTAAAGGTCCCATGGGTCGTGCCTCGGAGACTTATGGAGCGCTTTCTGCATTCGAGCTCCTGCTAAGTGCCCAGGTTGGGTAGTGGAAAGAAGATCAAACCTCTGTCTCCCTGGAGATCAGAATTAGCCATCCGTGTGGATTCTTAGCTCTGCTTTCTACAGCAGTCACAAATCAAGGTGCTAGGGGAAAGAAAATCCAAAGCGCCATTTAGGAAAGGGCAGTCTACAGAGAAGCTTCTGGAAGTTCATAAAGAATGGCTTCGAGGCCAACGGGAGGCAGCTGACCAGCCGAGAGGTGCAATATGTATGCGGTTGGGCTGAACTGGAAAACGCAGCAGGCAGCATCCAAAAGGTCCTGTTCCTGTGACTCTGTGTGTGTGAGAACTCACTGGGAACCCCCAAACAAGGGAGGTGAGGGAGGAAACGGGTGTGAGCAACACTCCCAAGATTGGGCGGGGACACACAGTCAAGTCGGGCCGTGGATCTGGACAGATCAGTGCCAGAGCCTGTGCACTTTACAGTTGTGCTTTCTGGGGCCTCTTCCCATGATGACGCGGGGGCACAGGGAAGACACAGAGCCTGAGTTAGCCCCCAGCTCCTGTTCTAAAAAGCAACACAGAGGTGAGCGGGCAAAAGACATGACTACCCCGCTTTTCTCAGACGTGTCATTTAGGAGTCAAATTTCCGCCATGCCTTCTGTCTCATGTTAACGATGGCGATGGCCAGAGTAGTCAGACTTCATCGGTTTCAATTAGGTGAGGTTGGATTTTTCTGAGAGCTCCAATACTATCTGCTCTGGGTTTCATCCTTAACCGAGCATGCGCTGACTCTCTCCCACTTACCTTCTCCCTCCCTCGCCCTCCCTCTCCCTTCCTCTATCTCTGCCTCCCTCTCACACACTCAGTTAATTATTTAATGCCCATAATATATATCTTGAGGATGGCATTTTGCAGCACCGAGCTTTAAACAGTGCGTGTTTAAATACATTTAATCCAATGAATATTTCAAGGTAATTAATCTCCACAGGGTGAAAGAACGCTCATGTTTCTCAGCACATCATAATACATTGAAATCAGCCGAGGGAATGATCTGCAGGTTCCGCAGTGGGTTCAGAAAGATTCACTTAAAAGACTTTTAGAGCTGACTGCCCGGTGTGAACCTGCGAGCACATTGCTGAAGAGAAAGATTAAGGCGCCGCCTAGTGGTTGATAGTGTCTATGCAAGGAGAGAACACGCTAGCGTCTTGATTGTGAAGAGGAATCCTGTAGGAATGTGTATATTTGCACGTACACTCACAAACCTACAGATTCAGCCGTGCTTCTGGTGAAATTGTGTGTGTTACAGATGCTCATCCTTGTATGAGTTGCTGCTTGGAGTGGGGGGAGGGGTGGAGATTGCGGGGACAAGAATGGGTGAGAATTTCCACGGGTGTGCAGTGGTGCAGCTGAAGCTGGTAACCCTTCTGTGAGACGTTATCATGCCTATGGCTGAATTTTTTGTTTGGGGATATGTCCAACATATGGTATTTTTTTGTAGTCGTGATAGCCAAAGACATAAACACACATCCTGATATATACGCATAAATATGCACACAATACTATTACTGTTGGTTTTAATGTCAACTCGCCACAGATTAGAATCACCCAAGTAACAAACCTCACCTGAAGAGCTGGCTTGGTTGCCTTGATCGACGCAGGAAGACCCACCCAGATTGTGGACCCATCCAATAGGAACCCAGAAAAAAAGGGGCGTGGCAGAAGGATGCTACCTACTCTTGCTCTCTTGGCCTTCCCTCTTGATGGTTATGCCCGGTTGCTGACAGATAACTCTTTCGCTGATATCAGAACCGTTATTTCTTGGCTTCCATCATGGACTAAGGACCAATGGCTCTCAAAGAACTTTCTAGGTTTTCCCTGCCAATTTGGAACTTCTGAGACACACAGCCTTGTGGAACGTGCAACTCCCCTCACCAATAGCAAACAGCGGCTTTGGGATTTCCTGACTTCTGAGGCGCCCAGCCTAAAGGACCAAGCCTTTACCAGGCTCTCGACCTCTCAGATGCAATTCTGTTGTTGCTATTTTAATGTATGTGTGTACACATACATATAGACATAGTCATCCCGTTAGTTCTGTTCCTGAAGAGCAGTTGTTCTCAACCTGTGAGTCTCAACCCCGACAGGAGTTGCATATTAGGCATCCTGCATTGTGGTCACATTATGATTCACAACAGTAGTAAAATTACAGTTATGAAGTAGTAACACAGTTTTATGGTGGGGGTGTCACCACAGCATGAGGATCTGTATTAAAGGGTCACAGCATCAGGAAGGCCGAGAACCATTGTTCTATAAGGACCTCGACTAAGGAAAACTCCCATCTAACCTTGTCAATCCTGTGAGAGCTATTTATTCCATATTTCAGATAAAGAACACTGAGGTTACATAGCTTGTCAAAACCAGGTCTGCTGAGCCCTGGACCCATCTTGCTAGCCTTCCTATTACACTGCCTTATGTCACATTCAGAGTGAACTTGGCTAGGCTAACAGTGTCAAACCAACTGGTGGGCATTACCCAACCACTGCACTGTGGTACTACGCTTGGCACTGTTTGGGGAGAAACACACACAGTGATGCCTTGTCTGAGACTGTGAAATCTTTCCTTTAAAGCTGTGCATGCTAAAGCATCTGGGTAAGCTCAGTCCTCAGAAGGCAGCGGCAGGAGGTTTGCTGCAAGTTCAAGGTAAGCCTGGTCTACTTAATCCCAAGACATCCAGGGCTGCATAATAAGAATGTCTCAAAAAAAAAAAAAAAAAAAAAAAAAAAAAAACCCAAACAAACAAAAAAGCAAGATTAAACAAACAAAATTCTACTGGTTTCTTGATAGTGTTATACGCTGTGGTTGGTTTTGTGTGTCAACTTGACACAAATTAGAGTCATCAGAGAGGAAGGAGTCTCAGATGAGGAAATGCCTCCTTGGATCCAGCTGTAAGGCGTTTTCTCAATTAGTGATTGGTGGGGGAGGGCCCAGCCCATTGTGAGTGGTGTCATCCCTGGGCTGGTAGACCTGGGTTCTCTAAGAAAGCAGACTGAGCAAGCCAGGGGAAACAAGCCAGTAAGTGACATCCCTCCATGGCCTCTGCATCAGCTCCTGCCTCCAGGTTTCTGCCCTGCTTGAGTTCCCATCCTGACTTCCTCCAGTGATGGACTATAGTCTGGAAGTGTAAGGCAAATAAACTCTTTCCTCCCCCAACTTGCCTTTTGGTTGTGGTATTTCATCGAGGCAATAGAAACCCTAAGGCATAATAAAGACTTTGCCTTTTAGATCTTTTAAAAAATATAGATAACAGGGGCTGGAGAGATGGCTCAGCAGTGAAAATACTGACTTACTCATGTAAAAGACTCTAAAGGATTTGGGTTCAATTCCTAGCACCCACATGGCAGCTTACAGCTGTCTATAACTCCAGGATCCAACACATGACAGCTTACAACTGTCTCTAAGACTAGGATCTAACACCTTCACACAGACATACAGGCCAAACACTGGTGCACATAAAATAAAAATTTCAAAACATGCTTTCAAAAACTACAGATAACTGCAAAACATAGTTAAGCTGGCAGAGCAACTTTTGCATATAAAGCACCAACTATGCTCTCTCGCTGTCCAACTGTGCTCACAAGAATAGTTCGAGGCTTCGTCATGGCTCAGTGGGTCCCACTGTACCAACAGCTCTGACCTTCTGCCTTCCTGTTCCTAGAGGTTAGGAAGAGTTCCAGAAACTGGAATCTATCAGACTTTGCAAAAGCTCTGACCAGTCCTAAGAATTACCTAGACAGGATTGTGATGGGAGACATTCAGTATCCAGTGACACATGTGGAGGTGACAAAGCCATGTATGAAACAGCACTGTCTGAGGACAGGCAGGGGTGCTAACTAAGTACATCGAAGGATCTCACAACTTAGAGAAAGTGTATCTCCCAGTCCTGTATATGCAGACCCCCAATCTCAGCTACTCTGGAGGCTGAGGCAGGAGAGTTACTATCCATGGGATCCTGTTTCGGAATAGAAAGTAAAGCTAGGACTACGGACATAGATCATGGTAGGGTGTTTGCCTGGCTTCTGTGAGGTTCTGGGTTCAATCCCCTGCACAACCAACCAAACAACCAAACAAACGAAAAAACCTGTAACTTTAGTGGAAGCACTGGTGGGGTTTGAACGGAGCACGGAACAGGATAGTGTTCATTTCCTAGCTCTGACATCGCTGTGCTGGTTCAAGGCGTTAAAGCTGAAGGATATTTGGAAAGTGTGTTATTTTGCTTTTTCTGCTAAGTCTGAAAGTGGTTCCCAGGGACCCTGACAGCACCATCTCCATCTAACTGTCCTCTTTAACACCTGGCAACTAGCTGGGTCACAGTTCATATAAATTTGTCACTCCCGCCCTACCAAGTAAGAAGCCCTGCAGTGTGTGACACCCGAGGATCGTTTTCACTGAGCACAGTTTGGAGATTTCAGGTTGTCGTTGGCATCATAGGTCATGGATTCTAATTGCTGAGCCGTGTTCTGTGGCGTGGATGCCTCTGATTGTGTGAACTGCTCACCTGTGGAGTGACAGCTGGGCCCTTTCCAGGCTTTTCCGATGTTAGGAACAAAATAATCACAAATTATAGGTTTTTACACATAGTTCCATTTATCTAGGAGAAAGACCCAGAAGCAGGATTGCTGAGTTTTAGAATAGCTTCATGCTTAGGTTTTTTTTTTTTTTTTTTAAGAAAATGTTAAACTGATTTCCACAATTTGCATCATTACCAGCAGCAAATGAATAACCGTGTCTCCAGCTCCTGGCCAGCACATTAGCTGTGCTGATCAGCATGCGGCTTTTCCCCCAATGGCTAATAATGTTGAACATCTTTTCCTGGGCTTATTTGCATTTCTCCATATTCTCTTTGATGGTTTATCTCTTTATGTCTTCTGCCCATTTTATAACCAGATTGTTTGCATCAGTACTGAATTTGAAGCATCCTGAATGTATCCTAGCTACTAGTTCTTTTGGGGATATGCAAATACAACCTACAGCTTATGCTTTTAAAATATTTTTATTTTGAAATTAAAATATAATTACCTCATGTCCCCTTTCCCTTTCTTCCCCTCTTTCTTCCCCATGCATTCTCACACTCTCTTTCAAATTTATGGCCTCTATTTCTTGGTGTGTGTGTGTGTGTGTGTGTGTGTGTGTGTGTGTGTGTGTCACTAACTGTATGAGCCTGTGCTGCCCATATGTTACTTGCATGTGTGTGATATCAGAGCTGACCACTTGATTTCGGATATATTGATAATGGATGACAAGTTGTCCCCTCTCGGCATTCCTTAGTTGAGTGTAGTTCTAGGATTGAGGCACCATGACGTTCCCCCTGCTTCCTTAGGGTGTCTATTGGTCTCGTCCTTGCTCAGGTCTTATTGAGGTTCATGAATTTATCTTCATAACACGGTCTTTGGCAGGTTATTAACCAGATGAGGCTCAACTTAATATTTTCTTTTACAGGCTGTAATTTTAGTATGGAATCTAAGGACGCATTACCCTAATCTGAAGAATTCCTCTTTTTTTTCTCTTTCAGTTTTATAAATTGTGTGACTTACTGTGATTGCAGTTAAGCCCATGACCCATTTTGAGTTGATAGTTGTACACAGTGTAAGACAGACTGATATTCTCTTTTCTTTCTTTTTTTTTTTTTTTTTTTTTTTTTTGATATTCTCTTTTCTAACCTACTGTCCCTTACTGTTTGTTAAAGAGAATGGATTAGCTGTGTGAGCGCCCATGCCTTTATTCCAGGGTTCTCAACCTTCCTAATGCTGCAACCCTTTAATACAGTTTCTCCTGTTGTGATGACCCCCAAACCATACAATTATTCTTGTTGCTACTTTGTAACTGAAGTTTTGCTACTGTTATGAATTGCAGTATTGGGCTGGAGAGATGGCTCAGTGGTTAAGAGCACTGACTGCTCTTCCAGAGGTTTTGAGTTCAAATCCCAGCAACCACATGGTAGCTCACAATGATCTGGAATAAGATCTGACTCCCTCTTCTGGTGTGTCTGAAGACAGCTACAGTGTATTTATATATAATAAATAAATGATTTTTTAAAAAAGAATTGTAATGTAAATATTTGATATGCAGGAAATCAGATATATGGCTCCTGTGAAGGGTTGTTTGACTCCTAAAGGGATCAAAGCCCACAGGTTGAGAACATTTTCTTTAATCCCAGCAGCACTTGAGAGCCAGAGGCAGGTGGATCTTTGTGAGTTCAAAGCCAGCCTGGAGTTTCGGGTCAGCAAGAGATACATAGTGAGGCCCTGTTTCAGACAAACAGGGTAGATTGTTCTGCTGAATCACGTATCTTTTAACTTTTATCAAAATTAGTTGAGTGAGACAGAAGAAATAATTGTCACATAATGCAACAGATGTGGTTGTGCATAACCCTGGCACTGACTGGGGGTGTGGTTGTGCATAAACTTCAGGTTCGGTGACTCTTGTCTCCAGGGAATGAGGTGAAGAGCAACAGAGCAGACACAGGGTAGCCTTCTCTAGCCCCCACATGCACACAGAGCTACACACGCAGATATTCTCCCCCCCACCCCATTTTGGTTTATATGTTGGATTGGATTACACTGGCTTCTAAATCCTGAAATAGTCTCTCATTTATGGAACCAAACTCCCCCTGGCTACAGTGTGTGCTTCTTTTTATTTTCTTTTTTAAACATTTTTTAAGGTTAAGTGTAATATAGTTCCTCATGTTGTGATTTATGTGTATGTTTGTGTGGGCTGGGTGTAATGTGAGTGCAGGGACCTGAAGAGTCCAGAAGAGGGCGCTGTATCCCTGGAGTCACAGGTGATTGTGCGCAGTCCTTTGACTAAATTCAGGTCTTCTAGAAGAGCACTAATCCATCTTTCCAGCCCCATATTCCGTCCTATTAACTGACAGGTTCTTTGGCTAGAATCTCAGTGGTTTCTGTACTTGGGTTTATGAGAAATACTGGTGTACAGCTTCCTCTTTTATTTCTGTGATGTCCTTGTTTGACTTCGGCTTCGAAGCAGGTACTTGGCTTCTCAAAATGAAGTGGGGCATTGTCCTTCTCTTTTCTGAGAAACAGTGTGTGCAGAATTGGTATTAATTCTTTAACTCTTTGGGTGTGGTTATTCAGGGAGAGCATTTGGGACTAGAGACTGGAGGATGTTTTCAAATTATGGGCTCATTTACCTTAATGCATACCTTTTCAGATTCCTCATACTGGGTGAGTTCTGATAGAATGTTTGATGAGCTGCAGCAATCAAGCATTATAGATGTGTGTGTCTGTGTGTGTGTGTGTGTGTGTGTGTGACATCTATAACCTCTAAGTGGTTATGCATATGTGGATTTTTCTCATGGTAACTCTGTGGTCTGTAGTCACCACCCCCTGCTTGGTCCTAATGTTGATGGTTGGGTTTTGTCCATCTTACTGAAATTTCCCAAGAACTGGGCCTTTATCACAACAATTTCCTCTGCTTTCTTTTCCTATTCCCTGTGGCATCCACTCTTAGGATTTCCTTCCCTTTGCTTATTTCAGATTTTGTTTGCTCTTCTCAGGGCAGAGTTTAGATCGTTCACTTGAGCTGGTTTTCCTTTGCTAATCACCGCTTTACAGCAGCTCGGCCACTTCTCAGTGCTGTCAGCTGTACACCAGGGGACCTCTCAGTGCCATGTCAACTGTACACCAGGGTTTGGGTGTGCTATTTTGTCACTGTTATTCAATGTTCCCCTGCCCCCAACTTTCTCTGTCACTTGCTATTTCAATGTGCACTGTTGAGTTTTCAAGCATATATAGGCTTTCCTTTTACTTTTCTGTTAATTATTTCCAACTTGAATTGACTGTGATGGGAAAACAAACTCTGGGATGTGTGTGTGTGGTGTGTATTGTGTGTGTGTGGTGTTTGTGTGTGTTTTGTGTGAGTTTGCTTTTTGTTGTTGTTTTGGTTTTGATTTTGAGCCTTGATCTATTTTTCTTCTCTTTCCAGGACTCCAAGGACATCGATGTTAGAGTTGCCATAAATTCCAGAGGTCCACACAGCTTTGTTCCTTGTGGTTTCAGTCCACCTTCTCTGCATTGTTGGAATCTGGTAATGTCTACCCATCAGCTTTGCCCCTGCTCTGCTCTTTGGGCTTTCTCACATCAGGAGTGGGGCTGGGGGTGGGGCTGTGATTTGTTTTTCAATTGTTTGGGTTTGGCTTTTAGTTTTCTGAGACAAGGTTTTGCTCATACAAGGTTAGTCCTGGCTGTCCTGAAATTCACTCTGCAGACCAGGCTAGCCTCCAATGCACAGAGATCTGTTTGACTGCCTCCCAAGTGCTGGGATTAAAGGCCTGTGCTGCCACCCCTGGCTCAGTTATAAAACTTTTAACATATTTTTTTCATTAGATTCTTCAAGCTTTTATTTCTTTGCTGATAATACTTTTAGCTTTTTGAGGCTTTCTGCTTGAATTTATAATATACTCAGCATTGTCTATTGAAGCATTTTATGTTGGCTGTTTTGAAATATCTGTCTTATAAGTTTAAAGTTTCTCACATCTTGATGTTGACATCTGTTTTGTTTTGTTGTTTTTAGCACTTGAAAAACCACCAATGGGTGATTTTTCAGTTGGCACCTGGATGTTCTGGCTACTGTCTTAGCTTATTTGAGCATTCTGTTCTGACTCCGTCTCACACTGCACTAGTGACCGGCAGGGGCAAGGCAGAAGGGCATCTCACTGTTCACAGGTGCAGAGAATAGTCCAGGTTCCCCACTCAGCCTCCATTAATCCCTCAGTACCCAGCGGGAGAGTTTCTCATTACTGTTAGGCATAGGTAAGGGTTAAAGCTTACCCCTGGACTGTTCCTGGCTGAGTGTCTCCTGGCTGGGCTATGTCCTGGCTGGACAGCCAGGGGTGCATCATTGCTGCTTTGACTTTATTGGTTTCATGGAGGTAAAGTGTAGTGAGAATTTTGGTTATGTTATGTGATTTGTGTTTTGTTTTAGTATGGGGCTGCTTCAGTTTGTTGACAGCCACTAACCATGATTTGTCTCGTGCTCTAGGAGTGAAGTAATTTTTGCCAGCTGCAGATAGTTTATGTTTGGAATTCTGGGGACTCTTGAGAAAGCTATATGAGAGGGCCTGCAGTGCCTGTTGCTGCTGCTGCTGCTGCTGCTTGTTCCTGCTGTTGTGTTTGCTGCTTTTGCTACTGCTAGATTGTTGGGTTGTTGTATTTCTGGATTTATAAATTGCTGGGTTTCTGGATTGCTGGAGTCCTGGGTTTCTGGATTGATGGGTTTCTGGATTACTGGATTAAAGGGTTTCTGGATTAGTGGATTGCTGGATTTTTGGGTTTCTGGATTGATGGGTTGATGGATTTCTGAATTGATGGGTTTCTGGATTGATGGATTACTGTATTGCTGGTTAGAGATATCCCAACCACAAAGATTAGACTTGCCCCTGGGAACTTAACACCTCTAACCAGCAGGAAGTAGTCTATTCCCCCTTTCCCTGCTAATCTTCTTTCTCTCCTACCTAGAGTTGGGGTGTTGGAAGGCCTTAGGGTCCATGGAATAAGGATGGAGAAGGAGGGTAGTTATAAGAACCCAGTAAAGTAGCCAAAAAGTGCACCTACAGTAAAGAAGGGGTCTTTTTCCTTATAGATCTCTACTGGGGTGGAGTCCAGTATTGAGGGCTCCACTTCCACTGGGTACTGAAGGGCTAATGGAGGTTGAGTGGGGAACCCGGACTATTCTCTGCACCTGTGAACAGTGAGATGCCCTTCCGCCTTGCCCCTGCCGGTCACTAGTGCAGTGTGGGACGGAGTCAGAACAGAATGCTCAAATAAGCTAAGACAGTAGCCAGAACATCCAGGTGCCAACTGAAAAAACATTTCTCTTCGTGTCTGAGTTGGAGTCCCAGGCCTCAAACTTGTCTCTACTGATGCTGTGGAGGAATGGGTATTAGGTCCCAGATCTCTGCTTGGCTTCTGACACCACCACAGCAGGAAGACTGGAACAGTTTTTCATATTTCGGTAGAATGTGGACATCTAGGCTCACTATTTGGTCTTGGTTTGCATGGCTGGGGTAGGGTGGCTTCCTTTGTGTGCTGCTTTTCTGGGGTCAACCAATCATCATCTAAAAGTCCCTGTCTTCTTCTTCTTCTTTTTTTTTAAGAGTGAGGAAAATATGTTTTGTTGGATGTGTAGACAGGTGAAGGAGGTCCCTCCATGGCCCATGCTGAGGGACCAACATGTATAGTATAGAATAGAGTTTTTATTCGGGGCATGGGGAGGGGTGTTGGGAGGGTAGAAGGAAAGGCAGAGAAAGGCAGAGAGGGAGAAAGAGAGTAGAGACCGGTCATGAGCACATAGAGAAAAATGGGGAAAGGGGCAAGAGGAGAGAGCAGGAATAAGAAGGGAAGAGCGAGAGCAAAAACAAAAGTTCCTGCTTTAGTAGCTGCCCTCCTTGTGGTCCACTGGTTAGTGACAACAGGCCTTCATTTGGGTTGGTTTCTCTCTGTGGTTGTTGGTGTCTCCGCGTTGTTTATGCTTCAGTTCTAAGTCTGAGATACATGGTGAAGAGCAGGAATGGGGAATTCACAGGTTGTGTCATTATTTGGATCCCGAGGTCCCCAGCAGGTCAGTTATATTTGAGAACAGGGAAGACTAGAGAATGTATATTTGTATCTGTAAGTGAGCCAACTACTGCTTTATAATTTCTGAAGCACCCTGAATTATTAGCAATCTCCTAGTCTCTAAATGAAGTCCTTTCCCATGCCTACCAGGTAACTGCATGCAACTCTTTTGTATCTGCTTTCACCAGCACATCTTTTCCATAGGGAATAATACAGGTTAATAATAATAACAAACAAAAGGCTGGGCTGCGAGTGGGGGTAGAGGACTTGCAGCATAAGGAATAAAATGTGAAACCAGATGCAGAAAAAAAAATGGGGTTAGTCATTTAAAAGGATGTCACCACCTCAAGTATACTATTGTGTACCAATACATGAGTTAGATGTTATGAGCGTTTCGTGTTAAAAAGGCTGAGGTTATTAGAGGTGGCAAACTTCCTCAAGTCAAGAAAGTGTATTGATAGATGGAGCTGAATAGGTCTGTCTCCTTTCCAAGGCAAATGAAGGTTTCCCAGAAACTGCCCCCTCCACCAGCATCAGCACCAATCAATGTCTGCTTGCCAGTCCGTGGCAACAACTGCATCTCATGGTCATTTGTCGCTGCAGAAGAAAACAAAACAAAAGCAAAAAAAACCCAAACACCAGGGAAAGCCAGAGAACAGCCACCATGAATGTTTATAGCCCATCACTGCCAACGAGAGCCATTTTCTGCACAGCCTAAACCATGTCACTGGGGAGTCCACTTCGTGTGTAAAAAGGTCTACTCGACATACTTTCATATTTGGAAACCTGAAGATGAGTGGGTGTGAAGAAAATTACATCGCCTTGACACCCAGATCTGTGAAAACTGTACTCTTCGGTATATGGGGCAGGATTTAGATAGGTTTAAATGCACCGCATTGGGATCTAGTACCATGAACACTCTGCAGAGAGCCAGGTGGGATGGCACCTGTGATCGCAGCACTCGGGAGGCTCCAGCAAAGGATCAGGTGTTCAAGGTCAACCCAGGCTTACATAGTGAGACTCTGGGGAGCCTGGGGTACAGGTGGGGGGGTATTGGATGAACAGAAGGAAGTAAGAGAGGTATAAAGAGAGGAAGGAGAATGACTTTCAAACACTATAAAACTGTACAAAAACGAGCTGACCCTCCTTTCCCCAGCTCCATTTGTTCTACTGAAAGCAGTCTGTCCTCTGCGGTCTAGAGATGAATTGCAAAGCATCAAACAGTTTGGTGGCAACATTAGTCTAGTTCAGAAAGCACAAAGGAGACCTGCATGGTTAGGGACAAAAAAGGAGGACAGGCTGCCATCCACAACTAGGCACTTAGTCTTGTGGATCAGCAGTTCCTGTCAGGGTCACCTGACATGAAGTGATTGCCCACACTGCCCAGGAACACAGTAGAATCATCAGGCAGATGTGAAACTCCAAATGCTGGTGATAAGTGTATTTAACCTCTCCTACAGGAACATTAAATAGGCTTTAATGCTTTGGTGGTAATGGGGGGAGGGACCCCAACACTTGAAAAAACGAAATAGCAATTGCTGACAGAGTCACTTTCCACCCAGAGCACGCCAGAATCGATTTCTCAGAGGATGGAAGGGTAATGACGGTGCATTATGGATTATGGTCACATTCTACATCTCTAGGAGCGTCTCTGGGCAGACTGTAAATTACACTGACCTTAAAGAAAATGTTCACACCAAGGCTTTGATTTTTTATGAACAGTGTACACCTGGATAGTCTGACCAGGCTTTAGACGAAATAAGAAATGAGCCAAGAAAGCAATGGGGCCACAGGAGCCAAGGGTCAGTCTTCGCTTGAAGATTGATTCTGTTTTCTTGCTGCTCATCCATCAGGAGAGAAAGGAGCATTGTCTCCATATGATAGCCAAGCCCATTGTATAGCTCCTTGCTGCTAGTCTCGCCTGCTGTGACTGTTATTACAGCCAAGATGACCTTTGGGCCTTCCTTTTGCTTTAAAACCTCCAGCCAGAGCTCCATCTCATCTTTGTGTGCTTGCATGTTATTGGAAGACTGCTGAATAAAAACAGACATGGACCCTGGGAAGCTTAAGCTAAAGGCTATGCATTCCAAGTGTACTGTCTGGGGTACAAGAGTAGCCAGGATCTATTGCTCTACTTGGTACATTGAAGATGAGTATCAGAACCCCTGGGTGCCTCCCCAGATGTTGCTGTGTGGTCCTCTGTGCTGTAACTCTACTGCAAGTTATCCCCAGCTTCTTAAGACTCAGCACAGATGGTCACCTCCTACTTCTCTAAGAGCATCTCTGGACAGACTGTTAATCACCTCATCTCAGGCCACGGGGAATGACAAACTCTCCAAACTAAGAATGGCGTGCTGAGAAACCAAACCAGTGGTTTGTACTAGAAGTGAGTCAGGAATATTGCACGACTGTGACACCCAACCTGCTGAGCATCTAATGCCATACAGATATATCTATTGGTTACATGTATACATACATTCTAAGAAAACCTGGTGCTTCCTGGAATTTATCAATAGACATCTATAGTCCTGGTCATCATGAATAAATGTGGGTCCCCAGTAAAGAACTTATTTTCAGCTTCTCAAACAACATGCCAGGCTCCACATACAGGCATGGGACTCGCAGTGGGGCTCCTTGTCAACAACTGCCAGCCCCCAGTGATTGGTATCAGTCTCTCTCCCTCAGCATCTTAGTTCCACCCTTTACCCCCAACTTCTTCAACTGCAGGTGGTGACCCTACATTGAGTTCATGTAACTTTATCACAAAATTTGCAATATCAATAAAGGGTTTCCAGACACACCACAACCCAAATTATTTCATAATCAAATGCGTAATGACTCTAGGGGCACTCTCTCAGGTTGCTTCCCACACGTTCCTGCAGCCTTGGCCCTGAGCACACAGCCTGCACACTCTGTCATGTCCTCACTCCATGCAGGCCCAGTGGATGCCGCCTAACACCTCAGTGCAGGTCAAGATTCCGCTACGAATCCAAATGAGCTTGTCTGCTCTTAGGGAAACAGTGGTTCCGTCCTGGGAAAACAAAGACCTTCAATATTTTTCTCCCACCATTCCTCAGCCAGTGAGCATTAAATTCATCTAACTTTGTGCTAGAATGCTTTTTTAAATTGTTGTTTGTATTGCTGGCTTCCTTTAAAAAAACATTCAATACAGTTTGGCTTGGGCTTAGGACAGGATTTCCAACAATTTCTGAAATGGTCCTAACATATGTTTGCCACTTTGTGCTCTACATTTATGAAAACTGCATCCTCAGCATTGACATTTGTTAAAACCCAAACATCTACCAACTTGGAAAAACACCGAAGGTGTCGTATATCCCACAGTATCAAACATTCAGCTAAGATTTCATTCTTGAATCTAGGCAAGCCCATCTCATCAGTATGCAAATTTGCTTCTGTCTTAATAAATGGTATGTATGGCAAGATTGTCTTACCTGGCCATACTCACACAGAAAAACAAATAAATGTAAAAAAAAAAAAAAAAAAAAAAAAAAAAAAAAAAAAAAAAAGAAGATCAATGTGTTCCTAATGATTATCCAGCAAATGTTGATTTGTATACTGTTTTTCATATCTGTATACCTGGAGTTTCATAAGCATCTCTCAGAGACGGAGTGCAAGTATAACAGCTTAAGAAGCCTGCTCTAGGGACAGGGATGAGGCTTCCTCCGTGGTATCTGCTGTGCAAACATGAGGAACTGAGTTTAGATCCCCATCCCCACACAGAAAGCTAAATATAATGGCCTACACATGTAATCCTATTGCTTGGGCGCTGGAGACAGGGACTCCTAGAGCTCACTGGCCAGCTAGAGTAGCAGTAAGTATTAAAAGAAGGTGGCGACCGGTTCCGAGTTCTGCTCCGCTTTCCCTGCTCTCTCTGACTCTGCCTCCCCGCTTTCACACACAGTTCCCTTGGCGGGTTGCCTGCGCACCAGTTCCGCACATCCCAATTCCATAGCGGACTTGGTACATCCCCCCCCCCCCAACACACACACTGCTCCTGGCCTGCTTCTCTCTCTCTCTCTCTCTCTCTCTCTCTCTCTCTCTCTCTCTCTCTCTCTCTCTCTCTGCCTTTGTGATGACTAGATTTTTTTTATCTATAAGCTGGTCTGGAGCTCAGCAGGTAGAGGCTTTTGCTATGCAACCTAGAGACATGGTAGGGGAACTTATGTATGCTACTTAATTTTTTTTTTTTTTTTTTTTTTTTTTTTTTTTTTTGTGAACCTGACTCAAGCTGGGGTTATCTGGGATGATATGTCCATCAGCCTGGCACAGCAACAACTCGGTGGGGTGTTTCTTTGATTGGTGATGTGAAAGGCACAGTCCCTGGTGAGCAGTGCCACCTCAGGGAAAGTGCTTTTGGGCTGGCGAGGCTGGGCATGCTGACAGCACTCAGAAGCTAGAGGCAGGCCAGTCTCTGAGCTCTAGGCCAGCCTGGTTGACAAGAGCAATTTCCAGGTCAGCCAGGACTATCCCATGAGATCCTCTCCCAAAACAAGACAAAAGAGAGCAAGCAGGCTGAATGAGCTGCACGGAGCAAGACAGTAAGCAGCATTCCTTAAAGCTCTCTGTTTCAGTTCCCATGCCAGGGTTCTGACCTGACTATCCTCAAAGACAGGCTGTGGTCAAGATGTATAAGCCAAATAAACCATTTCCTCCCCGAGTTGCTTTGTTCACAACAATAGAAGACAAACTAGGACATCATGTGAAGGTGGAAGAAGGGAACCAATGCCACAAAGATGTCGTTTGACCCTCACATACCTGCTGTGGGATGTACACCCATACTCACCATTATACACATACACATGTGTGCACACACCATGCACCCACATGTGTGCTCAAATCAATGCAGTGATTTCAAAAACAAAAAAGATGTGGCTAAATATTTGGATGTTTTTGCCTTCTCCTTCCATCTCAATAGTGACACGTCTAATTACTCAGGGCTCTTAGGGGGAGTTTGCAGACTCAACCATCAAGTTGGTACTTGGATTTTAACATGGTTCCAAGAAGTCTTAAAATTGTATAAACATTCTCTCTCTCTGTGTGTGTGTGTGTGTGTGAGAGAGAGAGAGAGAGAGAGAGAGAGGGATGTGGGGGGAGAGGAGAGTGAGAGGGAGACAGACAGACAGAAACAGTCAGACTCAGAGTCATGGAGCCTCCTTGGGAGAAGATCCTGTTGTAATGTGAGAATCTAGTGACTGCTGGGAACCTTCTCAGTGAATGTCAAAGGAGGCAGGGGCAAGAACAGAGACAGAATTTTTCAGGACTTCTGGATTATACAATCTACAGACTTAAGAGAGTCAGTGACTTCCAAGTAAAATAAAATAGAGCTTATGTTTGGAAAATTCACCACAAAAAACACCCAGTTTTGGAGGGGAAACCTGGAAGGGAGATAACGTTTGAAGTATAAATAAATAAAATAACCAATTTAAAAAAATTCAGGAGGATAAAAAAAAAAACCTCAACAGCTTTAGGGAAAATTAGTCAAGAAAGGGTACATGGAAGGTATCCCATCACCTAGAAATTTACCGAGAATCTAGAATTCTTTCTACAACAGCAAAAGAATACCACCTGGGAACAATCTTGGTTCCTGTTCTTAATCTGTGGCTCTTACAAAATTCTGAGCCTTAAAAACCTCATGGTGATCGATTGCACTTTAAGTTCGATAAGCTAGGTAATGAATTCATCAGCCTGGTGACTGGCAAAATTATCAAACAAGGCATCTCTGTGAAACAAAGTTGGCTGAAGGGGAAGGAGGGTTGTCTGTGCGTGGTTGGAAATGGTGCCAAAATGCAACCAAACCTACAGTGGGAAATGTATCCCACCAATACACAGTTTGCAGGTAGAAAACATTTTCTTCCTGGGTCATTGCCTCCTCTCATCTCCCCGTGTGTCAGGACCAGTTATCCCTTTTCTGGAGGGACTGTGCTGGCTGGCTTTGTGTACCAACTTGACACAAACTAGAGGCATCTGAAGGGAGGAACCCTGAATTGAGAAAATGCTTCCATAAGATCTGTTTATTCCTTAGAGGATGAACAGCAATATGGAAGTGTAAGTCAAAAAGAACCCTTTCCTCCCCAATTTGGTTTTTTTTGGCCGTGTTTGTTCTATTGCAGCAATAGAAAAATCTAACTAAGACAAGTTGGTACCAGGATTGTGGGATATTGCTGTGGGAGACCTGACAGTGTTTTGGGGTGGACTTTTGGAATTATGGAAGGACTTCGGAACTTTAGGCTAAAAAAGCCGTTGAGTGTTGAGAGCTCAGTGAGTTGTTCTGTGGGAGCTTGGAAGATAAGAATGCTGAGAACAGTGCAGAAGATGGAGGCCTGGCTTGGGAAGTTTCAGAGGCAAGACTGAAGACTCTATCGGGGCCATTTGTTGTTTTGAATTGAGGTTCTGTCATGCTGGTCAGCTGGGGCTGAGATAATCAGCTGTAATTAACAGGAGATGGAGCAACACTGAAGTGAAACCCTTGCATTACGGGGACAATCGATGGTGGTTCGCTAGAGCTAAGAAGTTAGCAGTGATCGAGAAGAGGCCGGCATCACTGAGCTGAAATCCTCTGGGGAGTGTTTGTTCAGGATCAGTACACACAAGGTGTGTTCCAGAAGTGACTGACGTTGTACCTTGTGCTGGCAGCCAAACTTGGTAGTGTAAGAATGGAGCTGGATTTGGAGGCATGAAGGAGTCATGGAGACCAGTGTAGGCTAGGCACTGTGAGAGGCCAGGAGAGTTTACTGGTGAAGATAGCAGCAGTTGAAGGTCAAGGACTGAAGGATCCATGCTAAGCAGTTGAAACTTGGCACCACAAAAAAAAACGCCCACGAGAGGCTAATGGTGAAAGTCCCACCCAGCTGCAGCAGAAGATGCCCTTTGGAGATGGGGGACCATGGGGTGACCACCAAGAACAGCAGCAGCAGTGGTAGCAGTGGAGAGAGGCCTGCCAGAGCTTAGAAGACAAGCTGTGTGTGCTGCAGATGGCAGAGCTGGAAAAGGGACCCAAGCGCCTCAGAGGAGCCCAGAAGATCCTGTGTGAATCCCGGAGAAGTGACGTTGAGTTATCTATATGGTTGGAGTCTTGTTTTGCTTTGTTGAGATCGTGACTGTGCCCCACTTCTTCCCTCTTGAAGAAGGCATTTAATTTAACTTTGACTCTTACAGAAATCCGCAGCTGAAAAAAAAAAAAACTTTCAAGTTTTAAAATTTTGGATTTTTAGAGATTGGACATTTTAAAGACTAAAAGTTTAATGTGTTTGAATTTGTAAAGACTGTGGGACTTTTAAAGTTATTTGCCTTTAATGTCAGATCATGGGAATGAATGAGACAGAAAGGTTGTGGATTAATAGTGATGTGTTTGTGTGTCACGTTAACAAGGGGTCAGTTGCATTAGCTGGTTTTGTATGTCATCTTGACACAAACTAGAGTTATTTGAAAGGAGAGACCCATAACTGAGAAAATGCCTCCATAAGAATGTGGGATATGTTCTCACTGGCCTTGTCTGGCCTCAGTGGGAGAAGAGAGAGTGCCTAGCCTCACAAAGACTTGATTTGTCAGGGTGGCAGAATACCCAGGGGTCTCCCACCCACTCAGAGAAGAAGGTGAGGGGGAGGGGTGAAGAATTGTGGGAGTGGGTGACCAGGGGAGGGGCAGTGAGTGGGATGGAAAGTGAATAAGTAAAATGATGATGATGGTGATGATGATGATGATGATGATGATGATGGTGACGATAAAAGCCAATATTACTAAGCTTTAAAAAAAAAAAAAAGATCTGGCTATAAAGCATTTTCTTAATTAGTGATCAATAGGGACAGGCCCAGTCCACTGTGGGTAGTTCCATCCCTGGGTTTTATAAGAAAGCAGGCTGAGCAAGCCATGAGGAGTAAGCTAGTAAGCATCATCCTTCCATGGTTTCTGCACCAGCTCCTGCCCTGTTTGAGTTCCTGTCCTGGCTTCCTTTGGTGATGAACAGCAATATGGAAGTGTAAGCTGAATAAACCCTTTCCTCCCCAACTTGCTTTTTGGTCATGGTGTTCCATCAAGGCAACAGAAATCCCGAGTGGGGCAAGGACACTTAAGAACAATAGTTGCTGGTTTTTGTAATCAGCCGGATGCTGTCTGCTGCACAGAATGAGGATCCTGATGGAACCCTGTGGAGTGAGCTTTTTATCCAGAGAGCTGGCATGTGGATGACCCTGGAAAGGAGTCTGACTAGCTAGGATGATGGAGACATTCAAAACAAAGACTCTTGGCAATTAGGACTTCCATATTTTCCTGCTATCTGTCTTGACATTACCAGTACATACCAAGTGAGTAGGAGCCCTGCTTAGGGCCTTCCATCCCCAGAGTCCCGGCTAGCTTCTTCTGTTCTGTCTGTCCCCGACCTCATTCTCCTTGCAATTTTAAACCTTACAATAGACTAGCTTCCTTGTGTGGCTCTTATGGGAATATTCCTTAACATAAATCCATTCTTTTCTCAGAACCTGGCTCTCATGTTCCCCTGAGACAATTAGAAGGGGGCTGTATATACGGTTTCTTTCTTGCAAACTGTTCATTTTAGATGTGACAGTATTAGCCTGGCACACGAAAAGTAGGTTTTATAAAGTGAGAATAAGAAGCCTTTGCTGTTCAGATTCAAATTAGCCTTTCTTCGAAATTCGAAGTCTTAGTGTGGTGCATGCCTGTCCTCTCACACTGAAGCTGAGGCAGTAGGATCAGGAGTTCAAGGTCAGCCTTAGCCATTTAGCAAGTTTGAGGCTAGCCCTGATTATATGAGATTCTGTCTCAAAGAAAGGAAGAGGGAAGGAAAGGAAGGAAAGGAAGGAAAGGAAGGAAAGGAAGGAAAGGAAGGAAAGGAAGGAAAGGAAGGAATGAACCAGAGCAAGCTTCTTACAACATTTTATGTTAGTTTTGGATAACTTTTCCTTTTTACATAATTTATATAAAATAAAACTCTGAAATTACAAATAAAATCACCTATCACCCCTTCTCACCCCACATACTGACTGAGCCTTACCAATCTGTCAGTATGAAGGTATGTAGTGTAAAATGTAGCATTCACTTTATAAAGAAATCTTTTCAAGATGAACTTACATCTGCAACCAAAATGCAGCCCAATTTAGCAAAAGAAGCAAGTTATCCTTTCTAAAGAATCATTTTGTTTTGGCAAGCCCACCATGGACAGTCACTGAAGTGCTTTGACATTGAATGGAAAGGCTCACAGTAGGGCGGCTTGACATGGTTTGGATTATATTCATATACAAAGCACATCATGAGCTCAGCCCAAGGACTTCATTTTTAAATCGTGGGGCCAGCTCTACATTTAAATTTAAATTCAGTAATGTCTTTAGATCAGCGTAAGCTGACAAATTCCTTAGAAGAAAGTGGAATAAGGCAATTTGCTGGGAATTATGCTGTGCAGGGGCTTGTCACTCCAGATATTTCACTTTTACATTCGATTTCTTCCCAATTAATCTAAAGGTAACTGCTATATGCCAGATACCCAGGCCATTTGTCATTATTATTCATTTATTTTTATGCAGGTCTGTCACTTACAAGGACATAATTCTTAAGGAAACATAATTGCTCCAAACCTATCAACTTGGTTATAAAAAAAACTTTATGAAATCTTTTTTTTTTTTTTTTTTTTTCTGAAAGAGAGCTACGGTGTTTGGAAGAGAGCTGGAGACCGGCATGCACTGTTGGGCCTTTCTGGTCGCTCTTGTCTGATGGCTTCTTACGCTGTGTCCCAGGACCATTGTTCCAAGCAGGATGGAGTCAGCAACAAAACTCACTGGTGGGCTGTGGCCTCTGGAGATGCTCTGAGCCCTGCGGGCTGAGCTACACAGCATGTAATGGAATAGTGTGCATTCATTCCTAGATCCCGCAGCTATTCTTGTCACACTTGAGCTGACAAGGACACAGAATGGGAAGGGACTTTAGAACCCACACTATACAGCATTATCATGTAGACTACAACATTGAGAGTCATAGAGGTCACTTGGGAAGACAACCCTAGGATAGAAAAGCTCCTGGGGGGTCGTCTGCTCATGACCTACCCCAGGGTGCTCTTAGCACCCCATGTATATAGAGCAAGGCACAGAACTCGTGGGCGGGTTGTCCACTATGGGAGTGACTGCCCGAGACTCCTAAGGCTCTACAGTTGTATGTACAGTGGAAAGCAGCCCCTATCTAGAAAGTTACCTCCTGCTTTTCACTCAGACTCCACTCTTTCTAAACAATGGTATGAAGCTGGTAGGAAAAATTTTATACACACACACACACACACACACACACACACACACACACGACGAGGGAGGGAATGAAAACACGTGTGTGTGTGTGTGTGTGTGTGTGTGTGTGCGCGCGCGCGCACGCGTGTGTATACGTGTGTGTAAAAATGTGGCCATTAGAGGCTGAAGAGATGACTCACACAGGTTGAGAGTACTTGTTGCTCTTGAAGAGGACAAGAATTTGCTTCCAAGCACCCATGGTTTGTAGCTTTCAACCATCTGTAACTCCAAACCTCCAGGTGGCTTCTTTTGGCCTCTGTGAATACCAAAATGCTGACACCCACACTCACACTAGGGATGGAATTAAAACCTCTAAAAGAAATATCAAAACTATCATAAACTATGACCAACCTAGTTTTTGTTTTCAGTTTAAAAAAATGTATCTCTAACCATCACAAATTCTGTATCAAACTCACATGGAGTAAATTTGTTTGAGCATTATGTTTGTTTTGTATTATTTTTTAGATTAGCATCCTATTTTGAGATCCTCATCATTATAATAGATTTTGCAGATACTAATTCCCCTTAGACTCTCTAAAACCTAGACTACAGCCACCCTGCTTCCTTCCCATGTCCTCTTCCTTTTGTGTAACCAGTGCTCTCCTGGTCCTTTTACTGACACCCCTCAATGTGCCCTGTTCTTATTCTTAAGTTCTTAGAAAGCCATATGTTCACATTATGATTAATCCAGGCTTCTGTAATCAGTCAGATGTGGTGGCACAAGTTTGTAATCCTCGTACTTGGGAGGTTGAGGCAGGAGTTAGGTTACATGTTGAGTTTTAGGCTAGCTTAGCTATACATCAAAACCCTATCTCAAAAAAGTAAACACACACACACACACACACACACACACACACAAACACAAACACACACTTGTTATTTTGAGACAGGGTCTTCCTTTCTGTGTAACAGCCCTGGCTGTCCTGGAACTCACTTTGCAGACCAGGCTGGCCTCAAACTCGCAGAGATTTGCCTGCCTTTTCTTCCTGATTGCTGGGAATAGAGGTATGCACCACCATGCAGAATAAAACTATTTTTAATATCTACAGTCAGTCAGGATTGCCTGCAATAACAGTACTCAGGAGGCTGGGGCAAAATCAGTAGTTCAAAGCTATCCTCAGCTACATACCAAGCTCAGAAGCCAGCCTGGGCTACAAACCGTGTCTCAACAAAAACCAAAAACGTTTGCAGTCAAGATGCTGTAAGCAACCGTATCTCCGTTCGTTTTAGGAGACAGCTCAGTGGTTCTCCAGCTCACTTCAGTCTGATGATGCATAGTAATGTGACCATGTGGTCACAACTTTCACTTCTAGTCACTTTATGCAGAAATCCAGGTAATAATTTCCTTTAATAGGGAAAGCAACTGATGTGCAGCAATGGATCCATGAAGAAGCATGAAGATTACTCCATTTAACATCCTTCCACAATTTCCCAGAGCCTGCAGGGTAAAGTCCAGACTCCTTAAACTGACGACCACACATCGTCAGAAGCTGAGCCCCATCCAGCAAGACCACCTCACAATTCTCCCCATTACCCCTGGCCCAAGCATGCTAATCTGTTCTTAGTTCTGTGAGAGAATCAACTTCTCTGCAGTCTCCTGATGTGTGCCTGGCCACCTTCCACTCAGACTGCAAAGGACCATTAGCTCACAAATATCCATTTGGAGTGTTATGATTTATATAAGCTACACACTCCGTGCAGAGTCAACCCATGTTCTTGTGTTACATGTTTCAAACTGACATTTATCTTTTTATCACTAATCTCTGAGCAAACAGTACCCAACCCTCCCTTTACTGCTATGCAGTCACTTAAAGCCTTTTCAAACTTGCTTCTCTTAGCACTGCTCAACCAAATATTATGATTTGTGTTTTTAAATTAAAACCCCTTAAGATAAGCATCCTATTTTGAAATCCCTCGGCATCACAATAGAGTTTGCAAATACCAATTTTCCTTAGATTCTCTGAAGCCACCAAGACTGTAGCCTCCCTCCATCCTTCCTGAGTGCTCTTCCTTCTGTATATTCAGTTCTTGTACTTTATATATATATATTCTATACATTCTGGTTCTTGTGGTGACGTCCCTCACTGTGCCCCGCTTCTCAGATTGGTTCTTGACTTGACTGCTGTCACTCAAAGACTCCCTATATTCTTCTAGTTAAAATTTTTAGAGTTTATTGGATTCAAACCAGCACTAAAATGCTTCCCTCTTTGTCAGCTCTACAAACTCCTTTTGTGTATCTAGTTTATTCTAGCTTCTTGGACAGAGTGAAAGGCAAATGAGAAAGTACAAAGGCATTGGAATAACTAGATACAACTTCAGTACGACTGAACTACGCGTCAGGTCTGTCATCTTGAGAAATGTGGCATAGAGCATACTACATACATCCCATGTGGGTCTCAGTTTCTCTCCTGTCAGGAGCCATAATGGGACAAGCTGAGAGCCAGCAGGTGATCATCCTGAGATGGCCTGCCTCAGATTATTATGTAATCTGCAACGGAATTGCTCTTATTAAGCAAGACTGTAAGAGATTCATTTTAGGAAAGATGCCTGCTATTAATATGTTTTTTCTGTTACTATTAAACACATGTAACAATAATTAAGTAATAGCACACTCCTTTGGAGCAGATCTCTGTAGACCTATGAAGATGTACTGTCTTGTAGTGATGTTATATAGACAAATAGATTACTTAAGTCTTAATAATGATCTTATAAGAATTCCTAAAATTATAACAGTGATTATTAAGTTTCTTTATAGTGGGACTGCTATTAAGTCCTTTTCTGATAGTCAAAACTGCAGTGAGAACTCTGCCAGTCTCCCAAGTGTCACCAGTTAATTGCTCTTAGATGGTATCCAGACTTCTTCTACTCAGAGCACATTCCAAGAGGTTGTAAAACAATTAACCAAAGGTCATAAAAAGGGAAATAACAATTTATTACAGGTACTAGGACAGAGGACAAAATATTGACTGGGTTTATCTATACAAAACTTCACTAATAACTTAGTTATGGTTTTAAACCTTCAGTGAACCTGTGGGGCTGAGACAGGTGATGGATAATTACTCCTAATGGATATGCATGTAAATATTCTCTGTCGTAAACTTCTATTTCAATTTATGATTTGATTTTTGTGTGAACTTGTGATGAACTTTGTAACATGTGATCATGTGTTCTGAAAGATGTATAAGTACTGAGGACAAAAGGAAGAGATATAGAGATATTTTCCCCTTTCCCTGCACAGATAAAAGGAAGTGTTTTCCTTAGGGAATGTTTTCCCCTGTTAGAAACCCCCACCTTAGAATCTTTCTGCTTCTTTTCCCTTTGATAGCTCTCATAGGAAATTTTTTACAACTTAGTATTAAAGGCTATCATCACTTTTCTAAGAGTCTCTAGAAGGCTGAGAGTTAGAGCCCAGCAGTTCCTCTGAGATAGAACAAAGGCCACATTACTTAATTCCCTGCTGTTAGACTACAGGTGTCAATCGCCTGAGCCAGCAGCCTTTTACCCTCAGAAAGAGCAAAAAACTTTTTAGGACTTTTTATAACCTACCATCAGCATTTCAGGACCGCTAGAGAGCTAGAAAGTCCTGAGACCCTCAGACTTTAAAGCCATCACCAGAGTCCTTCTCTGTGTTCTCCACTGCTACCTTCTCTGGGCCAGGAGTCTCCCAGCACTCTCCTATAATTAAAATAAAACAACATATACCTTTTAGATTTACCATATAAATCCCAATGGAGAGTACTTGTGGGCACTCAACAAAACCTTTATTATTGTTATTTTCACACCCACTTGCCCCATATTTTTTTAGTTTATTTCTCTCAGTTCATTTCTTCAATTGTGTCATATACCTCAGCAAGGGCACACACACGAACGAGTTTATTGTTTGGCTCAGTGGTTTCAATAGTTTATCATATCAATGCCCCAATCCTATTTATAAATGCTCAGGTACCAATCCCAACCCCTTCTTCTTCCTCCTCCCTCACTGCTTCTATTTTCTGAGCAAACATGAAACATTCTAATCTGCAAAATATACCATCTACTCTTTTTAAGAAAGATTTATTTCATGTATCTGAGTACACTGTCACGGTCTTCAGACACACCAAAAGAGGGCATCAGATCTCATGACAGATGGTTGTGAGCCACCATGTGGTTGCTGAGAATTGAACTGAGGACCTCAGGAAGAGTAGTCAGTGCTCTTAACCACTGAGCCATCTCTCCAGCCCCCTACCATATACTCTTTACAATGTGAGATTTGCCTTGAAGTCTATTTGTGTAATGAGGCTTGTCATCCTCTAAGCTGGATTTTTGTTTTGTTTTGTTTTGTTTTTGCTTTCCATTCAGGTTAGTCATATTCTGCCCAGTATGCAATGTTTTGTGTTGTGCATAACTGATCCTTGTTTGTAGACTGTAACCCTTCAGGGGGGCTTCTTCTTCATGCTATTTCTCTGCTGATACACATGAATTAAACAACAACAAAAGCAAATGTTTCCTTGAAGAATTTTCATTGTCCTAGCCTCTTAAAAAGAAGTGGAAATAAGATGGCAGGCTAGTTAACTTTTTGTTAACTTGTCACAAACTCAAGTCCTCTGGGAAGCAGGAATCTCAATGGAGAGAATACCTCTATCAGACTGGTCTGGAGACAAATCTGGAGGTGTTGATTGATAATTCATATGTGTGGGCCCAGCCCACTTGTAGGCAGTGCCACCCTGGGAAAATGGTCTGGGGGAGCCCAGCAAACCATGAAGAAGCAAACCAGTAAGCAGCATTCTCTGTGGACTCTGCTTCTGTTCTTCCCTCCCAGGTTCAAGTCAGGTTCAAGTTCCTGTCCTGAGCTCCTGCTTTCGCTTTTCTCAGTGACTGACTGACTGCATCCTGTAGTGTAAAAGAAAGCCTTTCCACCCCAAGTTGGTTTTGGTGTTTTATCGCAGCCACCAAAGTCAGACAAGCAGATTGGGGGTGGGGAGGATGTAGATACAACACTGCCCAATTGGGTTGATGCAGCCGTCCTAGAAATTGACCGGGTAAGACTTTAAGCTTGTTATCAGTTGCAAACAACCCCTTGGGAAACCCTCTACCAATTTGCTAAGCTTGAACTTGGTTCTTTTCTTTCCCAGAGCTGTTTTCCTAACCTTCCAGTCTCCTCTAAGCCAGAGTAAATAAGAGATTTTGTTTTAAGCCCATAATTGAACACTTAAGATGTGTATGTGTGTGTGTGTGTGTGTGAATTTATGTGTTATTATTTGATTATTTTCTTGAAGTTTCTTTCAATCAAAACCCGAGTCCAGAGTTTTAGAGGCATTCTTTTAAGGCAGCACCTAGCATAATTTTTCATATAAATTCAGTACATAAGTTTTAAAAGAAAAAAAAAAAGAAGAGTCTTGCAGAAGCTGGTATTGAACTTCCAAGTCTTTAAGTTCTGTGAATACACACACATGACACCACAACCTGGGTAAGGTCACTACTACAGAACTGGATGTTGGTGAAGTGCGGCAGAAGAGGAGGGAGAGAAACAAAATGAACACAACCAATGGGGGGTTAGCTCTCCAACAAGTATACATCTTTGAGGCCACGCATCATATAGATTGAAGCATTATCTACAGGTTCTGTAGAATGGAGATATTAAAAATGCAAAATAATTAAGGAATCAAATAGCTCTGCTAGTCTACCACACTGGATATAGTTCACATTTAAAACATTTCTCAATTAATTTTTGCAGTTGGTTGCTGTAAGGTGTTTAATTATGTGATTATTCATCTCAATCACGTAACATCTCATTACTGAGAGAAAAAAGTTGTCTTTACTGAGAAAGAATAGTAAAAATGGATCTTTAGAAACTGCCCGAATTTTTGTATATGGAAAATTGAGGTGCATAAATCTCCCAAGAGCCAGGAACTTCCTGCTGAAAACATCCTTACCTCTCTCAGGCCGTACTCTTGCTTTCTGGAAACCTAGGCTTTTCTCCCACCAGAGGTTTATAAGCAAAGGGCAAGTTCCATTTGTTTCATAACATTATCTTTTTAAAAGGTGTGTGCATGAAATCAGTACACAATGCATTTGGACTTTTCTTGGCAATCCCTAGGATGTGATATTTTCTGAAATTCATCTAACTTATTAAAGATTTACTTTAGCGTAGCAGATAAGAGCACAGGGATCCCAGGGCATATCCCTACTGAGCCCAGATCCTAACAACACTTCTTACTATGCCATCCTGGCCAGTAAACCCACTAGCCATACTTTCCTAATCAATAAAATGGAAACGACTCCGTGTGATGTGGCGGTACAATCAGCTGAAGGTACATAACCACACCAATGACCCGGCGGATGTTCTTTGAAGGGCAACCATGCAACTGACTCCGGGAGGCTCCAGAAACAAGGTTTCAGGGCTCCTCTGAGCACCGAAGGCGGGAGACACGCCCACATCTTTTCGTTCCGGAGCCCACTGGAGTACACTATTTTAGAACTTTCTTTTCTCCGTCAGAGGCTCACGCTGTTCGGATGGAGTTTCCGGGTCCCTCCGCTGCTGTCTTCTTCAGCAGGAATCCAGCACTGCGCTCCATCTTCTTAGCTTTCTGAACCTGATGGAAGGTGGAGCAGCCCGACCGCTCCTAGTCACCGCCCTAGCCTAACCAAGCAGCCAGCTCAGCAGCAGGAGACGCGGAAGATCGCGTTACCTAGGAAACTGGGGCGGGGACACACAAAGACAGGCTTACGGAGAGTTTGCGCAGGCGCAGAAACTCGCTCCGAGTATCGCGAGAGCCGCTTCCCGGAAGTTCCACGTCAGTGGGTCCGCTGGTCCGCGGGTCGGTGTGTTTCCGAGTACCAGTGTCGTCCGGAGCCTTTGAGAGGCTGGGGCTCGGACAGTCGTAGCCATGGTAGGTCGAGTCTCATGGGACAGAGAGCGGAGCCCACCGGCTACGGCGGGTTCCCGGGCTTCCGGGCTAGGAGCCGTAGTTACAAGCGGTCTGCGCTGCTGCTGCTGCTGCGGCCTGGCGGAGTCCTTCTGTCCTGTTGGAGTCCTGGGAGGAAGGCCAGACCGGGAGGTTTCAGTGGTGGTTATACGGTAGTGTAATTGGGTGCCTGTGATTTAGCAGCTGCAGACTCTCCTGGCAGTTAGGGTGCCTGTCAGTGCACTTGCAATTTGCACTGAGCCCAGTAGTGCAAGTGAATGCTAAGAGGCAGGATTCGGACGCCAAAGGCTACTTTGACAAAGTTACTTCATTATGTCATTGAGGTGGTGTTTGCTAACCCAGTGTGCAGACACAGAATTGCAAACTTAAGCAGAGATGGGAAAAAGTTAAATGTATATGGAGTCAGAGGTGGAATTTCAAATGCTTTGGCGGCCCAGTTCGTTTTCTTCTAGCTGATGTTGATTGGGACTTCTGTGTTCACAGAGGATGACTTTTTTTTTTTTTTTTTTTTGGCGGGGGGAGACCCTTAGATCTGCCTAATTTCATTTTGAGACATATTTTTAATAGTGAAATCTTGCTTTCATTATTTCAATGTATGTGAGTCCCCATACCCACAGATCGAATCAGCTTTTGGTGGAAGACATTTGGGGAAAACTATTGTGTGAACTTGTGCTGTCATTTTTGTCTTGTGATAGTATCCAACAACTCTTTACCAACTTTGACCCTCTATTGGTGTTGCAACTAGTCTAGAGATGACTAGGAATAATGGGTAAATTATGAGCACTTAAATAACTGCAGGGGTTGGGTTTGGTGGAGGGAACCATGTGCAGACACCAAAGGATGACTGCATTTTTACGTCTCCAGTAAAAAGTACAAGACATGAATTTATCTATTTGCTCACTACTAGGAGTAGTCATTTTCCTGCATTTTGCCAAACATTTACCAACCGATTGCCACAGCAGCCTGTAGATAATGATGAGTAATGTTTATGATGGTTACTATAAGCCTTGCTCTGCTCTAACTGAACTGTGATTTTAAATCTTGGATTGCTAAGAGAGTTACTACTATCCCTGTTTATACAAGCCAAAACTGGGAGGTTAAACTTACTACCGTGTGTCTGACTTGAGTGCCGCCGCTGAGACTTGAGTGTAGCAAGAGTGTGGGTGTCAGCTAGACCACCTGTTTTTCCCTGTTCCCAATAAATATGGTGTGGAGAGAAGGACCTGAATAAACAGTGATCCTGCCCTGAAGAAATAATCCACTCCACAAGCAGGGAGAGCTGTGTACGGGTTGTGCCGTAAATGGGGAAGAATTCTCTGGCTAGGCCAATTAGAAGGGGCGTAATGGTTCCAGAGACATTTAAACTAGGTCTGGAGTTGAGGGTGCAGAGTGAGTAGTTTAATCATCTAAGACCTAGTATGATATCTTTAAAAAATAACCATGACTGAGATGGTGAGTGTGACTACAGGAGCAGTGCCTGCAGTGATGGACATTTTTAGATGGCTGTCTTTGCTTTGGAGTATGTGTGGCTATACTAGGTAGCAGAGATCCCTGGCCACTTTGAAAACTCAATTTAAAAACGTTGTTAGGATTTATCCTAATAATCCTATTACACACACACACACCATACTTAGATGTGGTGGCTTGTGTTATGGTGAGGATCCCACTATGGCTCCTGGCATAGTAATGCTTCTTGCTTGTTGTTGACTCAAAGATGAGAGGGAGAAGTTAAAATCTGTGTCAGTAATTAGTGGGGCAAAAATTCAGAAATCATTGAAAAGGTTTCCTGAAATTAGCATGTGACTTAAAGATGGTGTCTTGAGTATGTTAGAGATGTTCAGGACCACACAACAGTGGAGGCATTCTCAAGAGAACTGAAGAGAGAGAACGCGGGTCCTAAAGAGAGGGAGGCAAACATTGAAGACAAGTAGAAGTAGACAGCTACCTACATTTGACAGACAGGAAAAGAGGTCAGTAAAAGCCTTGTTAGGTGTTTGTTTCAGGATATTACCTCTGCTGGGTCATCATTTTGTGCTTAGAAGCCACCTTAAATTTCTGTCCAATTCATGATTGCTGTGGGACAGCATAGATACACTAGCACAGTGACTCATCCTGGCAAATGAGCTTTCAGGTTGTGCATTAGGTTTATTGAAGGGGTTGTGCATTTTAAATGAGCCGACGAGAGGGTGGAAGAAAGTCTTCCAGGGCATCATTGTCTAACGAATTAACTTTTCTTCTGTGAGCACATCCCCTGGAATGGAACACAA
This sequence comes from Micromys minutus, assembly GCF_963924665.1. NCBI lineage: Eukaryota > Metazoa > Chordata > Mammalia > Rodentia > Muridae > Micromys > Micromys minutus. Next base: position 30,137,155 of record NC_137956.1, read on the forward strand.
TCACTCAAATTCTGTTCTGTGGGTCAGATAAGGAATCTGACTGCAAAGGGGGCAGTTTTAAACTATTGCTATTTTATGGCTTAATTTTGTTTAAATTTTTCTATTTTTCAGTATGTTTCTGTACATTCAGAAGGCCTTTATGAACATGAGTGAACCCTTATTAATCAGACATTACTACTGTCTACAGTTTAAATGCCTTCCTCATCTGATTATTTTTACAGAGCTCATTTAATATTATGATTTAGGATTAATACAGCTTTATGAATGACTTATCTTCACAACATTTTCTGGTACAACACTAATGCATGGACAAGAAATTGTGATGTAGTTGATGTTTTAAATTTATTTACCTATCTATAAACTGGGTGTTCTAGAAGTAGTCTCTGTAGTTCCTTAGAGGTAGGTCTCTTACTGTTTCAGGAAGTCACAGATGAGCAGTTTTAGTCAGATGCTCTTGGCCTTCCCGCTGGGTTTATATTTGCACTGATGAAAGGTAACCGTGCTGGTGCAGTGATGCTCGAATGTGCTGGGATACATTTTTTTTGAGACAGTTTTATCTTATAGCTCAGGCTGACATTGAACTCCTAGGCCTCTTTCCCAGAGGATTCTGGGAAACACCATCACATTTAACCTGATAACATTCTGATTGTCAGACATTTGTTTGTAAGAAGCCAGGTTTTAGGTCAGAGTGCCGTGGATGAGACAGTAAATTGTTATTAGTGCTGTCGATCTCAGCGCCTAAAGATTCTGTACTAGTATTACGAAATAAGGATGCATAAAATCCTTGTAGAGTAACATGTGTCTGTTGGACGAAGCACTTTAATAGAGATGAAGGTTGAGGTTGCAAGCTTTCCTGAAATGGCTGAGTGGGATTGCAAGCTGGTACAACCACTCTGGAAATCAGTCTGGCGGTTCCTCAGAAAATTGGACGTAGTACTACCTAAGGACCCAGCTATACCATTCCTGGGCATATACCCAAAAGACACACCAACATATATCAAGGACACATACTCCACCATATTCATAGCAGCTTTATTTATAATAGCCAGAAGCTGAAAAGAACCTAGATGTCCAACAGAGGAATGAATACAGAAATTGTGGTGTACTTACAGAGTGGAGTACTACGAAGCTATTAAAAACAATGAATTCTTAGAAAAATATGGAACTAGAAGCTATTATCCTGAGTGAGGTAACCCAGTCACAAAAAAAAAAAAAAAAAAAAAAAAAAAAAAAAAAAAAAAAAAAAAAAACACATGATATGCACTCACTGATAAGCAGATATTAGCCCAAAAAGCTTGGAATACCCGAGAAACAATTCACAGACCTTATAAAGCTCAAAAAGAAGGAAGGCCAGAATGTGGATGCCTCAGTCCTTCTTAGAAGGGAGAACAAAACACTCATGGGAGATAATACAAGTAGAGGAGCAGAGATTGAAAAAAAAGATCATCCAGAGGCTGCCTCACCTGGGGATCCATCCCATATGTAGCCACCAAACCCACACACTATTGCTGATGCCAAGAAGTACTTACTGGCAGGAACCTAATATGATTGCCTCCCCAGAGACTCTGCCAGAGCCATACTGATACAGATGAAGATGCTTGCAGGTAACCATTGGACTGAACACTGGGACCCCAATGAAGGAGCTAGAGAAAAGACTGAAGCAGCTAAAAAGGGGTTGTAACCCCATGGGAAGAACAACATTATCAACCAACCAAACCCTCTAGAGCTTCCAGGGACTAAAACACCGACCAATGAGTCCACATGGAGAGACCCATGGCTCTAGTTACATATGTAGCAGAGGATAGCATTGTCTGGCATCAATGTGGGGAGAGGCTTTTGGTCCAGTGAAGGTTCTTTCCTAGTGTAGGGGAATGCCAAGGCGCTGAGGTGGGAGAAGGTAGTTGGGAGAGGGAGCACCTTCATGGAAGCAAGGTGAGGGGGATGGGAGTAGGGGAAAAGGGGATAACATTTGAAATGTAAATACAGAGAATATACAATCAAAATGAAAAAAATGATGGCTGAGAAATCGCTTGTTCAGATACAGTTAGTAGACATTTCCTTATGCCTGAAAGAAGCTTCCATGTCTGTTACTGATGACAGAATGCTAGTTTTCAAATGAAATTTTGAATTTTAGAGACTGAATTTCAAGACCTGTCAGTTAAAGTAGGAAGTGGTATTAATAAATGTGGCTTTTGATTAAAGCTAATGAAATTTGTCGTCTATGTGGATCTATATAACTCAATGAACCATCATTTCCCAAATGGCCAGTGTATTCTGTTGTAAAAACCAGGCAGGAGTTAAAAATCTGCAAAGTGTGGGATAGACTAGTGGATGTTAATTTAGCCAAGTGTAAACAGTTACTCCTAAGGCTTCAGATCTCACAAGTGTTCTCTAAGTAGCCCCCGCTTCTCAGGCAGCATCAAAGCAGAACAGCCCATTCTCCAAAAATGGCTTATATATTCCACTTCCTAACTATATGTGTTTGATGCCAGATGGTGGTTGTTTTGTTACATAACAACCGAAACAGTATACCACAACATACTGGAGACAAAGCCAGATAGAGCAGCCTTCTAAAAAATCAAACTGAAAAAATTTACATAAATATAAAACATTATTGCTTGAGGCCCTCTTAAATTTTAAGGGTGTCAAGAAAGAGGTCAGGATAAGTAAAATTGGAACACCACCTCTGAAAGACAAACATAAAAAATACCCCATTTTTGTAAATGTGATTAACATAGGTGCTTTAGACTTGAAACTATTCACAATTTAGGAAAGTAAAAACAGATTTTTTTCCCCCCATAAGCCTCTTAATACACCATTTCAAGCATATTTTATTTGGCTTAAGAATTTAATTTTAGTCCACAATTGTCTTTTCCCCTTAGCCTCTGCGACTTGACATCAAGAGAAAGCTAACTGCTAGGTCTGATCGAGTCAAGAGTGTGGATTTGCACCCAACAGAGCCATGGATGTTGGCTAGTCTTTACAATGGCAGTGTGTGTGTTTGGAATCATGAAACTCAGGTAAGATTTTTCACAGAACTTCATTAGCAAAAAAAAAAAAAAAGCTATAAAATATCAGCACTAAATATGTGACGATGCTTCTCAAAGTAGGAAGGAGTGTTTTATTTTTAGGAGCTAGGTTTGTGTGGGTGTTGCCTGTAGTAGAAGATCTTCTGGGCATATTATATGTGATATTTAAACATGGCAACCTCAATGTAGGTAGTATTAGCAACAGATTCTGTTCTGCTTGTTTCTCCCTCCCTCACTAGTGGCAAAGAGGTAGCTTCCATTCGTGTGTATTGAGAGTGGAACAGCATTCTCACACAGCTGTTCTGCATTGGGTGAGTCCAAATGTTCTTACACTTCAGATAAGGAAGTATTGGACTCTCCTTGAGGTAGCCGGTCAATGTTTTAAAACAACAACAGTGTTTTATTATTTAAAGACCCCTGCTGCTAGTTTACTGGCAAGTCTTAGACACTGAGCCTCCATTTATTACTCTAAATGGATGACAACTGTTGTGGCCTTTGCATGAAGAACATGGAATAAAATGTTAGGCAGTCGTTTCTCACTCACAAAAAACCATCTCTGTTAGCTGTTGATCCTTAGACGTGGCACTCCTGTGGTCTGAGAATGCAGCTTTTCTGCTCGTGGAGAGTAAGTTGACTTTTCTTGCCATTTGTCCAACCAGGGCATCTCATGTGGTACTCAGTCATGGAGGTTCTGTAGCTGGCCTCTTTTACTGCTCCACTTATCCTTGGATTTGTTGATGTCTCAAAAGATTTTGTACATTTTTCTGCTGTCTTAGCTACTGCATGCTCAGCTTGCTCTGTTCATGTAGTCACCTGGGAGCAACTATGTATCTGTGTGGAACTCAGTTTTGTCTTAACCTGGGAGACCAGGTGCTCTCAACAGTGAGCGGTAAACTCCTGAAGTACTCCATTATGATTTTCTTGGTACAAAAAGAGACATTAAAAATGATAGCTTAATTTTCAAAATTTTAAAGAGCAGACATTTAAAATGGGACAGCAAAGAGATCTGCTCATCTCTGGTTTTCCTAGGTCTCCTGAATTCCTACCTTTAATTCATGTAGATGAGTCATTCTAAACACCCAAAAGACATCTAAACCTCTTAGTTTTTATGCTTACTACAACAACCAAGCAAACTCTCAGCATTTTTTTCTGGAAATGTGTTGCTAAGATATAAAAATAAACAAACCAAACCAAAAAGCCTAAAGACATCTAGTTTGAGTCATTTCTATGGGTTCAGTTTTTTATTTTTATTTTTTTGGAGACAGGCTCTCACTATACAGCCCTGACTATTGTAAAAGTTACTATGTAGAGCAGGCTAGCCCTGAATTTACAGCGATCTGCCTGCCTCTGCCTCCAGGTGCTGGGATTAAAGGCATGTACAAGCCACTATGCCTGGTTTATGGGCTCAAGTTTTTAAAAAAGGAAACTAAGCTAAGAGATAATTCACCGTGGAGTGAACTGCACAGTGGCTGAATGAGGAACTGTTGTAGGTGTGAGCTGTACAGTGGTGGTGAGTCCTGCTTGAAGAGTGAGGAAGAGTGAGCATGGAGTTAGCGCTTGGCGGTGGTGCAGGAGCGAAAGGCAATGACGGAAAGGAGAGGCAGGTCAGGCCAGGGTTTGGAGTGCCATTTGTCCTGTGACCATCTCTTTCTCTTCTAAGTTTCTGACTTTCAAATCTACTAAAGAAAAGTTGATTGGTCCTTCCCCCCCCCCCCCCACACTTTAATGTTAAGCTGCTTGTTTTTAACTAGAAATACGTTATAGCCTGATGTTTTAATTACAGCAGACTAAGATTCTTCAGTTACTTGTTCATAGCTTAATGTGTTTGTTCTTGTTAAAATTTCAAGACACTGGTGAAGACGTTTGAAGTATGTGATCTTCCTGTTCGAGCTGCAAAGTTTGTTGCAAGGAAGAACTGGGTGGTGACAGGAGCAGTAAGTAGTTCTGATTATCAGACCCTCCCTTCTGATTGGTCAGTGTTATGGATACCAGCTGCAAAGTTGTAATGCCTTGTTCATTAAGCTAATTAAATGAAATGTTCTAAAGGTCGGAGGTTATGCCTTGAGCCTATAGTACAGTTTAGTTGTTGATACAGTTTATCTCATAATAGTGATGCTTTAAAATCTCTATTCCTAGGATGATATGCAGATTAGAGTGTTTAATTATAACACCCTGGAGAGGGTGCATATGTTTGAAGCACACTCGGATTACATTCGTTGTATTGCTGTTCATCCCACCCAGCCGTTCATTCTCACAAGCAGTGGTAAGAGACAACCTGCTTTAGTCTTATGCACTGAGGAATGATTTGCTTTCCAGGAGACATGTTGTGCTTTATCTCTGCTGTTACAAGTGGAGCTCTCTCTCTCAGCATCTCTTAAACTATTTGAATCCATTACTGTGCTGTTGACACTCTACACCTGTGTATTTTAGTATTTTAATAGGATTATACTGCAATTGCTCTAATTTCTGATGAAAAATTTGAAGGTGTAGATGCATCAGTATCTGGGGAGCTCATTAGTATGCTGATGAGCAAGCTGTTGGCTGATTGCCACAGGCCCTGTTGGTTTATCTGCATATTCAGACTAGCTAGCTAGCTCCCTGGTATAGTGGAAAGCAGTAGACCTGCAGGAGGGCGATTACCTGGGTATCCCTGAGTTGGTAGTAGCCTTTGAAATATTTTTAAATTTAACAAGTAATAACTTTTGTAAAAACAATTTATCTCATCAGGCACATTTTCCTCTTTCCACAGTCAGCTTTTTCAGCCAGACTTAGATGGTCAACACAGTTCTTTTTAAAATAAAATTTAAAAGTTGTCATGTGTTTTGTATGTCTTTAGTAGCTGTCTGTATGCACTTTGTCCCCACTGTTCTGTAGTTAGGTATGCTCTGAGGGTAGATGGGGACTTGAAAGTCTTTTTCAGCATTGGTTCTATGGCAAAGATAATGGGATGTGTGAACTGTGCTACATTTATTGCCTTAAAACCAAGACTGTCTTACTACAGAGATGAAAACAAACCACAACTGACTTGGCTTTCTTTTGGTCTAGATGACATGCTTATTAAGCTCTGGGACTGGGATAAAAAATGGTCTTGTTCACAAGTGTTTGAAGGACATACGCATTATGTAATGCAGATTGTGATAAACCCCAAAGATAACAATCAGTTTGCCAGTGCATCTCTCGACAGGACCATCAAGGTACGTGTCCACACTGTTGGTGCTTTGCTTTGGCTGGCCAGAAAGCTACTCCTGTGCTCCTGTGCCAGGCAGAAGCAACATGGTATAATGTTGGTTTCCACTCTAGGATCTACAATTGCATTGCCATGTTTCTAGTTTCTAGTTCTCTCTCTCTCTCTCTCTCTCTCTCTCTCTCTCTCTCTCTCTCTCTCTCTCTCTCTCTCTCTCTCTCTCTCTCTCGTGTGTGTCCTTTAGTCATTCTTGTCTTCTCATCATTGGTCTGTTTTACGTTTAAGTTCTTTCTGCTGCCATCCCCCCATTCTGCCTCTGTTTTCCTCTTTCTGTGGACTGCCTTTCTTCAGAGTCTGTTTGGTTATTTTCCTCTTGGAGAATACATTACAGATGTCTTGAAATACAGGATGGTTAGGGCTAGCCTGGGCTGATAGTACAGACACCATCAAAGTATAACTTTGACCTACTCGATGTCTTCTAGAAGTGCTGTGAGTGTTCACAGAGCATTGTCTTCATTTCTTCCCCCTGACTGTCTGTCTTTTCATTTCTGATTTGCATTTATTTTTCTCTGAGCATCTTCATAGCTCTCTAAGGGTTAGCACAAATAGTCATTCTGAGAAATTCCAGTCTAGCTCTTAATGGCTTTAGACAGAGTGTGTGCCATTCGCTTTAGCTTTGTTTCTATTAACAGTCTTTACATTGAGTCATAATTCATGTAATTTGAATCATTTATCCCCATTATATACTGGATATTTGGGATAGGAACTGTGTCTGGAGAGTAGCACAGTGCTTTGGCTGTACTGGATACCGAGTATATGTTTCCGTGACTACAGTCAGATTTTCTTCATTCTATATCTTAGTACAGTGACCTAAAATAAATTTCAAATCACATTAATTTTGCTTATACATTTGCTTACATGTGTATAATATTTTTAGTAAATTAACTCATATAAACCATTTTGTGTTTAAAGATCTTCAGGTTTTTAACCTGACTTTGTTACTGTTTGTTGCATTGCCCTAGCTTTTGATATAAAACATTAGTTTTAACTTCTTTACTACATTAAGTTTACCTGTTTTTTTGAGTCAGGGTCTATAATGTATGCTAAGGTGGCCTAGGATTTACTGTGTATCCTACACTGGTCTCACATTTTTGATTTTTCTCATCTTCCCAGATATTGGGAATATCGGCTTGTAGTTCTCTCCCTGAGAAGTTACTAATCACTAAATCTCCCATCAAACCAGTACTTACTCTAAAGTAGAGTTTTTCAGAGTGTTGTTGATTCCTGCACTTCACCTGTAGTTTTCTTAGTTTGCTTTCTGTTGCTATGATAAAACACTGACCAACAGCAATTTGACAAGGAAGGGCTTCTTCCCTTACAGCTTATAGTGTCGATCGGCCAAGGACGCTGGGTTAGGAGCTCAAGGCAGGAACCTGGAGGCAAATGGAAGCAGAGCTATGGAAGAACAACATTTATTGGCTTGCTGTTCATGATTTGCTCAGCCTGCTTTCTTATACCGTCCAGGTTCACATGCCCAGGGGTGGCACCATCATGCCTCCCAAGGGTTGTGTACAGGCCAGTCTGATGGAGGGCATTTTCTCATGAATCCCCTCTTCCCAGATAAGTATTGTGTCAAGTTGAAAAAAATGGAACAGGGTCACCAACTGAATTCTATATAATCTCCATGGAGAAGCCTAGGAATTGGCATCTTCAGAGAGCAGTGATTCTGCTTTCTGAAAATTAACAAGAGACCAACAGCAAATTTCCTTGAGTGCACTCTGTCTTGGACTGTGGTGTTTGATGTCTTGTCTTAAAAGTGGGTGGGACTGCCTCTGAAAGTGCTGACTGGCAAATGCCACTGTTCTCTGAAGGTGTGGCAGCTGGGCTCTTCATCACCGAACTTCACTCTGGAGGGACATGAAAAAGGTGTGAATTGCATTGATTACTACAGTGGTGGTGACAAGCCATACCTCATTTCAGGTGCAGACGACCGGCTCGTTAAAATATGGGATTATCAGGTACAGTTTCTAGAACCTTCCTTGCTGTATGCTAGACTTGGTCTTTACTGCTTCCCATAGCACCTCAAGGCTTAGATGGAGCTCTTCACAGAGTCATAGGTTAAGTCATAAGTATTTGCACCTAAATTATGATCCTAGTATTTTCCCCTTTATAAAAACAAATGCAAATGCATTTAAGATTTTAAAAATAAAATCCAAGCATGCTTACTGTTTGTTTAAAAGGGTTTTTACACTGTCATATTAAACCACACATCTCTGAGTGTCCTTGTTACCAGACATCTGTATCTGAGTGAAGCAGGCACGACAGTGAATGTTGTGATATAATTGTGGTACACATTTCACCACACAGAACAGTCATAAACCTAGTTATTACCCACATTGCTATGCTTTGTGTCTCTAAGGTTTTCTTACACTTGTCCCCCTTTGCTTCTAACACAAGTTTCCCAACAGTGGAACATAGTGGCTTTCTATGTCTTGATTTCAGAATAAAACTTGTGTGCAGACCCTGGAGGGGCATGCGCAGAATGTGTCATGTGCAAGCTTCCATCCTGAGCTGCCCATCATCATCACAGGGTCAGAAGACGGTAAGTCAGACTCCGTGTTATGTATGTGCTTGACATGGCTCACTGGTTATTTAAATCAAGTGCTGGCCCTGCATTGCAGTGGGAAGTTTCTAGCAGCTTCCATATCTTGATTAGGATTCTAGACTTAAAATACAGAAGAATAAAATGGCTTTATCATCATCACCATTCCAGTGCCTTTTGACTCTATCATTTAAACAAAGGGGCATCAGATATTCTAGGGAAAAACTGATAAAGCCTGTGCATTAGTGTTTGACAGGCCTGGGTTCAAAATCAGGCCCTGTCACTTTGCAAATGTATGGTTTGGGTAGACTAAGAGATAAGAACTTGCTAGTGTACTCATAGGATTATAGCAAGAGAGAAGACGAAATCATGACAGCAAACATGTAGCACGTGGTAAGCACTCTACCCAGGAAACCTTGTTATGATTTTATGATTAAGATTAATTGCCTACTTCTAGTTTTCTAGTTGCAAGTTTTTGTTATTGTTGTTGTTGTTGATTTGTAAAATCAGCTAAAGAATAAAAGATCTTAATGTCATAAAATTGCTAGAAAGTACTTGCATTGAAATAGAAAAACTTCTAGTAGCTCATTCACCTAGTAGGTTATTTTGGATGTTCACATCCAAAGGGAATGTTCACATTGTTGATTTTTAGGAACAGTGCGAATCTGGCATTCCAGCACCTACCGGCTTGAGAGCACACTGAATTACGGAATGGAGAGGGTGTGGTGTGTGGCCAGTCTGAGAGGGTCCAACAATGTCGCTCTGGGCTATGATGAAGGGAGCATCATTGTTAAGGTAACTGCACTTTCTTTAAATGGATGGAAATAGGCAGAGCCATTCCAAGTCACCAGTTTTGTTAAACTAGCACTAATGTTGTTAACTAGAAAAGATTAGACAATGACAGTTTAATGTGGAAGGAAGGAAATAAGACTCAGTGAGGAGAAATTGGTCTGTTCTCTGGTTTTTGTTGTCCTTTTAGTCACTAAGAGCTATCTGTCATTGTTCCAGCTTGGTCGGGAGGAACCTGCCATGTCCATGGATGCCAATGGAAAGATAATCTGGGCCAAGCATTCAGAAGTTCAGCAGGCCAACCTAAAAGCAATGGGTGACACTGAAATTAAAGATGGAGAAAGATTGCCACTGGCAGTAAAGGATATGGGCAGTTGTGAAATATATCCACAGACCATTCAGCACAATCCTAACGGGAGGTAAGCTGTCGGTGACATCAGTCTCTAAACTTGTGAATGTTGGAGCAACTTTGCATATGCACAGTATCTCCAGTCTGCCTCCTGGAGTTGTGCCCTGGCCCACAGTCTCCACGTGTCAGCTGTCAGCTCAGTCCATGGAGTTGGCATGCAAGGTGGTTCAGTTACACAGTATTATTTCCTTGTTCTTCAGATGCCCAGGATTTGTGTTCTTGGGCGTCTAGAACCTGCTGCTGTCCTAGGAGTAGGAGCTATGTGCTGCTTACTGCTCTTATGGAAGACTAACTCCAGTGTGTCTTCTGCAAACGTTTGGAATTGTGGATCTTCTATTTCTTATCTATAATTTGAATAGTCAGTTCTGTTTTCCCTTAAGATTTATAAAATAATGGTAATCATGTGAGAGAACATATACTTCTCTAAACAGTAAGTTGATGTTCAAACCTCTAGAGCAGTAGTTCTTAACCCTCCTAAATGCTGTGACAACTTAGTATAGTTCTTCATGTTGTTCTGACCCCAACCATATTATTTCATTGCTATTTCATAACTGTAATTTTGTGACTGTTATGAATCGTAATATAAATATCTGATACACAGGATATCTTATAAGCAACCTCTGTGGAAGCGTCATTCAGTCCCCCAAAGGGATTGTGACCCTAAAGGTTAAGAACCACTGCTCTAGAGCTTTCAGAATCATTTACAGTCTATCTGGATGTCTTAAGCTGTATTCACTGACATAAATGACAAAGTCTGGTATTAAAGCTCAATCACTGATGCCTATAACCATTTTTAAATATCTTATGAAAGTTAAAGGCATTGCATATGTGTGTGTGTGTGTGTGTGTGTGTATTTAATAGCTTTAGACATCTTTTCTGTAAGGTTTTAATTTTACCTGAGAGTCCTCCAATCACTGACATTATCATGTTCTAAAAAAAAATTTGAAGAGAAGTATTTTGTCTTCTGGGGAAAATGTTTGGCAATGTAACATTCTATTTTTAATCATTATTTAAAGGTTAATGGTCCTATTCATTTTAATAACAGTTGAATACAATTTTTTGTTCACTTTATGATTCGCATTGGTGCACAGGTAAGCATGCTGAAAAGCAATGGCTTCTTGTGTTGTGATGCTGTGAGCACAGTGTAAGCCTCGTGGTGCTCAGCAAGCATTACTGCATAGTTGGAGACATCGGCATCTCCAGCTGTGCTTGCTCATCCCCAGGCTCTGAGACTGGGAGAGAAGGCTGCTGCAATGTTTTCATCAGTAACCTCATACTGATAATTGCTTTTGGTTTTGTTTCTTAGAATATTTATTTATAGCATATTCAAAGTATATAACTCTAACATTTTAAATTATAATAGAGTAACATAGTACTTGTTAGTGACTTATTTTATCATAAATATGAATTACTGTTTCCTGATACCTTTGTCATTGTCCCTGACTTCCGTCATTTCTAGGTTTGTTGTGGTATGTGGTGATGGAGAGTATATCATCTACACAGCAATGGCATTGCGGAACAAGAGCTTTGGGTCTGCCCAGGAGTTTGCATGGGCCCACGATTCTTCAGAGTAAGATACATGATGCTCAGTTTGCCCTGATTGCAAATAGGGTGTTGGTAGCAATAGGGCTGATACTTTTTCATGGTAAAAGACAGTTCTACCATAGCTGCTTTGTTGAGGCATTCAGAGTATAAACCACTCTTGCCCTGTCTGAATTACCATGCTGCCTCATCAGGTGGATGTAATCAGCTGGGGATTCAAGACCAGTATCCTTGATGGAACCTGTGATGTAACTTGATGCTTGGGTTTAAGGCAAAGTAGGCCCTGCATCAAGTAGGCCCTTAGGAAGCCCTCCCAGACATGGCCTCCAAGGGGCTCCTGCCCTTTATAAACTAGTTGGGAGGTGCTGATTATGCCAGATCACCTTGATAATTTTAACGCATCTTTTTAAAAATTCAATTTCTGCATGCCTCCTACTGCTCATTCTTAACCTATTTCAATCTGAATTTATAATATTCATAAAATGCTCTAATTAAAAGCAGAAGTCACATTAATTCTTTTCAATGTTTACAGTTCATAGCCATCATCACAGTCAGAATATCCCCCACCCCAATCAACTCACTCCCCAGGTCCAGGCCAATGCTGATCTTTTTGTTACTATATAGGTCAGATTTTCCTTAGTCCTCTTGATATTTTATATGAATGGAGCACTACAGGCATGCATTCTTGGATCTGGCTTTTGAGATCATCTGTGATTTTTACCAGCACCAATAAGGGGTTGTTTTATGTACAGAGTAGTATTCCATTGAATAGATAGACCACCATTTAAGCATTCACCTTTTGGATATCAGTGCTATTTCTAGGTTCTAAAATGGTTTCTAGGCTTTAGTAACTTAGATAACATATAGCATAAAACCCATTCACTATTTGTCTAGTAACATTTTCACTACATCTTGGGACAAAACTAAGTCAGTGAATTTTCAAGTGGAAATATATTTTTATTTTTTAATAATTAATATTTTATCAGAATATTTGAAGATATTTTTAACATTTATTGGAACTATGGCTTAGTGTTTAATATGCTGTTTCCCCTGTCCCTCAGGTATGCAATAAGAGAAAGCAACAGTGTTGTAAAGATATTTAAGAACTTTAAGGAAAAAAAATCATTTAAACCTGATTTTGGAGCTGAAAGTGAGTGCTGTTTGTTTATCATACACTTTGAGAATCTTTCTAATGTCTCAAAACATTCAAGTGGATTCTTCCTGTGTTCTCTTTAAGGTATCTATGGGGGCTTCTTGCTGGGAGTCAGGTCTGTAAACGGCTTAGCATTCTATGACTGGGAAAGTACTGAGCTCATCCGCAGAATTGAAATTCAGCCCAAGCACGTGAGTTTCTCTGTGGTTGCTTTTGGGAGGTTTATCTTTGAAATATGAGTTCTTCATGTCAAGAATGGCTCTTTGCACACTGCTAGAATGGTCCCATTGTGCTGAACACTGTGCTATTTACCTAAGGAGTACGCAGGATATTAGTTATGTATTGGAATCAGTAATCAATGACTGTTTGTATAAGTATAGAATACAGATACAAATTTCAGAGCTCATATTTTAAATGTCTTTAACAAAATGAACATGTTGAAGACAGAAACTGGAAATATTGATGTGGGGAGGCCTTTTCATACTTCATGTGATGACGGTTAGGAGCACTGTAGTAGCAAACTTAGAGCTGCCAATTGGTGTGTCCGTTTTCACTGTTAGGATGTTGCCGTTAGACAGCATTTTACCTCGTTGTGGTCCTGGGTCTGTCTAGAGAGATTGGGTCCATGAACCACCAAAGGTACCGGCTGGTGGTATTATTTTTTCTTTCTTTATGTATAAGTGCACATATGTGTGTGGAGAAAGAGGAAATAAGGAGTGAGAAACACTGTTTAAGGAACAGGGAGCAGCTCACCCCTCCTGAATGACAGCACCATTTCCCATTGGTGTTCCACAACAGTGCTGTGCTGTCTGCCTTCCCAAATGTGTGTAGAAGTACAGTGCACCAAATGCTAGTGCACAATGACTGCCTTGCTGTGAGACTTATCCTATAATGAGCAATGTGAATACAATGTAGGGTGGCTGCTTAGAAAGACAGTCAGTCATCTGTCTGTCTGTCTATTGGATTGCAGATCTTCTGGTCTGACTCTGGTGAGCTGGTCTGCATCGCCACTGAAGAGTCATTTTTTATTCTTAAATATCTGTCAGAAAAAGTCTTGGCTGCACAGGAAACACATGAGGGAGTTACTGAAGATGGCATTGAAGATGCCTTTGAGGTAAGTGTCTTAGTCCAGCTTTGGCTTTGTTTTTAGTATCCTTAAAACATTGATTTTTAACATTTCTGTATAAATTAGGTTTGGGTAGGGTAACAAATTTTAAGTTCTGATAACATACAATTTTGGCCAAAACAGAGTTTGAAAGCATGTGTCTTAGTTAGTGGCCATGATCAAGGCCACTCTTAAAAAGAACATTTATTTGGGCTGGCCGTCCATTGTCATCATGATGGGAAGCATGACATCCTACAGGCAGACCTGGTACTTAGAGAAGCTGAGAAATCTACATCTTGATCCAAAGGCAGCTAGGAAAGAAAAAGACTAGTGGTTTCACACTGCTGGGCAGAGCTTACCTCAAAGCTCAGCCTCTGGTGATATGCTTCCTCTAATAAGGCCATACCCAATAGCACCCATGGGCCAAGCAGTCAGACAGGTGAGTTTATGGGGGCCATACCTATTCAGACCACCACTGTATGTTTAAAATAAATATGTGCTCTGACTTTTAGGAAATTCTCAGGCTTGCTTTGCTATCCTCCACCAAGGAAATGTGAAGGTGTTTGGTTCTAAGACTGCTGAACTAGAATGATTCAAATGAGTTCTGAAACTGGAAAAACAAACCACCCACTGTTGAGAGATACTTAACATCCCACTTTTATGTGTTGGGCAGTTTAGATAAATACTTTCTTGGTTATGTTTATGTCAGGACTCAACAGTGAGGTTTCACACTTTAAATATCCACTGAAAACTGGCTTTAGAAAAAGAAATACAAAAGTTCTTAGGAAGAATGTTCACGAAATTGATTTTTCTTTGCACTCCATATCACTTTCATCATATCTAGCTTTTTGTCTGACTAAGATTGCAGTAGTCTTGTTTTCTTTTTATAGGTTCTTGGTGAAATTCAGGAAATTGTGAAAACTGGTCTGTGGGTAGGTGACTGCTTCATTTACACAAGTTCTGTGAACAGATTAAACTATTACGTGGGAGGAGAGATCGTCACCATTGCCCACTTGGACAGGTACTGAGTATCATTTTGCTTTTGTCTTAAGCAGCCTAAATTTGAAAGTGCTTTATGAACCAAATGCGTGTTGACTTGTGTTAACAGTGACAGGGTGATTTCCCCCACATTAGTTTGAGATTTTCTGATGGTAACCAAAATCACATCCATCAAATGTAAGGATTTGAGCAAGAGGGGTGTGTGTGCTAGACTTCTAAGTTTCTCTTTTTTTTTACAGGACAATGTATCTTCTGGGATATATTCCAAAAGACAATAGGCTTTATCTGGGAGATAAAGAATTGAACATTGTTAGCTACTCCCTGTTGGTTTCAGTCCTGGAATACCAGACCGCTGTCATGCGAAGGGATTTCAGCATGGCTGATAAGGTGCTCCCTACCATCCCCAAAGAACAGAGGACCAGAGTTGCACACTTTTTGGAAAAACAGGTGAGAAGTTTTGCCTGCCTACTTTTAAAAGTAGCATTTGACAGAATGTTGACAGGAGGTTGTAGAATGTCATCTATTTCTCACCACTGACGTCTCACCAAGTCAGGTTTCTGTGGCAGCTCATAGCACATTTGGCCTGAACTCTTACTTCTTTAGGCTCAGAACCCTCAGTGCCTGTCAGTGTTGGTGCTGATTTGATCACTCTTCTCCTTACACCTCCCTTTAAAAGTTCTTGATATTTTTATTTCTAGCTGGAAGTGGTGATACACACCTTTAATTCCAGTACTAGGGAGGCAGAGGTAGATCCAGAGTTCCAGGCCAGCCAGGGTTACAGAGACAGTACAAGCAACCTTGAGCTGGACTTTTTTTTTTTTTTTTTTTGGCTTGCTTTAACTCTTTAAAAATGTAGTTAAATGCTCCTAATAAAATTTATGATTATCAATGTGCCTTTGCATTGTGCAACTTTTTTTAACTCCAGTTACATATTCACAGCATATAATGTAGGTTCTGCAATGTGTAAGTCATGTTCTTTCTTGACTCCTTTGTATTTCCAGAAGTACTGATTCTGTTTTCATGCCCAAGGACATAGCAATACACTGATTGTTCATGTGAAGTGAAGCCTATGAGTAGGGACATCACAGGAAGCACAGCTTTTGCAGAGGACTTAGGTCTGGTTCCAGTAACCTACTTACCAGCTTACAATTGCCCAAAACTTCCATTCCGGGGGGGGGGGGGGGGGATTCAGTTCTCTCTTCTGGCTTCTATAGGCACCAGGCACATATATAGGCATGCATACATACATGTATGCCAAGCAGTCATACACAAAAATAAATCTTGCAACAAAAATTCTCTTTAAATTTTGGTCATATTTTCTCTCCTTTTGTAGTATGTCCCTAGGAATTTATGCCCCCAAACACAAGTTACGTTAGTGTCACCTTAGTGGAGACTGGAAATACAGCAAAAGCAAGGACACGCCATCCTCTTCCTCTGTTCTGCTCCATCCCTACCTGATCAGTTGCAGACATCTGTTGTTTATTCTGGGGTTTTCTGCCATCTGTGCTAATGAAGAAAAGCAGTAACTTGGATTATTTAGAACCAGTGTTTACACTGCACCAGTGGGTAGATGGGAGAAGCGGTGTGGCATGATTCCAGCAACAGGAAGATACAGTTGGGCTGAACTGAAAGTTGTCCTGCTTCTCTGTTCCGATCACCCTACACTAAGCATTTTCCTTCAGTGTGCTGAGAAGTAAATCACCTGACTTTCCTTCTGACTGCCACATTCCCATTGCCCATCAATGGTTTTGTCTTACAGAAATTAACTTTGTAACTACAAAGTTAATTTAAAAGCCTGTCCTATCACTTTATGCCCTAATGGAGCACAAGAAGAGAGGGATACTTGATAGGCTGAATCCGAAACCAAACTAAAGCCTAACTGATGACAGCCCCTCAGTGCGGAGCCCAACTACAGGCTAAATGGCCTACAGATAAAGGGAATATTGAAGGCTTACCTTTGGCTTCCCATTCTCTCCCCATTTCTGTCACTAACCTCTATGAGTCTTGGAGTAGATGACATTTATGGTTCACTTCTGAGGTTTCCAGCAGCTGAATTTACCTGTGCCATATTTTATTTTGTATTTAATCAGGACCAAAATTATATGATGTACATCAGTTCTCTAGTTCTGATCCACATCCCACTCTCCCAGAAGTCTTTTAAATTTACGTATTTATTCCTGTAGCATCTTTGTTACAGGATGATCTTAAAGACCTAAATATAAAATTTGTGCAAGTAGACATTTTGAAGAAGAAATGGGAACGCAAACTTGATTTGATAAAAAGTGGCTCCCATTTTCCATTGTTGGTAGCATATTCAGATGCTAATGGGTATCTGGTTACTGGGGTTAGATTCCATTTGGTCCACTGAAATAGATGGCTGTGGAGTCTTCTGTCTGTAAGGTCTTTTGAGAGAGAAATAATTTGTTGTGTGTATACTATGTATTCTCATTCTTCTGAATGTCTGAGTCACACATTTTCTTTTTAAAAACGTATAGGGCTTCAAGCAGCAAGCACTTACAGTATCCACAGATCCTGAACATCGTTTTGAGCTTGCTCTTCAACTTGGAGAGTTGAAAATTGCTTACCAGTTAGCAGTGGAGGCAGAGGTATGTTCTAATCTAAGACTTTTCCATAACTCAGGGAAGGGTTAGTAGGTACTGGAGTGTTGCTTTTGCTGAAACATTGTTACCAGTGATTCATTTCAGTGACACTGTTGAATCTTTGGTCTTTCTAAAAAGTGCATTGTTAATCCTTGGATAAATTTAGTGGGTTAAATTCGGGGTGCTCTCAGTTCTATACTCTGTTTAAAAGTTTTTTCCTGTCTGGGTCTCCATGGCAACAATTTGCCATATTACAAATTAGTAAGAGACAATGATTTTAAATGAGAGTTCTGACATTTTGTAGATCTTTGCATATAACATGTACTGGAAATTATGGGTTAAGTATAGCATTCATGAGTAAAGTAATTTCAGACTGTACAAAAAATTAGCTGTCAAGATCATTTAAATGTACATTTTATTTGATTTCTGAGAAGCTACAAATGACCACATTCATTAAATATTTAAGGATGTAATTTTCTACTCTTCCTAAAAGTGTTACTAATTTACTTGTTAAAATAATTGTAGTCTAATGACATTTTAATTCCATTTACATGGTTTTAGATTCAGTTTCACTGTGTAAGTAAAAATTGAAAATGAGTTAATTATTCAAGTATCATTTGAATTACTTGTGATTTTTATTTCCTCATTACACATTTTTATCATGCCTTTGATAATTTACCAAGTACAACTCAAAAATTATATATATCTATATATAGGTAGATATATAGATACACACATACACACATACATATGTCTTGTATACATATCTTCTAATTGTCATCACAGTGATATTCAAAGTAACAGGATGTTGATGTTGAAATGCTATTTCCAAAGATGTTTCATCTTAAATTCTTACAGTCGGAGCAGAAGTGGAAACAACTTGCCGAACTTGCCATTAGTAAATGTCAGTTCAGCCTAGCCCAGGAGTGTTTGCACCATGCCCAGGATTACGGTGGTCTGCTGCTCTTGGCCACTGCCTCTGGAAATGCTAGTATGGTGAACAAGCTGGCGGAGGGTGCGGAGAGAGATGGCAAAAATAATGTGGCATTCATGAGCTACTTTTTACAGGGCAAGTAAGTATTATCTCAGGGTCTAAAAACTTTAAGGAGTTGTAAGCAGTATTTCTCCATTGACTGTGAGAATGGTATTTGAGAGGAACATGAAACAAATCCTGGGGACAGAGCTGGTGGTGGGTGGCTGCTGTGAATAGTAGAGGCAGCCAGAGAACAGTGCTACCTACCTTGATGGCACTGGCCTTCAGCAAGGAATGCTCTGGTAACTTCTGACTTGTATCTTTATGCTTGAGCTGTTAATTAAATGTGTGTTTCGGAGTCAAAGAGCCTATCAGTTACGTACTCCTAGATGATTTTACTGAATGTTAGGGGGCTGCTTTCTCCTCCAGTTGGTACCTAATGGCAAGCAGAGGACTGTCTACACCAGGCAGTTCTGATGTGCAAAGATAATAGGATTAAAATGCTATTGACTATTTGAGCTCGACTGTGAAAACATAATGAATTTTTAAGTCTAGCAGAGTTAATGTGAGTTAAATCAAATGGACATCAATTTACCTTACAAAAGTATTACTAGTCTTGCTGTATATGCCAGTTCTTAAAAAGTCCTAGACCTCACCATCAAACATCTTTATGGAGGTATGCAAAGGAACCCAACTCCAGGGATTTGTGTACACCAGGTAAGTGCTCATTACTGAGCTACACTTCCAAACCTGCCATAAAACTCAGTTATTCAAATAAGCTGAAAGCAGTCATGAACACTGCTGTGCCTCACACCCACAAAGTTTCAACACTGAGACAAAAGGCTAAGCAACAGAAATGAATGTGTTAGGGGCACTGGAGGATTTTTGCCTCTGCAACAGGTTCACACTTTCAGCTTTATTTGCTATTACTGTTTATTTCTCTAACAGTATCTCTGCTTTATTCTGTAGGCTTGATGCTTGCCTAGAGCTCTTGATCAGAACAGGAAGACTCCCAGAGGCTGCCTTCCTGGCCCGAACTTACTTACCCAGCCAGGTCTCAAGGTATGGTCTTAGTTTAAAGAGAAATGTTTCAACTAAAACAGGGCCCATGTTCTTCATCTGTTTGGTTCTGTGATGTCTTTTATATTAGGGTAGTGAAGTTGTGGAGGGAGAATCTCTCAAAAGTCAACCAGAAAGCAGCAGAATCCCTTGCTGACCCCACAGAGTATGAAAACCTTTTCCCTGGATTAAAAGAAGCCTTTGTTGCTGAAGAATGGGTGAAGGAGACACATACGGATTTGTGGCCAGCCAGGCAGTACCCTCTCGTCCTGGTGAGTGGCAGAGTGCCAGGCTGACACAGACTCACAAGTCCAGCTTCAAAATGTGCTACATACATTTTAAAGAGCTAATGTCCTAAATTTGGGCATAATTTTTGATTTTTAGAATATTTCATTTTATCATTTTATTCTAACAGCCAAATGAAGAGAGAAATATTATGGAAGAGGCAAAAAATTATGGGAAAGCCACGACTCAGCAGGTCTGTAGAGAACCGCATATGACAACATGATTGACATTGCTGATTTCAAACGCTACCTGCCACTTCCTAATCCTGGGCTTCCTCTGCATGCTGGAACATTTACATCTCTGGGCCAGTTCCTCTGGCTTCATATTTACCTCTTATTTTTTAGGAACCTGATGGGAAACCTGCTTCTAGCCCAGTTATCATGGCCTCCCAAACTACTCAGAAAGAAGAAAAGGTGGGTTAGCCATCCTCTACCCCAATGTCAGGAGCAGGCCTTTGAGGTTTAGATATCTTTGGCATCCTGATTAAGAGAGGAGGCTTCAGAGTAGAATGATGCTGCTCTTTTCAGTAGTAAGGAAATTTGGCTCTGGACTGTGAACCAGGTAACACAGTACTGTGTAATATTTACCCTCTCCCTCTCCCTACAGAGTTTACTGGAACTAGAAGTTGATTTGGATAACTTGGAGTTAGAGGATATTGATACGGCAGACATCAATCTGGATGAAGATATTCTGGATGACTAAAGTGTGCCATTTACTCCAGTGAGAGATTACTATGGCACATACAAATCACCACCCTGACCAGAATGATGGAAAACCTTAATCTGCATATGTAGACAAGGCGGACATAGCCACTTCATCTTCAGAGGAGTGGACGGGCAGCCTTTAAGTTACTGTGTTCTCCTTGTTAACTGAAACAGACACTTCTGCTTTTTTCATATTGTCATTAAACCACCCCTCATAAAAATCTTTTGAATTAATGAAAAACCCTGAGTTTTCTTCCTAATGAAAATGAACATTGAGTTTAGGTGGGTGAGTCAAAACACCTCACTCAGGATTAACGTCACCCTTAACGTGAATAACTAAGCGCATTTTTCAAAACCTTCTTCTGACCTTGTATCATAGCTTGGCTGCCAAGCATCTGTCCTGACTTGTCCAGCTGGGCTCTCAAGATTACCCGCTGGCCTCTTTGTATTGTGGCAGTTTGTTTTGTTTTTTATCTGCATTGATATAAAAAGAGAAATGCATACCCAGGTACTCACATATAAATGTCAGTCATCCTGTGTCACCTAGAAACTGAGTAGGAGAGCAAATACTTGACAATTTAAAAAGCAAAAACAAATTACAGAAAACTTTACGTCAGTAAGTATCTTTTAATCCTGATATTTTTAAATGTTCAGCTCAGTATTACCAAAATGGAAGGACATTGACATGAAACGTATTTTTAGTTGTTCTCAGGATGCTGCAGAGTGGCTGATGACTATCTCTTGATAAGTCTGAAGTGCTAATTCTATATATGCTCCTCTCTGTGCTTCTGTTTTCGCAAAGACCTATGGAAATAGAAAAACAAGTTCTAGAATCTAAAGCAACAGGCTACTAAGTGTATGAAGTGAGTTTCAAGATGTCATTAACGTTTTTGCCGTAGGAATACGATTTCTAATAAGGTCTTTAGTGTCATGACCTCCCTGAATAGAGAAGTGTATGTGGACAGAAGTACCTTATCCAACTGCTGCAGCAATAGTAATTCTAAACGTTAGAATGGCTTTCATCTCTATTATTAATAAACTATCAGTAAAGATTAAGACCCTGAGAGAAACCAGCAAGAACGAGAGCTAGCAAGCTTACTTTTCACACAAAAAAGTTGACTGTGTGAGTTCATGTCTTAGGGGTATCACCTGTTAATTCTGTACTTAGAACCTGACACAGAAAATTTCCGTGACCTTCCCTCCCATGTGAAGATACCATCTTAACCTAGCACTGAGGATGTGTCTGGGGAGCCCATGGCTTGAGAGGTGTGCTGTTCCAAAATGACCATAAACCAAGGTTTCCTGACACGCATCTGTCCCTGATGAATGTGGGGACTTGACCACCTCCTTCCCACAGTCTGAACCTCTCAACTACAGCTGCCAGCTTGCCTACTACAGCACCTAGAGTGCTACGTAATTCCCCACATGACCCCTAGTCCAGGTAACAGGAAATATGGAGTTTATATTCACAATCATGTTTTCAAGCCTAAAATGTTCCATATTCACTATGTATCATTAAATATAATCCACATCTGGATTTTCCTAACTCAATCATCACCACAAAACTGACGAAAGGACTCTACCTTAATTAAATTGACTCCCTCAGCAGCCTGCTCCTTGGCCTCTTGAGCTGACTGGCCATCTGGATGGAGCATGTGGTACAGCTGGACCAGGCTGGTGGCATCGTCAACCCTGAGAGTGAGAAGGCCTAGCATTACCATGGGGTTTTCATTAGTTTCACAACCCTGTAAAGGTGTCTGCCAATTCTAAGTTAAATTACATTTCAGACTTAACTCTGGTGAGGAAGAAGGTAGTTCTGTAATTCCAAAGCATTTGGAAGGCAGAGGGGATGGTTTAGCGAATAAAAAGCATTTGGTGCACAACCCCGATGACCTAAGTTCTATCCTTGAACCCATGTGAAGGTGGACAGAGAGAACCAAGTCTACAAGGCTGCTCTCTTGTCTTCTGACGTATGAGGCAGGTAAGACAAGGCCATATAGGAAGTGGCCACTCTATGAAAATATGGCTGTGTTCTTTGGGAGATGAAACAATAGAAACATAGAAATAATTCCTAGTGGCAAGGATTTCCAGACCAGGCAACTTGGTCAATATGAAGTAGGTTGATCCAACTCAGGCTACAAATTCTGCTTTATACTTCTCAGTTTCTATCAACATGAAAACTCTTAATTGTCCCTAAAACAGTCTTCCTACACAGTCCACACCTTCTAGGCTGATCAAAGCTGAGGAATGGGGAGGACATAAAAATAACCCCAAGTGTTCACATGTTGAGGCTCTGCTCGCTGTGTACACTTAGCTCCTGGCTTCCAGTTGGGGAGATAAGGGTGAGGACACCATTCAGTTTATAGGTCACATAATACAAAAAGGTGCAACTAGGCCATCTGATGATGAGGTACTGATGCTGTCTTCTGAACTGAATCGCACTAATGCTGATGAAGCAAACTACCCAGGAATCATTAGGAAAGCTGTCCTGATGAAAAGCAATGCTGCATCTTAGGTGATATGAGTGGAAGTGTTGAGTGTGACTTTGAGATTGCAAGTAAGATACTTCTACCATCTGAGGATGGAATAACTACTGATATCTCTTATTCAATCTTAATAGTACAGCAAGGGCTTTGGAGAAAGTTAACTTTCTTACAACAGCCATGATGGTTCCTTCCCCTGCAATTTTTGATTTTTCACCTGATGTACAAAGCTGTTTTCTTTCCAGTTTTATCTCAAATAGTAATACTACATACATTCCTCAGAAATACTGAGTTTTGTTCAATAAGCAAGTTATGAACTTTTAAGTTTACTAGTATAGTTACTTTAAACTAAACAGTAGTCTACTGACTGCACAAAATATTTAGTCATTTTTACAAAATGTTACTTTTAATAAATAATAGCATCAACAAACTCCCTTAACCAAAGATACCAACCATCCTTTCTTTTTGTTTTTAGACATGGCCTAAGTAGACCAGGCTGGCCACAAACTCAAAAGATCCTCCCATCCCAGCCCCCATGCACCACCACACCCAGGCAGGATTTAATGTGTAAGATGTAAAACCTTCACAGCACAGTATGTTATGTTTATGTTATTTTCAGCTAGCAACTCGGGAGCACATCAACTCGATGCCGAAAATATTCTTTCAAACCACTTTAAAAATAACTTTACTGAAACCTTAGAAGCTTTCCAGAAAACCAAGGGCCATCAAAAGTTATTTTCATAAGTTAAACATGTTCACAGGGAAGTCCTATGGGTAGAGTAGTTCTGCTAGAAAACAAGTGCCTACCAGATCTGACATTTACTTTACAATTCCCATGTAATAGCCCTGAGTGCTAGAAAAACAGTCAATATCCAGGAACACTGGAAAGGGTGATAAAAATCTCAGTCTACTATTAGGATCCAAAGTCATATATGTTTTTCTAACCATCTAGCTCTGATTATGTAACACAAAAGCAAAGACTAGAAGACCTATGCTAGAAAAGCAAATCCAAATCACTGGACAATACACTGCCATTGCAAAAAGACTGTCTTACTGTTAGGCAATAAATGATTAATTATTCAGCCATTCATACTTACAAGTCTCTCTGGATCTGATCGATGAGCAAACCATCAATCTTTTTTTTATTTACAAAATACCAAGCCATTCCACCAAAGTGCCTTGTTGAACGTAAAAGCTCATATTTTCCGTGTCTGTCTATATCTTCATAGGTCTGATGATGAACCTATTTACATACAATGCACAGAAACATAGAAAGTGGGTGGCATCACAAGGTTCATACCAACTAGAAGAATGCTACCCCAAGTCAGAGCATAACCAGGACTACCTGTGAGCTGCCGCTCTAGCCTAGCTCAACTGAGTAAAGCACTTGCCTTACTCATAAGCACAGGGCCTGTGTATGATCCCCAGAACCCACATAAAAACCATATGTGGTGGGCGCACTTGTGTTCCCAAGGATGGCAAGATGGATCCCTGGAAGTTCACTGGCCATCTAGCCTAGCCAACTGAGCAAAGTTCCAGGCCCATGAGACCCCGTATCAAACAAAGCAGACTACCTGAAGAACCCAAGATTGTCCTCTGACCCATACCTAGGAAATGAGCATTTGTCTACAACAGCATATCTTGTGCCTTCCCTACTATAGAATGTATCAGGCTTGTGTGTGTACACCTTTCCTGTGAGTATATACTTCAACAAGGTCAGCAGGATCCCCTAGTCCTTTCCCCTCCAACACTGGAGTCACAGACAGGTATGTGCCAATTTTACACAGTGTTGGTAATCTGAACTCAGGTTCTCCTGCTTACACAGCAAGTACTTTACCTACTGAGCCCTCTTCCCAGCCCTGTCCTAAAGGCTTCAAAACTGATGAAGAGAGTATTCCTCACCTAGTACTGAGGTCACATTTGACACAGCCCGTCTACCTTGAACCACCCCCTGCACATGCACCGTATGTACAAACACATACTTGGTTATTTTCTACCTACTGCTTTGTTTGTCGTTTGATACACCTCTACTCACCAAACTCCCCTCTCACACTGTTCCTTGCACTTCTAGAACCCCTTCCAAAACACCTAGGAAGCCTTTTCTGAGCACACTCTTAACACTTAACATTTTAGACTAGAGGTGTCAAGTGTCTGCAAATTCTTATTTCTGTACATCACTGCTGGAGCACAGGCCCTGACGCCCACTCAATCCTGGTTCCTGGCATCAGCTATGCTACCCACAATAACACTGCCCACAAACCTGGCTCTGTGAACACATCCTTACTATGCTATACGACACACACTGCACTTGGACAAATTCTAATGGATAACTAACAGTTCCTATAAGGTGAATGGAAAGGAAAAAAGGCTTTGTCATCATCTGAGTCCTAAACCAACCACTTTAACAGCAGTGCAACCAAGAGCAAGCCAGTTCACTCTACAAGCCCAGCTTCCCTCATTCTTAGAGGTGGCTGAACACATAAAACATGTATCTGCACTCAATGATTTCAAGGTAATTCCCTTTCCTATAACCTGCATCAAAGCCTGTAGTAGGATTCAAGGGTTACATTAAACACCTTCTGCATAATCATATTTAAAACACATTTTGGGAACTATTAAGTACACTCACCTTGATATACTCAGTGGAATCTGGCTCAAACTGGGCAACACAGAGATTGAGGACGTCAGCATGCCGGTCTTGGCTGTACATGGTCTAAAAACCACATGGCATAATGGGAATCAGCTGAGCACATGAAAGTTTCCATCTGTCCTGACATCCTGGCAGGCCTGCCCAACATACAAGTCACCTGTGTGCCTATCAGGAGCACATAGGGAGCTGGGTATGACGGTGCAGCCCCTTAATTCCAGCATTTGGTTGGAGGCAGAGGGAGGCAGATTTTTATGAGTTCAATGTCAGCCTGGTCTACATAGTTTCAGGTCAGCCAAAGCTACATAGTGAGACCCTGACTCAAACAAACAAAACAACAAAAAAGGAAAAAACAAAGTTTTTAAAAGCATATGGAAGCAGCACAGGCTTTGTAAATGCCACACTTGGATTCAACACCCCCTCCCCTTAAACTAACTAAGAACCCGCATCAAGTTACTGCTACATCAGTGCCTGTGTTCACCTTTCTGAAATTACCAGCCGCACCAGAGCCGACTGCTTCAACAGATGATCATCATGGAAACGGAATTCAACGTACCTTAAGGTTTTCATCTTTGAATATTACTGGTGGCAAAACTCTACGACCTTCTTTCGGAAAATAAATTTGTATCACCCTGTCCCGTTCTTCCCACGAAGCTTTGCGCAGTGTGCCACTTGGTTCTCTAACAACAATAAAACGTTCCTGAAACAGAAAGCAACCAGAGGTAAGAAAGTTGTGAAAACTTCGGTTGAGCTCTTGTGAGAGCAAATACTATCACCGTGGCAGTAGAGTCACTCTGGAGACAATTTATAGGTGTGTGAGAGAGAGGGGCAGTATCTAGATTGGGTTGAGGCGGGCAGCCCCGCCCTGATGTGGGCAGCATCATTTCATGAGTTGGGTCCTGGACTACACACAAAGGGAAAGGTGAGTGAGCTCCAGCACTCGTCCCTCTGTTCCTGACTGGATGCAATGTGACCACAAGTTGGGCCAGAGATAAAGACAGCTAAAATCCTAAAATCCTGACTTCTAAGCACAACTGTGTATAAGCAGAGCGGGGAGGGGCCACCTTTCTAACCTCAGCATTCAGCAGCATTTTAATGCACTCTGAGGGCCCAACTACAAATCACTCCTCCTACCCTTCACTTACAAGGTTCAAATGAAAACCTGCTGTTTTCAGATGACACGCTGCACTTCTAAACTGGTAATCAAGGGAACTACAGTGGAAGCATTAATGTCTGAAAACTATCTGTGAAACTTCTGATGGGTTTTACTAAAAAGTGAAAAATCTATTGGGAAGTTTGGGTTTCTTGCATTACTGACCTCAGCACTTGGGAAACAGGGGAAAATAGATCTTTGAGTTCAAGGACAGCTGGTCTACAGAGTGAGTTCCAGGACAGCTAGGACTATATAGTGAGACCTTGTTTTGAAAAACAAACAAACAAAATATAAAAAGAAAGACAGACTAAGCTAAACAACTCCACCTTGCTCAAGTCTAAACGGGACATCTATACCACAACCCTCCAGGGCTCAGGGAACAGGGCTGGAGAAGGGAGAGGCATGCAAGAGTAGGAGAAGGAAAGGACGGCTGCTGCACTCATGTGCTCAGGGAACAGGGCTGGAGAAGGGAGAGGCATGCAAGAGTAGGAGAAGGAAAGGACGGCTGCTGCACTCATGTGCTCAGGGAACAGGGCTGGAGAAGGGAGAGGCATGCAAGAGTAGGAGAAGGAAAGGACGGCTGCTGCACTCATGAGCTCCTTACAGTGCTGGTTACCTGCATGAGACCTGCACAGATGTCAAGACCAGGCCAGCGAACATCATGGACCAGTGAGGGGCACAAAAGGCTTCACCCTTCCCTGAGCATCATTCTTAATTAGGGTTACTATTACTGTGATGAAATATCATGACCAAAAAAGCAAGTTGGAGAGAAGTGTTTGTTTTCCTTACACTTCCACATCACACTTCATAGTCAAAGGAAGTAAGGACAGGAACTCTCACAAGACAGGAACCTGGAGGTAGAAGCTGGTGTAGAGGCAGTGGAGGGGTACTGCTTTCTGCCTTGGCCATCATTGCTTGTTTAGACTGTTTTTCTATAGAACCCAGAACCACCTTGGGGATGGCACCACCCACAGTGGACTGGGCCCTCCCACATCAACCACTAAGAAAATGCCCTGCAGACGTGCCTGCAGCTTGATCTTAGGGAGGCATTTTCTCAACTGAGGTTCCTTCATCTCAGATGGCTGTGTCAGGGTGACATGAAAACTAGCATCTATTGGCAGTTTTGTTGTTAGGGAAGAGTTATCACTTTCTTTAATCTTGTGGACACTGATAAAGTCGCCCAGGCTTCAGTAAGTATCCTCACTATGCTCAGGAAAGAACCCAATGAACTAAAAACAAGAAAACAGTAGGGGGCTTCTCCGGGTGGAGGATTCCAAGATGAATGGAGTAAGAGATGAGGCTAGAGGCTGACAACAACTAAAATGCATTATAGACATGTACAATTCTGTTAAAGAATAGTCTTAAAGAAAAGGGATAGGATGCCATGCCTCCCCTCATCCCCGCTCCCCAACACACACACACATATATATATATATATACTCAAGAAAACTCTTGATCTTCTCCAGAAGTGTCAGCTAAGGAAACTAGTCTAGCCCAAGTCAACTGAATGTCTTTTTCTTTCTGACCATTGCTGTCTATGCCATCTGCCTGGCTACACTTGCCTCATTGTATCTCAGCACAAGTGTCTTAGGGTTTCTACTGCTGTGATAAAAACACCATGACCAATAGAACCTGGGGA
Organism: Micromys minutus; assembly: GCF_963924665.1. Classification (NCBI taxonomy): domain Eukaryota; kingdom Metazoa; phylum Chordata; class Mammalia; order Rodentia; family Muridae; genus Micromys; species Micromys minutus. Next base: position 30,165,510 of record NC_137956.1, read on the forward strand.
AGTCATACACAATCCATCACTGAAAGAAGCCAGGGTGGGGGCCTGGAAGCAGAAACTGAAACAGAGGCCGTAGGGGCGTGCTCCTTATGAGTTTGCTCCCCGTGGCTTTCTCAGTCTGCTTTAGTACAGCTCCCAGAACCACTAGCCCAGGGATGGCACAACCCCGTGAGCTGGATCTTCTCATATCCATCATCAAACAGAAAGGCAGCATAGATTTGCCCACAGGCCAATCTGGTGGGGACATTTTCTCAATAGGCTCCCTCTTCCAAAATGAAAGCAAAGGGATGCTAGCTTTGTAAAGTTAACAACAAAATCAGCCAGGACGGTGTGTTTCTGGTATTAATCTGAAATATACCCAGTCCACAGTATGTAACAACATGACCTGGACCTGCCACATTTCTTTAGAGGCACTCTGCTCTGGAAGCTTCAGAGAGGGATGTCACGTCATCCCCCAGACTCATCTCCATGTGGTATATCAAAGATTATTCAGTAATCTGGCATTTACTCACCCGATGTGGTATGTTATATGATATGTCCGTAAACACATATTTGTGTGTTTCTGTTCCTTCCAAGATCTTATCCTCAGCTAACACGTCATTTATTGGCTTTCGTTCTTCCAGAACTGGTGGCATCTTTAATCGTACTTTAGCTGCCTCAACTGCCAGTCTAGTAGCCTAAAGAAGTAAAATATCTCTTAAGGAAAGTCATAATGTCCAAAAGAAACATTTGGTAAAAGCAGATACTCACCAAAGATGCTGTGAACCTATGAGTGAAAAGCCAAACCTGGACTTGAGGACCTGGCTTTCCATGGTGTGACAAAAAACACCAGCTACCCACTTACCCGCTACCTAAGCAGCAGCAGAAGAGATCCTCGCAGCAAAGCGTGCATTTCTTCAGCGTTCACTATGTACCGGACATCAAATATGCCAAACAGATGCTGAAGTGACAGCTCAGCCGTGAAGAGCAACAGCCGCTCACGCAAGAGACCTGAGTTTGGTTCCCAGCATCTACATGGTGGCTCACGACCACATGCAGCTCCAGTTCCAGGGGTGCTGTGCCCTCTTCTGACTTCCATGGACACCAGGAATGCACATGGTGTACAAAAATATATAGGGAAAACACCCATACACACAAAAAACAAAGGAAACCAAACGTACTGGGTTCACTCAATGCCCCAAACCTACAAGAGCCAGGTGCTTTATTATCATCTCTAGTTGATGGAAAGCCAAGAGTAACAGAGAAGGTCAGTACTAGGAGCTGCTGCACTGGTGACAGAACTGAGCTCCAAAGCCTCCACTCTCAAGCAGGGACTGCTGCTTTATGCCGCAGCATTTACAGTGCACAGTACTTGTGCTCTGAGAGGAGAGAAGCATGTCAGTGTCTCACACACGCACACAGCAGAGTATACTCCTCAGAGGACCAGCCACACCTCTGTTCCTCTCTCCCTGCCTACTCACATGTCTTTTCCTCAGCTCCTTTGCCCCTCACCCATGCCTATGGAGGAACGGCCCTGAGATCTACAGTGGCCTCTGAGAGAAAGCCATTCTACCAACACTGCGGTTGACATACCTCCTCCAACTGTGCCTGGGTCATCAGCTTGTAGGTGGGCGGCTTCAGTGGTTGTACAGCAGGTCTGAAAGTCTTCTGCAAGTCCAGGCCTGTCATCTTGGTGAGGATGCTCTGGACCTCCTCATCCATAAAAGTGGGTTTCCTGACTTCTGAGCTATCCGATCCTGTAAAATGGATTTCAGTAATAAGAAGCTGCCCACAATGGCAAGCCAAGACCTCTAAGTGGGGAAGTTAACAATAAAAACCATCTGTACAGAAAACACTTCAAAGCTACATGATGCTAATATGTAGGGGATCCTGAGATTCACCACGACACGCACTGCCTGCCAAAAGGTGGTCTATTACTGTGAGCACCATGGAAACTAAAGATGACAATCACTGTGACCTCGCACAGACTTGCCTCCTCTTTTTAGTTGTTATTTTGGAGGTGGTGGAAACAGAAGGGAGGACCTGCCATGCAGTGCTCCATCCACCAGCAAGCTACATTTCAACACTCAGACAAACCGGGTCCTAACTTCCCAATTTTACCAAGGAGGGTATCAATGCTAACCCAAAGAAAACTAGCTAATAGGAAAAGGTTCACTTGGGTCTAGAGCCTCGATCACTTCTCATCTAAGCCCAGCTCTGGCTCACACATTTCCCTCTTCCTTTGACTCACTTCTTGTTCTCTTTCCTACAAGCATAATGTTTTTTTTTGTCCACTGTATAAAGTTTACCCTGGGGTATTCATATACTGATTTCCCTGCCCTCATACCTGTTTCAATCTCAGGTTTGTGTAAACAGTTCTTACCATTTATTCTGTGCTTGTCAATAAATGCTGATCACCCAGTGGCTGAGCAGAAGAGAGAAGAGGGCGGGACATGCACCAGCCAAAGGAAGGAGAGAGGGAGAAAGCAAGGAGGATGGAGGACTTGGCACCATGAGGAAGGGGTCCAGAGGGAGATCACAGACTCATAAAGCCCAAAGAGCCAGGTCATGGGATAGGGCTGGCAGGTAGCCAGATTAGCACAGAAGGTTAAGATAGATCATTTAACTGCTTGGCTACTGAAGTGCAGTTTTAAATAAATTTTGGGTTCTTTGTGTGGATACTGGGTACTAGCATCAGGTAAACAAATACAGCCATTGGATTAATTTACTGCTAATATTTATATTAAAGATAATTAACATTTTCCAATGAAAAGTAAAAGGCAGTCTGTTCCTGGGTTCCTCATAGTCCTATAGATACTAGTGCCTTGCAGGACCCTGACCTATTTCCCACTCTCCCTATTCAGTCTCACTAGGTACATTTCTAACTTTCTATGACTTTAATTACATCCATCTGCCAGAGACTCTAAAATCCCAATCTCTATCCAAGATCATTTACATCCACTTCCCAATGGACATCTCACCTGTAGTCCAATACTAACAACCCCCACAACCTTTTCTTGTTTCTTATCTGCCGACCCTATCACAGTGCGGTTCATTGGGTCATTCAGTCCAGAATCTTAAAATGAGTCCTAACTTCTTTCATACCCACCACACCCAGCCAAAAAAGCAGTCAAAATGACAGGAATGATCATTATTAACACACAAGAGATATTTACTGTGTGAGCTAAATGCATGCCATGCTCAAATATTCAGTAGCCCTATAAAGTAATATTACAGTCACCCCAGTTCTACAAAAAGCACACTAAATATAGCACTTTAGTTCATCATCTCCTTTTAGATCTATTCCCAACTGCCATTACTCTAGTGCAGGCCTTCCTCACTCCTTACCCTGGATTTCCTGACTCTTTTCTGACCTCACTACAAACCATTCTTACAAAGAGATTCCTTGAGAGTAATCTGCTATAAAAAAAAAAAAAAAAAAAAAAAAAAAAAAAAAAACCCGCAATCGAGATGATTCCCATGCTTAAAACTCACATGGTTTTATGGTTTGACTGTGTCCCCCACTAAGAGATTAGTCTCTGTCCTAGTTAGGGTTTCTGTGACTGCAATGGATCACCATGGCCGTAAGCAAGCTGGGGAGGAAAGGCTTACACTTCCACACTGTAGTCTATTATTGAAATAGGTCAGAACACAAACACAAGTTGTTTGGAGGCAGAAGCTGATGCAGAGGCCACGGAGAGGTGATGCTTACTGGTTTGCTCCCCCTGCTTTCTTACAGAACCCAGGACCACAACCAGCCCCAGACATCACACCACCTACAGAGGACTGGGCCCTCCCATTTCAAACACTAATTAAGAAAATGTCCTACAGCTGGATCTTATTGAGGTGTTTCTCTTCATTTGGGTAACTCTTGCTTGTGTTGACACAAAACTAGCCAGAACATTCTCTGAAGACCAGAATCCTGTTTTCATTCTCATGGTCCCCCATGAGCTCCAGTAAGGATAAGTGCTCAGCACTACACTATCTTACGACAATCTCACCCGCCGGCCATGCATCTGTATCTAACCGTATATTGTGCCTGGAATAACAAACACATCTCAAATTTTACACAAGTATAATTCCACCTCCTTTCTCATTTTAATTTTCATTTTACCTAGTCATCAATCCAAACTCAAAAATCAAACACACAAACAATCTCTGTTTCTATCACTAATATTTTCTAGTTTGGCACTAGTCTCCATTCAACAGCTTACTATCAAAATCTGGAAACTTATTTAGACATTATCAATCCTAACGCCAAAATCGGTTCCCCAAAACACCAGCGTTCAGTTTCTTATCTATTCTTCTGGTTATTATGGTTTCCCCTAGTTCAGGATGCTTGTTTTCACCTTAGCGAAGTTAGCCTTGGTGGCAGCTTTGGCTGTATTTTCCCTGAAACTCATCCCTGTGCGTCCAACTCAGTTTGAAAGGCTCCGAGGTACCCCCCTACCCCCACCCCCCACGATACAGCCCGGATCACCATGCTCTGTCCCATCGCCACTGGTTTAAGAGAGCCCAGGTCAACCTTACAAGCATACCCCAAGATAGTGTCGTGTAGTGTTTTGCAAGGAGTGGAACGCAAGCGCTAGTGGCTGCGTGAATGAATGAATTAAGGAAGGCTTAGGTAAGTTCTGCAAGGATAGACGGAAGCCGACGCAGTCTGATAACTTGCCATGCAGTTTTCAGTAGTTAGAGCAAACTCTTAAGTTTCCCAGGCGCTCAGCCGAGCTCTGGCGGTCACTCACCGGCCTCAGAGCTGAGCGGGCGGCGGAGCTGTCCCACCTCGAAGGGCTGGGGCCACGTCGCGAGTAAAGCATCAGGGTGGTGCTGGGCTGTGACCCGAGTAAAGACCCGCCGTGCTCGCCGAGAGCCCAAATGGAACCTCCACAGCAACAACGGAGTTCTGACTGCAGCCATGATTACCCGACACCCTTTGCTCCGGGATCAATTTCCGGCTTACAAGGCTTTGTACAGCATTCTGGGAAATGTAGTCTATATGGAGGTACGACTCTGCAGAAGCATTTTTAAAACTAATAAAATTCGAGGCTTTGTCCAAGCAAGAGCTGTACGAAATGAGCTATATTCCCAGCCCTGCTCCCCACTTAGAGACAGTCTTGGCCTCAAACCCGCAGCAATCCGCCTTCTGCCCTCTGATTACAGATGGGGGATTGAACTTTTAAAATATTTTAAAATTAATCTTGTTTGTGTGTGCACGCGCGTGAACGTGTGTGTGTGTGTGTGTGTGTGTGTGTGTGTGTGTGAGTGTGCGTGTGTGTGTGTGTGTGTGTGTAGGTCAGAGAATAGCCTAAGAAAGTCGCTGTTCTCTTTTGACTCGGAGATGAAACTCGGGTCAAACTTGGTAGCAGGTATCTTTACCACCTGAGCAGGAATCTCACCGGCCCATTTACTTATTGTGTGTTTGTTTGTAGTCTAGCTTTCTCATTTGTATACAAGACATATTGATAGTACATACAAACACATGCACATACATACATGTCAGAGACATGTTAAGAGTACATACATTAAAAAATAAAATAAGGGCTTAGAATATAGCTCAGTACTAGAGTACTAGAGTACTTGCCCAGCCTGTGTGAGGCCCCAAGTTCAGGTCCCAGCAGCGCATGCACACATACAACATCCCACCAACTGCTTATTCACAAATTTTTGAGTCTCTCACTATGTGTACAGTTTTTTGCTATGTGCTCCTTTTCTTTTTTCTTTTTGTTTTTATGGTTCTAAACAATGAATTTGTATTGCCTGCCTAGACCTTTTCTCCCACCTCAGGGTTAAATCCAACTGCTTGCAGTTCTTTCAAACTTTTCATACACACCCCAATCCATAACCACCAATACCTTCCCTTTGTAGCCCCTTCTACAGTTTCTGGTTATTTTGCTTATTATCTGCTATTATAAGAGACCACTGTCCCATGCCCTTAGGTTGAGGTGATGGTTTTGGTCATTTTATGGGTTATAGATATGCTGTCATTTTAGGGGATGGTTACAAATAGCTATGGTCTTGGGCAGGGGGGTGAAGAGAGAAGATACTATGGGGTAGGTGAATCTCGAGGACAGAGCCAATTGGAGTAAGAGCAGCCTAGGTGGAACATGGTAAGTTGTATCTCAGGATTATTAATAGGGAAGTAGACAAGATAGCATAGAAGTTGATATCTGCCCAGCTCGGTGCTTTTAAGACTATTATAAATATAAATGTTTTGTGTCTTTTATCTGGGAACTGAATGATGTAAGGTGGGGTAGAAACCCCTCGAATAGTTTTTACTACAACAGACATATATGACTGCCTTCAGGTCATGCTGATAATCAAAAATAATCTCTCCATTTTGAGATCTTTAACTTAGACACTCCTGCAAATTCACTATTCTCATTCAACTGTCACAAACTCCAGGGATTAGGAAATACCTTTGGTGGTAAGGTAAGTAAGAAAGATGGTTTTTAGCCTACTCAACTTAGACTCCTCAACTGAGCTGGCACCATGAAGATTTTTCTCTCAATAATCCAGATGAAGAGACACAGAAACTACAGTTGTTGGTAGAAATTTGAAGCAAACAGAGCTTTGGAAATTTCAGCCTTTTCCAGCCATGTGCTCAGTGATCTGTCAGTAGAGAAAGCCAGTCGGCAGAGAGGAAATAGGGACAACCTCAGAAGCAGAGAGGAAAGGTGCTGCCCTGCCAGAGAACCTCCCACTCTCCCGTCTGAGGCCATGGCAGTTATGGTAGGAAATCTCTGTTCCTTCTGTGGGGAGAAGAACATAGAAGTTATGCAGACTCTTCTCGGAAGGGAAAAGCAGCAGAGAGTAGCTGTCAGAATGTAGGGCTGGTGGAACCACTTCCTGTCCCCCTGGCGTTATCCGTTTTGTCTCTAGTATTCCACGGGACACTCTATCTATTTGGGCAGCATCCACAAGAATCCATTTCCACACTTGCTAGCCAAGGCTAAATCTTTTTGTGATGGCAGTCATTGTCCTATCACACTGGGCAGAAATGCCAAAGCCACTGAAGCTGGATCTTTCTTGCCACCTAGGTGTAGGTGACTCAAACGCAGAGCAACAGCCCATGTAGGTCACGGCCATCACGGATATAATCCTTAATAGATGATGCTTGGCCCCTTTGATCCCGAGAGTTGGTTGTTGTTGGGTTTGGAATGTGGAACATTTTGTCTGAGGGACAAGTTGGCCTGGGTTGAAAGTAATTCCAGACATCCCAGAACCGGGTGGTCTGTCACAAGGCTATTTTTCAATTCTGTCTGGACCCAGGAAGTCCTTTGGACTGAGATCTGGGATTCTTAAAGGTTAATAAACCCATTGGGAATTTCTTTAGTGGGAAGCTGATTTGATGGTTTTGACTTCTATCTAGTTTCCAGAGCTGAGATCTGTGCATAATTTCACTTTAGACTTAGGGCTTCCATGTTCTGAAGGTTCCCAAGGCCAGGTCTTGGGAAGATTGAAAATGGTATGCCTAGATTGCTGCCTATGGGGAGCCAGGACCAAATGTATGTTCTCAGGTGTCCCAGATGTATGCCTGTGTGTATATTTAAGTAGATGTGTGGTAGATGCATATGTATGTGTATGTTCAAGGAACACTTGTGAACATACATCGTGCACGTATGTGGGCATTTGTGGTGGGTATGTGATGTGTAAGAGAATGTAGGAGTGTGGATGCAAGCATGAGTGTGTGCATGCGCCCTTGTGTGTGAGCACAGATGCATGCATGCTATGGCCGGTTCAGACGACAGCTTCAGGTGTCACTTCCTGCTTTCTGCCTTGTTAGAGATACACTCTTGTCATTTGCTGCTGTGCACACAAGGCAAGCTGGTCCACACGTTTCTATGGATTCTCCTGTCTCTGTCTCTCATCATTGTCTCAGGAGCTGGGATTACAGACCCATGAGTCAGTGACAAGGAGCTGTCAACATCACTGTGGCCATCATCCCTTTCCTGTCTCATCTTAATGGGTGGTATTTATTTCCACCTGCTTTATAAAATGTCCAGGACCACAAACACTTCACAATGAAATGAATTTATCTGAATCATACTCCAGGGACCTAAAGGACCAGGTATGGACTCTCATCTACGTGCCTCTGGCTTACAGTACTAAGCCAATTCCCCATCCATTAAATGGCCCTAGGAAACAGCCTTATCTAATGAGCTGCTTCTACATAGGTGTGCCTTGTAGTGAAGCCAGAAAGCAACCCTTTTTATCTCTACCAACATACATCGGCCCAGGAAAGAAAAGAATAAAACACATAACCATCCACCATGATTCCTCAGTGCAGTTGACAGACTTTTTCATTTATAGTATTATATTAATATAATATGTATTGTAAGTAAGGATTATTCAGATAAATTAGCATATAGTAAACTGCAAGTATTTAAAACATATAGTTTATTATGCTTTGAGATATAGATACTATACAATTATAGCTATAGTCAAAACAATGATTATAATTACCATCCCAAAAGCCTCCTCGTGCTTCTCTATCTATTTGGAGGCTGTGGGTGGCCAAGTGCATGTGTTCTTGTGTGCATGCATATAGATGTGTGGGTGTGCATGCATACAGATGTGTGGGTGTGCATGCATATAGATGTGTGGGTGTGCATGCATATAGATGGCAGCCAGAGGATGGCTTCAAGAGTCTTCCTCTATTGCTCTCCAGCCTGTGTCTTGAGATATAGTCTCTCAATGGACCTGGAGCTCCATATTGGAAAGACTAGCTGACCAGCAAGCTTCGGAGGCCTTCCTGTCTGTACATCCCCAGAGCTGGGGATTATAGGCAGCCAGTGTATTTGCCTTTTTATGTAGATGCTGGGTATTTGAACTTGGGTCCTTGTGCTCATGTGAGACACTCTTTACTAACTGAGCCTCCTTCTCCTCATTAATCTCTTCCTTTTTCTACATACCTCTATCCCTCTTATAAGTAATGCTTAAGTTCATCTTAGATTATTTTGCATTGTCTAGAATTTTATATAGAAGGAATCACTTGTTATTAATAGTCCTTTGGATCTGGCTTCTTTCACCTTGCAGTTATTTTAAGACTTACCAACTAGTCACATGTACCTATTGTTTTCCTTTTTGCTGTTGAATAATATCCCACTGTATAGATGTCCTATGGTGGTTTGAATAGGAATGGCCCCATAGACTCACGTGTTTGAATGCTTGGCCCAAAGGGAGTGACACTATTAGGTGGTGTGGCCTTGTTGGAGTGGGTGTGGCCTTGCTGGAGAAAGTATGACACTATGGGTTAGACTTTGAGGGCTCCTATGCTTAAGCTGCACCTTGAGTTGTAAAAGGCAATATAAATTCTATCTAGCCTGTATAAAAGACACACAGTCCAGGTATTTTATTTACAAGCTGTAAGTGTAGACTGGGCGGGTTTTGGAGTTGCTCTAGCTCACATCCCAGACGTGTGTGCCTCGTTACTTGCTGTTTCTCCTGCTCCTGTGCTCAGGCTTCACCTCCTCCCCTGTGTCCTTTCTTCTTTTCTCCCCCCCTTTACCCGAAAACCCACCTACCTCTATCTACTGCCAATTCACAGGCTTTAGCCTTTTATCGATCAATCAATTTGGGGAGCAAGGTTCTTATAAAAGAAGCCATTTAGCTAGGCCGGCTTACAGGTTCAGAGGTTTAGTCCATTATCACCGTGGTAGGACACATGGTGGCATGCAGGCAGCCACAAAAGCTGATGTACATGAGTATTTCTTCATGGGGGCTGGCAACCAGATCCTGGGGGCCGGCAACCAGATCCTGGGGGCCAGTATTCTGCATTCGCATACATAGCAGCACCAGACCAACCCCTCACACAGTCTCTCTTTGCTGCCTGGGGATCTGGATGTAGAACTCTCAGCTCCTCCAGCACCAAGTCTGGCCTTTCTGGGAGGATAGTCTGACATAGTAAAAGTGATGGGAACACGGGTGTGCTCCCTCACCTGCCTGCCCAATATTTACACCCCTTCCACCCTAGTAAATGCTAAGTTCTCAGTGGCTGCTCGTGATTGTCCATTTAAGTTAGTACCATGCACAGCAGAATAATCAACACCCCCCCCACACACACCCTCAAACATACTGATATTCATTTCGCTCACGAATCTGCAAACGGGGCAGAACTTCAGGGAGGACAGATCATCTTTGCTGTCTCTTACACGGGGGTGGCACAGAGACTGGCTAGAGCCACTGAGGGCTCATTCTCGGTTGATGCTGGCATTGATAGGGATCTCATCTCAGCACACTTTCCCTCGGTCTCTCAGTCTGAGCACTCCAGTGCCCCTATCCCAAAAGGCAACACCCAGGAAAGACAGACCCAGTCAAAGCCATGCCACCATTTCTAAAGTAACCGTCAAATACACACAGGATGTTCCTATCTCGCCTTATTCATTAAGAGCCGATAGACAAGATCATCTCAGATTGCACAAGAGGTGAGTTGGGGAAGAAGGCATGTCAAGGCATCGCAGGCATGTTCCAGAACTGTGCAGAGTTCCCGAAGAGGGAGGGTTATCGGAAAGCACCCCATTCTGGTGTCAGGTGGCTAGGGGGCTGCAGTGGTGTATGAGAAGTCCCTTACCTGAGGAGCTGGGGTTCTGCAAGGAGATCTTTCTGGAGGAGGGATCTGAGCTGTGGCAAGAGGAGAGGGCACTTTTGGGGTAGGTCCTTGTGTGCCAAGGTCTAAAGGCTGCTGAGTGGCTTAGCACCCACATCTGGGTGGTAAGAGAACCCATGTTCTTCTCCTCCACAGTTGCTCTAGAAAGATGCTTTTCCTCATGAAGCCAGGCACCCCCAGGCTCTATCCGGCACTAGCAGGGTGGACTTGCATATGACTTTACTTTTCTGAAAGTCGGTTTCTCTCCCACAAAGCAAGAGAGATAACATCCATCTTTCAGTGTTGCTTGGGGCTTAAGTGATAACCGTCCCAGAAGGTTTGTTGGGTGCAGAGAAGAATCCAGGGAGGAACACTTTTTTTTTTTTTTTTTTTTTTTAACCTGTTTTCATTACAGTCTTTTCATTTACATCCCCGAAAGAACTTTATAGCAGGAAAGGGCACGGAGAGTGGTTATGGCTACAGGTGAGGGAGGAGCTGTGCTGGAGGTGGGCGGGGATGTCCTGGTCCTTCCATTCCAAGGAAGATCAGTTTCACTTAGTGCTGTGCAAATAAGTTTCACTTACTTAGTGCTCAGCCGTGTTCTCCTAGAATGGCGCTAGATGGCGCTGTGGGACCGCTGTGGGTACCCAGGCTGGCCCAATGGTCCTCCCTGGGGGTTTATTTAGCTTTGGGCATCCTTCCAGGCTAGGCCTCAGCAGGCCTGCCAATTCCAAATTTCAAGTTCAGCATCTTTCCTAGGGACAGGGAGCATCCTTTAGTGTGTAGTCTCTCACGTGTCTTCTCCACTGGTCTGGAGGACAGACTACCATCTCTGCCCTCCTAGCCAGAGACCAGGTATGTCCCAGTATTGGAGGTGGGGGTGGCAGGGATGCAAGAAAATCTTTCTGGGAGAGAGGGTGACCTATCTGCAAAGACATTTTCTATCTCCCAAACACCAAAAATCCCATAGACTCTCCTTTCTGGTTTTAGAGCTTAATGATAAATCTTCATGGTTCCCTCTACCACTCCCCCAACCCCCACAGGCTTCATTTTCTATTTTGTCTACTTGGAAGGGCCAATCTGGCACTTGGACCTCCACTGTGCCTATACCCTTATCATGAGTCTTCCAAAGTAAAGTAGATGAAGGAGAGAGCAGGCATCAGGTGCCCACCAGAGCTCTGTCTCCACAGACTTTGATATCAGTGAACAGGTGAGTGTATCTTAGGGAAGACTTGGGCCTATTGGCATATGGGGGGCATCTGTGTTAAGTGGTTACCATACACACACACACACACACACACACACACACACACACACACACACACGATCGGCTTCAGCAGGGTTGGGAAACGCACCCTGTGGCTGGGTAGACACTGGGTGTTGGGAGGTTAGGGGAAGACACAGGCCCTGAGCTAGATGGTTAGAAACACTGAGAGTGAATACATGTGAGCTAAGCCATGACTGTAACGGTCCTCACAGCTGAGAGAAGATGACAGCCTAGATGGGGGTGTCTTCAGTGCCAGAAGCCAAATGCAAACCTAGCATGTCCACCACCACATCTGATTCCCCAGTCTCAGTCACAAAAGAGGGACCCAGCGGCGGCAGAGAAGGCAGAGAGGGGAAGTAGCCCGCAGGCTATGGAAACCGCTGTGTTTCACCCTGTCCTTGATGAGGCTGAGTTATTCTTCCTCCTCCAGCTCTTCTTGACTGTTGCGAAGAGCAGAGAGTCAGGATGACCTCATGCTTCTGTCTCCAGAGGAGAACTGGCCAGGCGCAGCGTTTACACAGCCTGGTGCTGTGCACATGCCTGTTCCTGTCACCCTGCAAAGTCCCTGAGGTCTCAACTTTCATCCCCTAGAGAGGCAGGCAATCAAGCCCTAAGTCCTTCTGAGATATCTTGAGAGGAAATCTAGTCTACACTACCCAGGGCAGCCCCAACACGCACATGAACACACACACACACACACACACTCACACACACACACACACACATACACACACACACACACACACACACACACACACACACACACACACACACGGAGAGCCTACAAAGGGAAGTCACACAAAACAATGGGACCACACTCTATGCCTACATGCTAGTCTTTGAGGCTGTGGTATACAGCCTGGCCTCAGTATCTCCTTGTACCACAACCTCATCACTAGTCCTTGGAGCTGACCCCACCTCCTCCCGAGGCCTTGGCTGTCACCAGGAGGTCGTGGGAAGTTGCAGAGTGAAGAAGTATCTGAAATCACTTTATCTGCCCACAGCTGATAATCTCCTGAGATGCTTGCACTCACGGTGGTTAGAGCTTTGGGTAGCTTTGGACAACTCTCTTGAATACAACTTTGAGCCCCGGCAACAGAAAGACAAGAATATGACACTTGGGAGAGCTGAGTAGACCTATAGATCCATGTGTGGGAAGCCTCTGGAAAAAGTGGAGTCATTCATGCCTCATGCTTCACCCTCCTGCAGGATGAAGGTAGAAGCTGGGACTTGGGGAGACTTGGCTTATGCAGTTTGGGCTCAAGAAGAGATGATTCTGAGATTCAGGAGCAATTTTACATGTCATGTGATCTTCTTATGTTAGAGCCTGGCGAGACTCTCGAGTCAGGAAAATGTCAGAAGCTGCTCCCCTTCTGTGTCTCCTGTGCCGCTTCAGGGTCCCCTGGACAACCTCCAAAGCACACTTTGTCAGTCCATGTCTTTCCATGTGTGGCAAGGGGCGAGAATCGCTCAAAGAGGCACTTGGAGCTATCATAGGATTAGTGGGGAAGGGCAGTGTGCCATTTAGTGAAGGGCTTCACTCCACAGTGGGGGAGAAAAGAAGCAATATGTTCTTACTACACACAAGCCAAACCTCCGCCCTCAAAGCCAAGTGAGTTCAAGACACCGAGCCCAAAGCAAACCTGAGGGCTGAGGCTGGGATTCTGCGGAGGAGGCCTTTGAAGTGAGGACTCCCCCCACCCTCCCTGGCTCTGGCAGCTCCTGCAGCCCGGCCAGATGAAAGAGGAGAAGGGCTCTGTTGTGGTTTGACACATGCCCCAGATGTCAAGTTGCAACTCTGTTGAACAATTAGCTCTCGGAGGTGGCAGTTGGATGCAGTGAGGACCAGGCTTGGAACTGGGGTGCCCAGGTCTCAGTGCCAGCAATATCCCCACACTCCCCTCTGGGGAACTATGCAGCGTTTCCAGTAACCTGGAGATGGCACTAGCAGAGGCTTCCTTCTTGGGGTAGGCAGGTTGAGCAAATAAAAGTCCATTCCATATATCCAGATAAACATGAACCTCAAATAACACTTTCATCACAAGTTATATCCCACATAACATTTAAGTACATACTTGTACCAGAAATACCATTCAACATTTATTTGGGATTCCAATTTAACTGGTCATGCTGTATTTTATTTGGCAAACTTATTCCTTCAAGGGATTTCATAAGCAGCCTCGAGGGTGGAGGGGCTTCAGAACTCCAAAGTGCTTTGAGAATGTAACAGGGGAGATACTCTTCTGCAAATTAAATGGTTGCTTTTTTATTCTAACTTCCAAAGCTACTTCTTTTCTTCCCACTTCTCTGGGATATCTACCTTTCTGATGTTCTCCCCTGCCCTTCCCACCGCACCCCTTCTCCCTCCTACCTTTCACATACCCCAGGAGTCTCCAGAAGGCCCTGTAGGTGTTTAGAGGTTGCTGAAGGTACTCTCTGCTCTGCCTCTTCCTGGTCTCTAGTCATCATGAGTGTCTGTGATCAATCATGGCCTGGCAGCTTAAACCGCAGAGATCTGCCCCTCTCAGTTCTGGAAGTTGGATGTCAGAAGTCAGGGTACAGTCTAGAGCTCATGTTCTAGAGGCGTCTGTCCCTCCTCAGAGACAGGGACGTCTCTCTTTTTACAAGTGGCCTTCCTTCATGACTGCTCATGGGCAGACAGGAATCTTAGCTTCCTCTTCCACCCACATGCATGCATGTGTGTATGTTCATATATGTGATGTGAAGCACAGGTTAGTGTCAGGTATCATTCCCAGCCATCCTCTACCCTGACAGCATTTCTCATTGGGGAGTGGGGCTTCCCAACTGAGCTTGACCAACTGGCCAGTGAGCCCCAGGGCTCCGCATTCTTATCTCCTTAATTCTGGGATTACTGGTACATACCACCATACCAGCTTTTTATGTGGGTCCTGGGGATCGAACTTGGGTCCTTATTGCTTGCATAGTAAACATTTCAATCAGCTGAGCCATCTCCGCGGTCCTTTATTTTAGTCTCTGTATAAGGCCACACAATCTTGGGGGCTCTAGGGCCTCAACAACCCTTTATTACCTCTTAAAGAGCTTAGTCACGTTGCAGCATATGGGTCTCAGCGTGTGAGTTTGGGCGTGGGGGAAAGGCAATTCTATTCATCATGCACCCACCCCAACCCTGGTTTCAGTGTGGCTTGGACTTGTGACTGGAACAGCCAGACTGGGAAGGCAGGTAGGGATGTGGAAACTAACCCTGCCCATAACACACGACTTGGTAAGTGTGAGTTTCCGGGGTTTCACTGTGGCATTCCAAGGGTGGCGGAAGTAGTTTCCCCCCCATCTTTGGCATTCACTTGTGGGTACACCCCCAAAACAGGCTCATTTGTACCTCAAAATCCATAGGGAAAGCAGTCTGGATTGACACTCAGAGACATCTGCATCTTGGCTTGCCTCTCGTAACCATGCGGTCTTGGACAAGTTACTTGACCTAGTTTCTTGAGTACTAATTGCATCATGCATAAAAACCACTGTCTGTATCATGAGGAACTATCCATGCTGGCGTGAGGAAACACGAAGTAATACATTGTAGCAGAGAGATCCTAACACCCAGAGTTCAGTAACTACCTCCAATCAGCACTGTGAACCACACCCCTACAGCTGTGGGAACCACCACTTGATAGGAAAAGTAGCTTAGAGGGAGGGGCTGCCCCGATTCACATTTAGCCCTGCCCTGTGCCACTGATAAAGTTTTGGGCTGCTGGCATTCTCTCCATCAGAATGGAGTCCCCCAATAATGGATGGCTATTACTATTGGCTGATTGAGGAAAACAATAAGATTAACCCCTTATGTATCCAAGGGAAAGAACTTGGGTCCAGGTCTAGGATGAAGCCTTGGAAAAAGGACCAGGGATTTTCCGGCAACAGGCAGTGGACTGAAAATTTACACAAGAGGAAAGATGGGGCCCCTGGTCCTTCTCTTGTTCTTTCCACATGTACCCTGGTTCTCCGGCTGTAGTCAAGCCTCAGCTTTTTTTCCAAAAACATCATTGAGTGTCAGGTGGTCTCTGAGGGTGACAGATCACTCTGACAAGGATTGTTTGAGGATTGTGTAACTGACAAACTAGTCCAAAGTCATGTAATGTGAGCGAGCTGTCAGAAAGCATCCCAGACTGCAGAGACTCTGAGATGGGAGGCTGCCTGGGTTGCCAGACAATTTAGATAGGAGGGGTTTGGGGACATGGGGAGCGTGGACACCCTTGCAGGAATAAACATGGCGCTCATCTTCCTCTCAGGTCCAGCTGGCACCCTGCTTTAGGCTGGACTAACAACAGGCAAGGGCTATTCCTGGCACGCTTTCTGGGCAGACTCCTGGACACAGAGAAGGTCATATACGAATAGTGCCCAGCACAGGTATGTATAATGGGGCTTCATTTGGAGCTTCTCAACGGTGACGGGTCTCTGTTTTGTGTGTCAGACTTGTGAAGAGTGCTCTGTGCCGAGGTAGTATTTTTTAAATCAATCTTATTGGGGTTCAATTAACAGATAATAAGGTTATGTGTTAGTCATACATTTTAGTGGCAAGCGTATGCACCCACATAAATACTGACACAACGTATAGAGTATTATCCTCAGACTAGTGCTCTGCGCAGGCCTGAGCAGTCACTGGTTAACTTCCTGTCACTGTGGATTCCATTTTTCTTTCCCAGAGATCACTATAAATGGTCCATGCTCTCTCCTGCATCTGTGTTTAGCCTCCTTGCATCCCTCCGAGACCCACCCACATCGATGTGCTCACTGAATTCATTGCTGAGTTAGTCTTCCACTGGGGCTAATACGCCACAATGGTTGGACATGTGGATTGTTTTAGATTTTGGCCATAGTGAGTAAAACATCCATGGACATTTGCATACAGAGCTCAGTAGACACATGTTTTCACTTCTCTCAGGTAAATATCTCCGAATGGCATTGCTGGGTCACATTATAAGTATGTCTGACTTTATAAGAAACTGACCCTTTTCTGAGGCAGCTGCGTTATTATTATCACTTTTGCAACCCACCAGCAATGTGCAACAGTTGCGGCCACTCCACGCGTTTGCCAACACTCGGTCTCTCCAGTCCCTTAGCTGCAGCCAGGGCAGTAGGTGGAGATGAGGTTGCATTCAAATGTCTCTATTGAGGGTTTTAATAATAACCAACCACGCTGAGTTGTTTTCTCATGTGCTTGCTAGTAGTTTAGACATCTTCGTTCCGAACTACCTGCTCATATCTTTTGCCTAATTGTTTTAATGGCCGATGATCAAATTGTTGTTTCTTACAAACCCATGGTTTGCCCCCATCAGTTTTTAAACGGTGTAGTTTGAAGTTCAGAGGTGGCTAAAGTTTCTTACTAAGGCTCTTCTATGATTAGGCTGTGCAAGTAAAAGGACGATTTTTCCTTCAGGGCCTCCTGTTCTCCATTCTTTTCCAACAGTGCCTCTTGTGGTATTGTCTCCTCCCTTCGAAATGTTCCCCCCACGGCATGGGGAGGGGGCTCACCCAGTCAACAAGAAAGTTACCTGACTCAGGAGTACTGCTCCATGCTATGGAAGCAGTAAGCAGATGCCTGGGGGCAGGGGGATGACACTGTTTGGTGGATGGTGTAGGTAACTTCCCCAATGCAGCTTGCACCCAGGTGATGCAGCCACCTGTGAGTGATCCAGACTTCAGCTCTTACCAGGTGACCCCAGTCAATCACTGATTCAAGCTGGACTTGGGTGTAATCATTTCTTTGGTCTGTTGTTCTCTGTCTTGGGTGAGTACAAACAGATTTTCCGGGAAAAGTAACAAAGTATCTCCAGGGGAGACAACTGGGACCCAGCATGAGCTCTTTGAGCTCTTCTGTCTCCCCTTGATCTGAAACCAACCTGAGGGGCCACTTATGCTTGAAGGAGCCTGAATAGGATCTTGTTGAAGCTGCTGTCTCTTTACTGAAGTTCCCCCTCAGTGGCAGGCCTGAGCTACAACACCTGTCACAAGCATCTGGCTGACTCCTCATAGCCACTGTGTGGTGACACCCTTGTCTCCATGAGATGAATATGGATGGGCTGGAGAGATGGCTTAGCGGTTAAGAGCACTGACTGCTCTTCCAGAGGTCCTGAGTTCAATTCCCTGCAACCACATGGTGGCTCACAACCATCGGTAATGGGATCTGATGCCCTCTTCTGATGTGTCTGAAGACAGTGACAGTGCACTCACATGCATAAAATAAATACATGATTTTTTAAAACTTTGGAGAGATGAAGAAGGAAAGTGACTCATGGGCAGGCATGTCTATTCTGCAGACAGCAAATTTCATGAAAGGCAGACAGGAAGTTTCGCAATGGAAACAACAGCATAGATACATGGCAACACACTGATACATGTAGATTCCTACAAGAATTAGCTCAGATTTTCAAAGATGGGCACATGGTTTAAGACACTTAAAAGAAACACCAGATTGAAGAATGCTCAGCTCAGCTCAGCAGTAATCCCCAAGGGGACAGCAGCAAAGACAAAAACTGGAGGTTGAATATGTGGCCCTTGGGAAAAGGGCCTCTGGAAGTGTCCCCAGGGTTGGCAGGCTCTGGAACTGTGCAGAGCCAACACTTGCTGCCAAGGGTAGGGGGTGCAGGGTCTGGTTGGTACACAGTAGGGAGGAACAGGAAGAACACAGGAAGGTGCAGGTACCTTCTGCCTTCAGCCTTTCAGGTGGGATTGACCTTGGGATGGTGAAAATGTGTCTTCAGCTATCCTAGGGCCTCCATCATATTGTAGCGAAAATGGCTGCAAACTGTAGCGTTCCCATTCCCACTGAGATGGAAGCTGAAAGGACCTGAAGCTGGGGTTGAGGGGAAATGCTTGTCTTTTCAAGCCAGAGCCAGAGAAGTCTAAAGTATGGGACACTGATCAGGGCAGAGATCTGGACAAGTGGCACCACTGTGGGGACCAAGAGGGTCACCAGAGATCCTAAAACATAGATCTAGATAGGTATGGGTCTAGCCTGCAGCAGCAGGAGGTTCCGGACCATTTCTGTTTTATTTTTCCTCCAGTCCTCTTTCTACCTTTGTCTAAGAGTGTAGCCCAGAGTGTCATTCACACATGAACATCCCTAGTTAGCCTCCTTCTGCCTACTTGGGTACCCTGTCTCCTTTCCGAGCCATGGTCTGCCTATTCACGGACTCAAATCTTTACTTTGTGGCAAGTTAGCTGTGTGAAGCTAAGTGCAGTTCTCAGTCCTGTTGTGAGTTGTTAACCCAAGTAAACAGAACATCTGTTTGAGTGTTTGTTAGGATGACTAGCTACAGTAGTGCCAGCCATTGTAATTACCTGTGTATTGTTATAAGATACTCAACAAAAGCAACTTCTTCTTTTTCCTCCTCTTCCTCTTCTTCCTGCTCCTCCTCTTCCTCTTCCCCTCCTTCCTCTTCCTCCTCCTTTTTCTTCCTCCTCCTCCTTCTTTCTCCTCCTCCTTTTTTCCCTCCTTCTCTCCTCTCCTCCTCCTCCTTCTCCTTTCTTCCTTCCTTCTTCTTTCTCCTTCTTCTTCCAGAATCCCAGATCACAACATGGTATCACCCATGTTTAGGGTGGGTCTTCCCAATTTATTCAACCTAATCTGGAGAATCCCCCATAGGCATGTCTGGAAATTTGTTTTCTTTGTAATCTCTAATCCCATCAAGTTGACAAAATGAGCTGTCAAGCGTATGGATACTGGGAGTATCCATATCCCACCTTTTTCTTGGGGCTCTGAGAGGGTGCCCACACTCCAATGGATGGTTCCATACCTATGCGTGTAAATGGAAGAGAGTGAGAGAGAGAGAAAGAGAGAGAGAGAGAGAGAGAGAGAGAGAGAGAGAGAGAGAGAGAGAGAGAGAACATGAGGCTGGAAGGGAAAAGCTAGGGGAGTGTGAAGAAACAGAAGGAGTGGGGGTGGCTTGGATCCAAGCACATTATATGCATGTATAAATATTAAATAAAATATTTAGTTAAAAGATTAAGCAGTATAAGCCGTCTGGCAACTGAGCTGCTGTAGTCAGTTCTACTCATCTTCTCGGCTTTCCTTTGGTCCTTCACCATACAGGAAACCTCTTGGACATAAGCACACAGCCCCTACAGGCCTGCAGGGACTGTACTCCTCATCTATAGCTCTGACCCATCACCCTGTACCCACCTGATTCTCTGGGCTCTAGCTTGGGAAAGAAGAGGGGGCTCATCAATCCCTTCTACACTGAATCTATCCAAGTGGACAACTGGTCTGCATTGTGAATACAGGGCCCCTGGACTGTAGCTGACAGGCTTGTCAGCCTCAAGTCCCCACCTGCTCCCCGCATACTCTACTCTAGCCTCTGTGTGCAGGATGCCGGCCTCTCCTTCTTTGATCAGGACAGGGGGGTGTGCTG
This sequence comes from Micromys minutus, assembly GCF_963924665.1. Classification (NCBI taxonomy): domain Eukaryota; kingdom Metazoa; phylum Chordata; class Mammalia; order Rodentia; family Muridae; genus Micromys; species Micromys minutus. The sequence continues at coordinate 30,185,722 of NC_137956.1, forward strand.
CGGTTAGTTTTGGGACCATCTCTGTGATGCATTTTGACAGCCCCAGCCAAGCATATGCTTTAAATCCTAATGAGCAAGGGTCTTTGTAAAGTGGAAAGGGAGCCCACAGCAGCCTTCAAAGGGCTTTCTGGACAAGTGAGGACATACGTAGAGGACCTCGTGCTCAGCACCATCCTGGAATCCTTGGGGACAAGGTCAATGGCACCCAAAAAAGATGATTCCTGGGATGTCCTTTAACCCATACAGGTGTCAGTGGAGTTGAGCTATGGATCAACTTTACCCCAGCCGTGCCAGGTTCAGTCCTCTGAGACCCTTGTCTGACTCCCTGCCTTGACAGCTGATTGATGCTGGTGTTCTCCGCTGCAGCTAACATGGTGGCTTCCACAAGCCCTGCGTACCTTTCAGTGGCCTCAGGAGGAGTTACATAATTTGCAGCTGACTCACCTGGTAAAACTTAATGGAAACAAATGATACCCAGCCACAAGAACTTAGAAGTATAGACAGGCATTCCAAACAAAAAACATCTCACCCTTTTATTCTTCTTTTGTAATTAGTCCCCCTGTCTTAGCTGATACAAACATGTCATCTAGAGGCAACTGCCACCCGAGGTCATAGCTCTCTGGCTGACAGCAGGTCAGCTTCTCTTTCCCAAGGTGCCCAGCCCTAGACTGCGCCTCTGGAAAGGCAGAGAGGGAGGCTGCTTGGGGGCTGGTGTGCCCTTCTGTGTTTAATTTTCCCACAAGTCAGCTCTGATTATGAGGATGGCCTCATGTTTCATGTATTTGGAGCTGAGTTCTGCAGAGCACCTTGTAGGGGCAGGGGAGCCCCTTGGTTGGCAGGCGGGGGCAGAGGGATGGCCGCTTGCCAGGTCACCCAACACACACGGCTGCTACCTATCAGGTATCACTGGAGGAATGACCCACTGGACACTGAGCTTCCCGACCAGCAGCCCCCTTTTAATGAGGCCCAGGGCTGCTCCTGACTGGTGCAGAAGACAGGGTGGAGAGGGACCCTGAAACCTAGGGAAAGGTTTCCCAGTTTGCTTTCCTACTTTGGTAGGCCCAGGAGTTTCAGGGAAGCAGGTACCATCCACTTTCTGCAGAAGGCCATTGATCTCTGGCCCCTACAGGGAAAGATGGATGCTTCTAATACTTCCTTGTGGTACTCAGCAGCTTTCTGCAGGCTCTCTGCTGATGGCTCTCATCCCATGATCTTGCAGTCCTAGGGAAGCAGGACAGAAGCATGGGGCAAGGGGCATCAACATATGCCATGTAAAAGGGTAGTGCTGTGCCCAGGGAAACCCTTCCAGAAGTACAAACCGAACAGTGCATTTTACTGTTGAAGCCTCTGCTGCATCTGCCATCACTAGAAACAAAAACCCAGGCCCCAGGCCAGCCCACTCCAGTCTCTGGTCTACACAGCTTGCCACCTTACTATGATCTGATTTTTTTCTCCATTTATTAACCAGTTAATTATCATGCATGATGGACTTCGAGAAGGTAGGTATCTCCGTGGGAGAAGCATCCTTGTGTGTCCTGGTACTTCACAGTCCCCTGGCATGCTGCTGTGTTTGATAAGCCTAGCAGGAGAGACATTGGATACTGGTAAATCTGTGACAGAAGAAAGAGGGTGCCTGTGTACCTTCGCGTGGCAGTGCCTCACTCGAAGTGTTCCTCCCCACAGCTCTCCGTAGCAGCCAGTACTACACAGAAAAGATCTCAGTCCCGTGGCTTGCTAGTACACTTGGCTCTCTTCTAAAGGAAACAGCAGGGCTATCAGGAGGAAGGGGTGTGATGTATGGTTTGTGTTCCCGGACTTGTAGCTCCCACCTCCCCTCTATCATCTCCCTCACCACCACGGCCATCACCGGTGTCATGACTGTTCTTGATCATGAATCTTGATGGGATTTAGAATCACCATGGAAACTAGTGCTTCTGGGTGTGCCTGTGAGGGTGTGTCTATCTAAAAAGGTTTGTTTTGGGAGCATGGAAGACCCACCCTGAATGTGTGTGGCACTCATGCCCTGCCAGCCAAGGGCTTGAGTGAGACAAGGACTCCAGAGCAAGAAGCTTTGTGTGGCCGAAACGGAAGCCAGACTAGAGAGACGATTCCAAGTGGCTGCGATGGTGGGAATTAGTGGTGGAGGTGGAATCCCCGACAAAACAAACTGAAGGAAGTGTTTCCTTTGGCCCGTAGTTTGGGGACACGGCTTCTGTGGTAGGGAAGACATGGTGATAGGACTTGAAGGCAGCTGGTCCTGTTACATGTGCAGTCACGAAGCAGGGAGAGAGATGAATGCTGGAGCTTGGCTCTCTTTTCTCCTTTTTATACGGACCAAGATCTCACCACAGAGCAAGGGTGATGCCCTCATTCAGGGCCTTCATCTTCCTGCTAAATAGTGCGTTATCAAAATTCACCTTTAGTTACTCGGAGCTCCGAAGCTAAAACATCAAAGATGGTTTAAGACGGTCTACCAGGCTCTGACTGACATGCATCAGACTGTTTCCTAGGCAACCACTCCACACACCTGCCCTCTGAGGATAGATGCTAAACTAGGCTAGGTGGTGAAGGCACCCACCTTCTCCCCCACCCATGCCCCATAGCTGGGGAAGAAGTACGTGTTGGCTTTGCCAGGGCTCTTGGAGTTTTAATGAAGATAAGGGGGCTGTCTCATGGAAGCTCTGAAAGGGAAGGCTTCCCTTACAGAGAGAAATGTCACAGCACTGCTCCAGCTGCCACAGGGGAAGGTTTCCCCAAGGCTAGTGTAACAGCAGGGAAAGGGTTTCTCCAGTCAAAGTGTGACAGTTCCTGTGCAGAGATTGGTGGGCTCTCGCCTACAGCTTGATCAGCTCCTGTTTGAAGGGGGGATGGGACAGAATGTCTTTAAAGGCCTATTATCTTGGGTGTCTATAGTGATGGTCCTTAGGGTCAGCAAGTAGACCTACACAGATGACACTGACTTCCGCCAGGGTTGTTTGCTGAACCCAAGATTCACCTTGAGGCAAGAGCAACCATTTAAGTCTTAGACACTGGAAGCCCCAAAATGAGGTGCCCTCCTATTTCCTGTGATTTATCTATCTGATGAGGCGGAAAGGAGGGAGCTGAGCTGAGCAGACAAGTGCCTTTCCAGGAAGCACTTGTGGTCTCTTCTGGCTTCTCTTCCCAAGATGGCTCCGAGGAGTTGAGAGAAGGTGTTGGATGAGTCTCTGTTGGATGTGAAAGGAAGGGCTTGAGAACGGAGAAACAGAAGGCTGAGTGTTTCCTCATCCCTCTTACTTCTGCTCAGAGACTTGGGTCTCCAATTCTCTGCCTGCAGGGATGCTGAGGAACTGGCCCTGCTCAGTCTGCCTTAGTCTGTGGGAGCAGCTCTACTCTCATGGAGGCACAATGCCTGGCGGGAACTTGAGGACAGCTCCGGGCTCCTGTAGGGGACCGGAGATTGTCACTGGGCTTGTGGGCTCTTGGCACAGCTCTGATGCTATTTTCTGTGGCAGCATCATGTTGGAGGCTACACTTCTCTGAGAAAGTTCATTTGTATCCATGGAAATAACGGGATAAGACCCACCCTCCAGCTTCCCTGTGTGTCCTGATACCAGGTCTCTCTTAGGATTCCTGAGGGGCAGTGGAGAAGCTGGATAATATGGCTTAGTTTTCTCTCTCCTGTAGTCTGATGGGATTTCCCTGGCTATCAGTCTTCAAGGCTGTGCCTGCTCTCCATCCTGGAGCACCAACTTCCTGACTGCCTTTACAATGGGGTGTTCAAAGGGCACAGCTGGGCCCTGGTGTTGGGATATATGTTGAGAGACGTTTACAGTTAGATGTGCATACATAAGCTCTTCAGACGCCCTCCTAGCTGTTACAAAAACAGGGCTCAGCCTTCAGACTCCAGCTATTTGATGCTCCACGGGAAATCATGAGTAGTGCCCCCTGCTGTCTTATCAGCAGATAACATGGTCTTTCCTTCTCCTCCCCTACCTTCTTCAATTCAATAGGTCTGGGTGAGCTTTCCCATAAGCTGCTCTGTTGCTCCCCTTGCAGCTTTCTGGAATCTATCCGTTGGGTTCCAGGTTACTGACTGTGCACCCCACCAAAGGTCTTAGCCCAGTAACTGGAAAGCAGACCCCCGATTCATGGTTATCACACTCATTAATGGGCTGGGTGGCCTTGGTGAGCTCCAGAACCTCTCTGAACCATGTTCCTCATTCAATGTGTAAAATCACAGCCTGTCCCTGCAGTGGTCTGGGGGTTGCATGCTTTCACGTCTGCAGAACACTTAGCACATCGTAAGAACTCAGCTAATGGAACTATCTATCTCTTCAAAGCTCATCTGTTTAGGCGGTTCCTACAAGTTTGTCTCAGGCTTCCTGGCAACCATTATTGAATACCATCATGGGGGAAATGTGTCTTCCCTGCAGGGCTTCAGTCATCTCAGGCTCTCCAGACGCTTTGTCACCCCCGCTGGGACTCTAGTGTCTGCTTTTTGTTGTTGTTCCTTGTGAGGCACATCAGAGGACAGAAGCATTGAGCCCCCCTCGAAGTCCTGCTAGCTCATCTCCTCAAATGCTCACCTCCTTCAACATGCTCTCCCGTGCCCACCCTCACAAAATCAACTCCCGTGTGACTTCACATACGCACATGGCTACGGGTAGCCACACGCACACTCAAGACACATTTGGTGTTCAGAAGCAATGTGCTAAGTTTTTGGCACACCAAATACACTGAGTAAACTGGGGGGGGGGGCAGTAGGTTTAGATGTCCCTGTGGGACAGAGAGGTCAGTCCCTCTCACCTAGGAAGCAAAGCTCAAATACTTGACGGTCTATGGCAGGTTCTGTGGCCTCTGGGGGTTGCCATGGTCTCATCTGGAAAACCCGGACAGCAGAATTCACCTTTGCACGGGTTGTGAGAGTTAATTCAGATCATATGTACACAATGCTGGACACAGACCAGGACAGATCCCATGAAAAACCCTCAAATTCCAAACCAACTGGAGGCCCTTGGCCTCCGAGAACATCCTTGCTGCTACCATGGCACCCTGGTCTATGCAGTTAGGAAGCTCTGGTCCAGACTTTAGGTCAGAACCCTGTTGAAAGATCCGGGATCCATTCAAACAACAGGGGAGCCTGCAGAGACTGGGGCTTAGGAAGCAGCCGTTCCAGCTTCCGTGCTAACTTACAGGCCACCGGAGACACGTTGGCCTCTCGGAGCTTTATGACACAGGTCTGAGCCAGAGTCTGGCAAACAGCAGGTGAGGTATGATGGATGGCTGTCAGCAGCTGTGACCCTGGTGCCAGTCACCTCCTGGCTCTGTGTCCTCCCCAATCCCTTCACTCCCATGTGAGGAAGACTAGGACCATGTGGTCTCTGCCCATAATCTTCCTCCCTCCCCTCGCTGAGGTTGCGGATGCTCCTCTCCTCTCAAAGAATTCAAAGGGGCCTGGAAACTTGTTTATTAGGAAAAGCTGTGGGAGTCTGTCCTGCTTGGTGGAGGCGCTGACCTCTCCCATCCATTCCTGCATATTTCTTCTCAGCGACATCTTTTCATGTTCTCTGGCTTTTTTGGGGGCGAGTCACAGATCTGTAAATCCCGCCCACAGAAAGCTTGGCAAAGTGTGTTAGGTGTTTATTGGAAGGGGAAAGAGGCACATGATCAAAACACTGGCCAAGTCTTGAGTCCCGGACACTTGCAAGAGTGAGTTTTAAAGGTTAAACTTGAAGCATCTAAGCAGGTTCCCAGGGCACTCCTCCACTCCCAAGCCACTTGGAGGAGATTATAAAATACCCAGCTGGAGTCGGGTCACTAGGCTATATTTGTTTAGGGCCAGATACCCAAGTAGAAATGTAAATAAATAAATAAATAAATAAATAAATAAATATAAATAAATCAATTAATTAAAAGTTTTGTTTTCAATCTCTGTGCTGTTTAGATGCAGCCTCATGGACACACATGCTCAGGCTGCAAGGCTGTCACCCAGGCTGCAAGGCTGTCACCCAGGCTGCCCCTGCTGGCCTTTGCACCTTTGCACACACCATTTTCACTGCTGGTTCCTCCTTCCCACTCTCTGGTTTGGATACAGAGACCAATGCGACAGGTCAGACACAGCTCTTTGTCTTAAGCCATAGTGAAAGAGGGGAGCAGAGGAGAAACCCCACCCTGAATCCTCAGGATGAGCAAGAAATCTCCAAATAGGCAGTCAGGAGAGAGCCTCCTCATATAAACATATCTGCTCATCCTGCAAGAGCTAGCTGCTATCCTATCCCTTAAAAGGTGTCCTGTGGTTGAGGTAGACACTTCTTATATCCACATAGCCCCTGGGACATGCCTTCCCTTGCCTGTCCCCACAAGGACAGCCATCGCCCATGTTACCACTGTCTGCTTGGTGGTCTAAACTAGAAGTCCTCAACTCTCATACTTTATGATTTGGAAAATTTTATGTGACCCCCAAGTGTATTGGTACACACACACACACACACACACACACACACACACACAAAACTGTACAAATTGAGTGTTTCTCAATAATGGTAAATCATAAAGAAAAAAATTTTAAATTGGTACACATATCATTTTGTCATTTGTCTTTAACAAACTAATGAAATGTGTGGATTTTGCATAAAGGGTATTAACCTGGTTGGATATTGATTCTGTAGGACACTCAGCATCTTGAAAGCTTTTCAGAGGTGACTGATAATGGTAATTTAATTTTGTAGTCCTCAATGCTGAGAACACCGTTCCACATAAATACGTAGTACTGAATGGTAGGAGTCTGTTTAGGGCCACTTCTCAATTGTTAAACAGTCTGTCATAATCTCAAGCCAAAATTTTTTTGTTTGTTTTATGAAACTTAATTCAGAATCTCAAATAGCAATTTGTAAAATTAATACAGTTCAACCCAAAGACATACCCATCTGAGACTTTCATGTTGAGAAATGAGGGTAAGAAAATATTAAATCTTTTTTTTTTTAAAGGCTGGAAAGAGAGGCCAATTGGTAAACTGTTTGCCTCAAAATCTTTAGAACCCGAGCAAAACACCCAGAATCCACACGAAAGCCAGGTACAGTGATGGGTGCTGTAATCCCTGCACTGGAAGATGGGGTCAGGAAGGTCCCTGGGCTTACTGGACAGTCAGGTCTAACTTGGCTGGTCATTTACAGACCAGCCAAGAGACCCTGTTAAAGTGGAAATTTCTGGTTTCTTTGGAGACTCAGGTTATAATGACGGTTTCCTGGGGCAGACAGGTGAAAGAAGGTTTGGCTGAAGCAGACACAGGTGAGAGGGTGTTTTACTATAGCGAGTTCCTGAAAGGACACATGATGTTTAGAAAGACTATAAACACCTCCCCACAGACAGTGGGAGCTCTGCCTTGCTCTGCCTTGCTCTTCTTCACGGACATGTATGTATTGGTTCACCTTATTTACGTGGCTGAGCTCCACTTGTGGTAACATCGTAGAGAGAAACTCACCAAAGAACTTACAAGGTTCCTGCAGTTTCTAGCTGCTTCAGCAGACGTCGGCCAGTTGGTGAGCCGCGTGGTTTCTTCTGGATTGGACTGCCCCCGCTGATTTCCATGTGGTATGGCTGAGTGGACCAGGCTGAAGCTGCTGATTCAGGTTTAGTGTGTTGCTAGAGGACTGGACTGAGAACCAGGAAGATCGGAATTGCCCCCAAAGAACTCCTAGTAACTCTTCTATTACCTCTTGGTGGGTGCTGGGCTAAAGGGGAGGTTGAACCCTTATTAAAGTAGGTTGTCAAAAAATATACGCCTCCACCCTGTCCCAGAAGGAGGTGGATGATGCTTTGAGGATGATACCTGAAGTCGTCCCCTGGCCTTGACATGCACTACATGTACCTGCACACACACCCACACATTCCTATCCGTACCTACCTGCCCATGTACCTGCTCTCACATTCACCTGCGTACATGCACAGACGCAGAAAGAGCCCATTTCAGTAACTAAGCCACCACAGTTCTATAAAAACAGATAACTTCATATCTGAAGTAAAAACACTGTGATTCACGACATGCAGTAGTCTCAAACCTGAACCAGGCTGGTTCAGGCAGTATTCTCCAGCGTTTCATGGCAAGGTGGCATGCATGGATCAAGGAGGGCAAATGGTGTGCTTGGGACCAGTGACATCACACGATACAACACAGGCCAGCACTGCCAGAAGTGCCCGACTCATTGTGCATTTGATTTTAAATTATTTTTGGTCATTACTGGTTCAGAAACCTGTACTACATGACTTTATTTGGGGTTTCGGAGCCACCCTATAGACTAGGGGTTGGCTGAGCTGAGGTTGCTTTCTCCTATGACTCCCCAGTGCCCAGCTCCTGGCCTCTGCACACATGGTAGATTCATTAGAGGTTTGTGGTGCTTACAAGCTGTATAGCACCAGCATCAGTCAGCAAAGGCAGAAACTCGGGGCAATATTAAAAAGGTCCTGAGGAGGAGAGCACCACCCAGAACCCCAGCACTGAGCCCTTTGAGTCATGTTTCTGAGCCCCACAGTGCCTGGGTAGGATTAACCCCTGGATCTCAGCCTGATTCCAGCATCTTGGTTTGGCGGTAGTAGTTGGGAGGCCATTCAATCAAGGAAGAAATATGCTTTGAAATGAAAACGCTTCCCTTTCTGATCTGCCTGCTTTCTCCTGCTCCTGCCTTCTTATTATGCATGTATGCAGCCCCCATCTCAGGCCTTCCCCTCAGCATCTCCTCTATCCCGATGGCTGAGCTCAACTCCTACACACACACACACCCCTCCAGGCCTCTCCAAAGACAAATTGCTTACATCTGTCAAGGCTTTGCTGATTAATAGAGGAATACGCCATGGGATGTCATCGGGGGTTCACCGGCTTTTGATCAAAGGGGTGGGGGAGCCAGGCCACACATCTCCACTAGTTCATTCATTAGGTCAGTTCAGCACCTTTCCCTCTCCTAAGTGCCCCTGAAGGCCTCCCCACTAGCCACCATCAACTCTGGTGCTCTGTGGAGGGGAGCAGAGAAGAGATAAAGCCATCGGAGGAGTAGTGGGGAACCAGAGGCAAGAGAGGAATAGAAAAAGTGGGGGGAAGGGCACAGTCTAGGTATGGGTGTTCTCCAGATTCTTGACACCCTCGGCAGCCACAGAGCAAGGAGTGGAAGGGGGACAGGTGGGAGGGAGGCGGTGGGTGGATGAGTGACTCTCAGGATGAGGGGGAGTCTAGGGAGAAGAGTGTGTACAGTAGGAGAGGGGTCATCAAGTGGAGTCAGCGAGCGTCTCGGTGAGCTGATGAAGTTAGCATTAGAGAAGGCTGGGCTCTCATCTCCTCCAGCCAGTCATGGGTCAGTATCATCGAAGTCCTGTGGTGTGACACACATGGAGCATGCGTTAGGACAGCTGTGTAGGGGTCAGGTGTTAGTTCCTCCCTTTGAGGGACATTTTCCTCTAGGTCCTTTTGGTGACTGTAGTACTGGGGGGTTAGGTGAGGTGCAGGGCCCTGGGGTGGAAGAACAGCTCATAGTGAGACTGAAGCAACTCAATGTTAGGCACTGGTTCAGGTTTCCTCTTGCTAGGTCCCCGAAGAGCAGCTGGTGACCCTCAGGGGCCCCGTGTCCTCAGCTTGCCAGGCCATTACTGTCTCCAAAGAGCATGCCTGCCTAGGACTTTGCAATAGGAACTCCAGAGAGCCACAGAGAGGTTGCCTGGAGGCTGCTAAATTAGGCTCTGAGGATTTAGATTAGCCTAATTCAATGACACGGATGGATGGCTGGACTGAAGTTCCTTACTACAATTTTTTCCCCTTTCAACTCACTTAATGTTTTTTTTTCCCCCCAAGTTGGTTGCAGATGCAGCCCGTGCAGGAATTATAATCTGTTCCTTAAAGTAGGCCAGGGGAAATGTTTGCCCCATCCGTGTGCACACCACCCAAGCAGGGGCCTGCAGGGTGGGCAGTGCCAGGGGCGGTGACTGTGCTATGACTCAGGGCTTCCAAAGAATGTCATGGAGAGTCCTGTGGAGCTCAGTTGGCTTTTCTGGCAGCCTATCAGGCAAAAGGCTCCAGAAAGATACAGTGGCTGTTTCTGCTCAGCAATCAGTTCACATAAACATGTAGCACACAGAACACACTGTTGTGGAAGACATATGTGGATAATGTGGGATCACATACGAACACACACACACACACACACACACACACAGTACTCAGCCTCAGGATAAAACCTATCAGCCACAGAGCATTGTGAGGCTCACTAACACTCCACGGCCTTAGCCTGGAATCTCATTCAGTTCAATCCAACAAGCACTATTTAGAGTGATGACTGGCACAGCTCTTAATGACCAAGCAAAAGACACTCAAAGCCCAGGACCAGGAGACACAGAGACACTTAGTCAGTGCCAGTGGATGGGAGCATGGAAGGCCTGCAATGATTGTTGGAGGGCATGTTGGAGGACAGACTCAAGACCTGTCCTCACAGTTCTAATGACAGTTTGCTGTTTCACTCAAAACCTGGTTTCAGAGAATGTCTGTGCTGGGCTGGGCCTTGGATGACATATTCCATGCTCTCTGGGACACCCCTCCCCCATGCACACACCTGGCCAGGCATGCAATCAGAGAGGCAGGATACTATCCACCATCTATAAGGGCTGTGATGAAGGGGATTTGAAGTCCCAAGGAGCCCAAGAGTTTATGTAGGGCTTCCTGGAGGAGACGGAACCTGCCAGCATGGAAGAGCTATTAGGAGAGGGCTGGGCCATCAGCAACATCTGGGGGAACATCTGGAGGGAGTCAGCCTGGCTGTGCTGACCCAGCAGGACAACATTAGCTTATGGCATGGAGGTTGCTGTGACTCATGTTAAGATTCTTCCCCTCTGGGGAACAGCCCCATCAGGATCCTGTCTACCACTGGTTTTCATATATGAAAGTAGTTCCTGTTATTAAGGAGAGAGCAGTGTGTACTGGGAGGAGGTTCCTTACCAGTCTTACCTGCTAGTTTGCTAGAGTTTAGCTAGCCTGAGACAGAGTTTGGGAGGCCATAGTCTAAACTGCATTTTGCCCTGGGCAGATAGAGGATTGCTAACCCAAGGCCCTGTTGGATGCTCAGCTCTTGAAGCAGTGGTTCTGAACCTGTGGGTCTAGACCCCTTTGGAGATGAATGACCCTTTCACTGGGGTCACCTAAGACCACTGGAAAACATAGATATTTATTTTAAAATTCATAAGAGTAGCAAAATTATAGTTATGGCAAGCAATAAAAATAATTTGATGAACAGGGTCACCACAACATGAGAAACTATTAGAGGGTCACAGCGTTAGGAAGGCTGAGAACCATTGTCTTAGAGAAAGCCTGGGTGGCAATTCTCTGCATGGTCACTTCTCAGGGCTTGTCTCCAGTCTAGGTTCTTCTTCTAGAGTGTCTCCTCCTCACACTTTGCTCATCTCCCATCATTCCCTTCCTCAGTTTCCTTGGGAAAGGAACTATTTCTGATCCTTTTAGATATGAGCATTAATGTCTCCCATTCAGCTCTTCTGAGGGCCCAGAGATGCCCACCCCTATGGGTATCAGGCATACTTCCTCAGAGTATCACTAGCAGTTGTACTGAGCAAGCTAACGTCTGCCTGTTACCTGGGAATCTCCCCAGAGAACCCAGCAGCCTTTCTTTCCCAGCTTTCATAGGACTTTTATATCAGCTGCCAATTGCTGTGTAACAAATTGTCCCCAAACTTAGTGACTCAAAATAAGCCATCTTTCAGCAGCAAGGTTTCCAAGGGCAGGGCTTTAACACAGCAGGAGTGTCTTGTTCACAGTGCCAGGACCTTAGTAAGGGTTCAGAACCATCTGAAGGACCACTTACGAAGTTCAGTAACTTACTCTGCTCACTGACTGGGGGGCTAGCTGGGTCTCTCTGTGTGAGTGTCCTCCTAGTGTAGTATAAACAGTGGAAGGGAGGGAAGAGAAAGGAAGTATGATAGAGGGAGAGAGAATGACACTATGTCATTTTTGACTTCAAGTCAAAAGTCATATACTTCTGCCATAGCTGGTTATTTGAAAGGAATGAATTCCATTTTTACATGAACGATAAGACATTCACACCTCAAGGGAATTATACAGAGTTGAATACACATGGAGGAGGGGCATATTTGAAAAATAAAGTCTGCCATAGTCTGTTACCTACAGATGTCCAGTGAAGAGCTGGCGAAGGGATGGATGGACAGACAGATGGATGATTCCTGCTCTGCCCTGCTCCTCTCTCCTCTGACCTCAGACAATTCTTCTCAAGTTAAGACTCTAAGTAAACTCCACCAGAGCCCTCCCCTTTCATCTCTTGAGATCAAGGACCCAGGAACTGCCTTTCAGAGTCCCAGTGGCATTTGCTGTGGCCTCTGAGGACAAGAGGTAGGGTCAAGAGCTAGGGGCTGCCAGAGCGGAGCCTGGCTTAAGTCCCGTCATGACCCACAGACACGGTTCCAGAATCCCATTTGTGGAACTAAACACAGGGAAAAGATGCTTTTAGAAGGTTATCAAGATGTGAATAATCATCTTCAGATACTTGTTTTTTTTTTTAAAAAAAAAAAAGAAGAAGGAAAACTACTCTTTCACTTGTGGATATTTTGGGGCTCTCATTTCTAAACAATTATCCCAAAGGTTTTTCACTTTTCTAGGTAATAACGGAATTCAGAGGCTTGATGCAGGGTGACCTCTGTGTTAAGAGTTTAGGGGGCATTTCTCCAACAGATGAAAACTTCTGAATGCAAGAATAGCCAGACACCTTTGCAATGTGCTATACTGATCTAGTCAGCTGACCAGCAGGGATCAATCAACCAGAAATGCCTTGGGTAAGTGAGGGTTTGGGAACAAGTATAGGGTACAGAGAGCTAAGGTGCTGTGGAGGGTGACTCTGAGCTGTGGCATGCATCTCCCAGAAAGTTACCCAGTGAAGACATTGACTACTTTGGCTGTTGGATTGATCTTCAAATGAAACTGCATAGTCTAAACCAGAAGGGCCTATTGATTACATTCCACTTGAGATCCTTATGGTGATAGCAATAGAAACTGTGATCACCTCGGTGTTAGGTTTTTGTTGCTATAACTGAATACCTGAGGAAAACTACTTAAAAGGAAGAAAGGTTCCAGAGGTCTCAGTCTATGCTTACTTGACTCCATTACGGCCAGGCTTGGTTGGCACAATTAGAGCAGGTGATGAAAAGAGTTGCTTGCAGATATCGAGGGAAAGGTCTGGAGGCTAAGTAAACCTTTGAGGTCACATCTCATTGATGTTCTTCCTCTCATGATGTCCCAACTGGGGACCAACCAGTCTTCTAACCTGTGAGGCTCTGAGTGGTGTTCTAGATACAGCCCGAAGAATCCTTTCTACAGACAAAAGGAGTGATCACAGGAGTGTGTGCACCAGTCCTCAAGCATCCTCCGGAGAAGCAGCTGAGCCTAGACCAGAACCCAAGGCTCTCTCATCTGGAGCTAGTCTCTTGCTCATAACAGCATGCTGCGCTGCTTCTTGCTTATAGGCAGTTGGACAGGAAGCAAAGAAGCATTTTCCTAGAAAAGGGTTTCAGATAATCCTCCCTGGGAGGGAACTGGGAGGGAAAGGTAATTTCCATTCCAGATGGGCCCAAGAGTCTGTTGTTCCCTCATCAGGAATGTCCTACGTTAGTTGTTAGTTGGGACATCAAAGACAAACACCCTTTCTTCCAAGAGTCAACCCAGATGCCACCTCCTTGGAGATCACCTGTGAGCACCTCAGCCCGTGTGTGGAACATGGTGTTGCTCTCATTGCCTCTCTTAGGTGGTAGCTCCCCGCATGTGAGATCACCTCTGTTCTTGTTTCTTCTATCTCCTTTCGCCCCACCCCACTCAATCCACTCTTTCCTGAAGCAGCTAGCCCATGCCCAAACCCATGGTACACGTCCACCAAAACACTTTGGATTGAATGGAGGGGGAAAAAACCCAAGTGTCGAATGTACCCTGAGTAGACTGAGTGTTGGTTAGCAGGCCCTTGCCTCCCATCATACCTTGAAATCTAATTCCAGTGTGAAGATACTTAGAGGTAAGGCCATGAAGTAATTAAGCTATGAGTATGAGTCCTTGTGAAAGGGATTAGTGCCCTATTAGGAGAGGCCAAAGAGCTATCTCATGTTCTTCCTTCATGGAAGGATATGACCAGACAAAACAAAACACAAAAACCCAGCCATCTGCAACCCAGGAAGGGTTCACTGCCAAAATCAAACACAATGACACCCTGATCTGTGGGAGCCGTGAGGAGTAAGTCTCCATATTATACAGTGAGGTGTCTCCTTGGTTTGTATGGCTACTTGCAGGAGTCTGGTAGATTTTCTTTGTGAAAAATCAAAGCTAGTGAGACACATGTGATTCCTTCCAAATCGAGTCCCGACCGCTCCCGGGTTCCCAGACCTGTGGTTTTGTGCTTTCTAGGCATGGTCTAAAGAACACAAAAATAAACCAGTATCAAATCTAGCAAACCCCAGACTCTTCGGTCAGGGCTCCTGCCCTCTTTCAGCCCAGAGCCCTCTCAGCAAGTCACCATGGAACCTCCCGTTACTTTCTGCCGTGACTCCTCGGGGAACTGCCTAACTTCTCTTGGCCTCAGCTACCGTGACTCAGGACAGGGGTGGTACCGAAATAAATCTACAGAAACATCTTTCTATGGAGGGGTGGAAGGCATGGGTGACCAAATAGGACTATTTCTAAGTAAGGGCCGGAGTGTGCAATGTGCACACAACACATAGTAGTAACTGGAAACAGGTGGAAAGACTAAATAAATAAATAAATAAATACACAAATACATAAACTACACAGTTTTCTTGCTACTCACAGCCAAACCTTTTCACCTCTTCATAACGTCACGTCTAGTCTATCTGACCTAGGGATTATTTTAAAGAAATTAGCGAACAAGTCTCAAACCAAAACAATTAGTGAGAAGCAACCTGTAGCCACTCCCTGTGACCACACAGATGCCAAGCATAGCTTAAAGGGTCAGCACAGCTGCCAAGTGTGAGAGTAATGTCCTGGTGACCTGTAGCAGAGCAGGCCTGAGAGGGCTCAGTGAGCAAGTCAGACTGGAGACTAGGGCAGGAGGTGGCAGTGTTTCTGTGCAGTGCCTAAGTGTGTGTAGGGGCCCATCACTGGGGTTGAAAGCTCAACTTGGCTCCTGTGTCTCAGGGATGGAGCACCCTCAGGAAGGAACAGAAAGGAGATAACCATAAGAATGGGGGATGGGCCAGAGTATGCTCAGGTCTACCCAGGTCCAGAGCCATGTCCTCAGCACTGTTTACCGACTTCCCAATATGGAAGGCCAGGTGGAGTGGGTCCCAGCTATCTAACAGAGGTCCACTCAAATACAGGTCATCCCATGACCTCTGAGAACATTCGAGTAGCATCTTGGGATGGGGCCTACCCCATCAGGACAAGAGTTAAGTGAGTAACAGCTACCAATATTATAGCTGCATACCCTACACACAGCTCACTCTATCTGCTCACTAAGCCAAGCATGTCCTGCCCCAGGTGCGGGGCATGTGGACCCCTTACTCCAAGGCTACTGTGCCCTGGATTTGACAAGGCTACCAAAGCACCATATCTGAACTCAGTCAAGCACCTCGGCTATCAGTGTTCTTGTCCCTCAAGTCTTCTGTGCATGGAGATGGGTCTCAAATTAGATCTTCTCTGGTGTGTGGGCTCTGCTTTCTCCCATCCTTTCCATAACCCTCACGACTTCCTTAAGTATTCCAGGCTACCATAGGCCGTTCTCCCAATGGGCATGAGAGGAAGCCGGAGCAAATACAAGCTCTTTGCTCTCTAGTTGGCTCTCTTGGTGAAGTGGTTTTCCTCCAGCAACCAACTAGGAAACTTTGAATGCTGAACTTGCCAAAGCAACGGGTAAGGCAGGCTCTGCCAGCTGCATGCAGAGACACCCCAGAAACAGCATGGACGTGCCCCCACCCCCATGCACACTGTTCCTCCAGAGAGCACCAACAAAACCACAGAGCTCCAGTCCCCCGAGCAGTGCACGGGCACGGGCACTTGGCACTCCCCGAGCCCTCCCTTGCCTGAGCTCCGTGGGAGCTGGCCCTGTCCTCACCATCTATCGAGGCCCTAGCCATCTCCCATCACTTATTGTTGTGGCTGGATAGTTGTTTTCTCCAACTACCGGAGAGGGCAATCATGTGGGCTATGCAATCACCAAAGGCTGCAGAAAGAGGCCACCTGTGCTGTGGCTTCTTGCCTTTAGCCTTCCATGGCCTCCTCCCAGTAGATTTCCTTACGTTCATGAGATTCTAAAGTATCTCGGATTCTGAGTATGTATGCACAGTCCCTCACATCCCCCCCACCCAAATCGGGAATGTGGCTTAGTATGGGTGAGGTCTTTCTCAGGGTCTTGGATTCTCTGTTCAGGCATTATCATTACAAGCCCGTCTTCCCTAAGTGGGCCAAGGAGGGTGGATGTTGGCTCACACAGGTTTGTTTGTCGGATTTGCAGTATTTGAAAATCATGCTAGCAAAGGCTCACTTACATTTCAAAGTAATGCTTAGAGGTGGCTTCTCAGAAGTGGAATTATCCGGTAGAGAACAGGAACATTTTAAGGTGATTGGTCTGTGTTGCCAATCGCCTCTGGACCACTGAACTCATTTCTGCCTTGTTAGCGGGGGATTCAGCATATTACATCCAGCAACACTGGCAAAGAATTCTTCAACCACAGACCTTGCTACCAGCAATCTTGGCCCCATAACCCATTCAGGGATTTCCAAGCAAGCAGACACCTCCCTTTCTCCCAAGCTCCACAGGCCACTTTCTCCATAAAAGCAAGCAGTGCTTTTACATTTTTACTTATGTGTACCTGCCTGTGAGATTGCGTTCTGCCACACATAAGGGTGCCCGTGCTGCCCGTGGAGGCCAGAAGAGGGCGTCAGATCCCCCAGAGCTGGAGGTACAGGCATTTGGAGCTGCCCATTGCCAGGCCTTTAGAAGAACCGTAGACAGAGTGACTTTCAACACCTTTGGAAACAGCTCTGACAGAAGGCAGGAAGGACCAATCCTCTCTTTACTGACTTCAGGGAAAGAGATGAACTCGGGCATTAGACTCTCCATGAGTTCTGCAGAGGAATTTAATTAGTTCCCAGGCAGCCTTGCCAGAAAAGAGTCTATCAGCATGGGTTTTAGGGGTCCTGGATATAATGTCCATTTGCTTGAAATCAGGTCCTGGCCTTGGCACTGCTAACAGCGTGATTTGGGGCAAACTATTCGACTGACCTAAGCCTTAATTATATCACCTGTAAAATGGGAGCAAAACCAATGTAGTCATTTAGTGAATGATCATGTGCTAAAAATGTAATTCTATATCATGCATTCTTGCCCTGTTTCTGGTACCATACAGATATGATACAGGGGTTTTCACGCTCTAGCATTTGTTTGCTTTAGATCCTATGCCCGTGGAGCTGAAGAGCTCTAGACGTGTAGAAACGGGGAGAGGCTCAAGCTCTTTTCAAGCTGCCTTGCGCTACCTCTCTCCAGCCCACGTAGGGCCTTTACTTTTTCATCTGGCCAGAGGTCTGGCTGCAGATGGTTCTCATGCCGGCTCCTTCGGGAGGAGAGTTGAAGGCCACTCCACCAGGTGGTTATCAAAGCTCTGGCTGCCACAGAGGCTTGGGAACACAATCTGCTCAGAGATTGTCTGAACTCAGTTGGCTTGGGAGCAAGGACACCAGCCGAGATAAGGCTGAGCAGCCGCCAAGGGGGAATTGCACTGGGGGTCTCCTGCAGGCCTCAGTGCCATGTGCTGCAGGTATTTCTTGGAGATTCTGAGGGTCTGGGAGCAGGTTCAGGTTGGAGTGGGAGTGGTCAGGACTGGACCCCCTTTCTGGGTGAGGATGGAAAAAGCCTTGTTAAGAGTCACACCTTCTGGCTTACCTAGGCTCAAGCTCTGAGTATAGCTCCCAGCAAAGCCAGGACCTCCTGGTACCAACGGTATAAGGTCAGGGGCTATCCGGCTCCTGGCAGTGCCTCAGTGCCCAGCCAGTTGTGCTTAGAGCAACAGGAATCCTTGAATCCCGGTCAGGACGTCCTCACAGGGACATGGACACGAGAGACGTGTCTCATAGCTCTCACTGGGGTGAGAGCGGTTGGAAATGAACAAAGTGACAGACAGGAAGCCAAACAGGGTCAGAGGCTCCTAAGCAGGGCTCATGGCCAGCTTGCACTAAAGAGGTGACAGACTGGACCATCCACACTGCAGGTGACTACAGGAGGTGACTTGGATTCTGCCGCAAGCTCTCCCCTGCTCTCAACGGGAGCACCGGAACGTGGGTTTGGAGGTTTTTCCTTTCTGTGCACTGTGCAGTATTCACTGAATGGGTCAACATTCACAGATCCCGTCCCTCCCAGTACCCTTCCCTTGCTCTCTTAACCAAACAGGTCTTCTTCTCTGACTGGCACTGCTGTCCTGTACATTTAGCTCCAGGACTTCCAGGAGTCAAACACGATTCCCAGTTGACATACCAACACCATGGGTGATTCCCAAGCGAAGTTCTCCCTTTTCTCGGAAACACAGTGGCACACTGGAGTCACAACACCTCCCAAGGCAGCTCACATTCTGTTCTAATGATAGGTTAACGCCGAGAAAGCAGGATTTTAGTGGCCACCACTATAAAAAGCAAGTACCAAACAAGAATCTATGTCAATAAGAAAGTAAGAGTGTTCAGGCCAGTTCCCAGTGTTGAGAAATTGCTCTGTGCCCAACTGGCACACACATGCCACCAATAATTGTGGCCAGCTGACAATAATTCAGAAATGATTATTTTTCTTTTAATCTACGTGCAATATGTTTTCAAACGGTTGCTAAGTTGTTAGGACATATTTGTTAAATTACTTGTACTTAACTGTTTGATAAACAGAAACTGGTGGTTGCTTTTTGTGATCTTGGATGCCTGGTGAAAGTGAAGTGCTAAATGTTGTATAATTGAGTGTCTGGCAGCCTCCACCCCAGGCTGTGAGAACATGGGGTTTCCCTGTCCTCTATCCCCATTCCAGAGTGGGTCCTTGTCCTCATCAGATAGCAAGGAGGTCTTCCGTGCCATGATTGGGGAAAATGGTTCTCACACACACCCATGCTGGGTGTGAACAAAGGAGCTCATAGGTGTAATACCTCAAGAGAACCATTCTAATCCAGAGAGAGAGAGAGAGAGAGAGAGAGAGAGAGAGAGAGAGTGTCCCGGGCCCTGGAGATATCCATGCCACTGCATTGGCTTCCTGCAGCATGAGAGAAGGTGGAAGTTTGAGTCATGGCTTCTGTTACTTGCAACTCATAGCAGCCCAGGAGGACCTGGGGACCAGAGGAGGAATGAGGGAAGTGAGCAGAGCCCATTCTTGCTGAGCTAGGAACAGAAAGTCTCTGAGACTCCCTGTGGCTCAGGCCTGTTTACAACTCTCCAGGACCAAGGGCAAGAGGCCTGGTTCTTCCAGGGCTGAAGGTGGCACTGTCCCCCCACAGGATGGTGCCAGGCTATCGTTCTGATTTCCCGTGCACACGGAACCAGATGCACTCTATGCACGCCATGCCAACTTCCAGCCCCGTGAGCTTCCAGAGGGCGGAACAGCTCCGAGGACCCACCCCCACAAATCCTAGACAGCTGATATCATCGGCCATAGTGCATCTGCTAGACTGGAAAGGAGGCGTTGAAAAGGCAGATCACCGGGATGTGGGGCGATGAAGAGAGGGCTTCCACAGAGAAGGACCGAGAGCAGGGAGAATTAGCAACATAGAACGTGGCACTTGCCAGTAGCTACAGGCACCAGTCGAGCTCATGATCGAGGTGTGGGGGGTGATGCGTGGCCACAGATTACATGAAGAAGAGGAGGTTCTGAGGCAAAGTAACAGGGTATCTAGTTTAGCCTGGGAGTCAGGAATTTCTGAGGAGGGAATATCTTAGCCAAGCACAGAGGATGAAAGAGATCTAGGCAGGCAGAACACAACACTTTGGGCAAAAACTGCAGCCATTGTCTAGTAAGCGGAGCAGGGTCCCATTCAAGCTTTCAACAGCCTGCAAACACACACATATGCAAACACAGATAGCACATTCACAGAGGCAATGGGCATTTCTCTAGCATAAGTATACCTCAGGACACATTCAGACTAAAACAGTATGTGCTGCTGATCTGAAGTTCAATTTTAAAGGGATGTTTGGCCAGAGTCCCTAGTCTAGGCTGACCGGAGAGGACTGAGGGGGGAAAGGGCCTCAGAGTTCAGGGACAGACTGCCAAGACTGTTACTTCATGTGCAATGGGCAGCAGGTGATCTGCCAGCACAGAGTTGGCACACAGCAAGGGGGTGTGCAAAGAGCCAGGAGGGTTTGAGGTTAACCTCTTGAATCTGGACAGGCTGAGTTTCCTTCCTGCCTTTGCCACAAACAGGGATGTCACCCCCACTGCACTATTCAGCATTCTGTTGTCCCCTAATCCATGAAATGGGGACGAGGAACTCCGCCAGTCCCTACAAGCTTATGTGCACGCACCAGGACCAGTTCCCTACCAACCTCTGCTCTTCAAATGGATTGATTACTCCGTACTGGGCAGAAAGATGGCAGGTACGGGAGGAGGGCACGGAGGAGGTTGCTGTGGTCCTCCAGGTGGGTGATGACAGTGAGGATGGATGGGAGAGTGGCCCGGCCTCTGGGCTTTCAGGAGAGGAGGCATCAGTGTGTTGATCATTGCAATCATCAGTGGTCTCAGGGCTGGAACATGGCCGTGGGCACCCCCAGGAGGACAGCTGTATGGCCCTCTCCAGGTTACAGCAGAGGCTTCTTCGGCGAGCTGCCCTTCTGCCCTGGAACATCCTAAAATGCCAGGGCACACGAAGCTAGGCCCTGACAGAGACCGAGAGCTCTGGCTGGCAAAATGGTGGCCGCTCCCATCTCTCCAAAGAGTGGGGTTGGATTCAGTGGGCCCAGGGAGTGGCCACCTCCAGGTGACAACTGGCTCTATTTACAAATATGAAGGAAATTTCACCAAATGAGAGGCAGACTTGCCTTCCATTTCTGGTGACTTTAGAAAGCCCTGAAATATTTAAATGGTGCTGTCATGTTCCACCGTGCTTTCAGAGTCAGGCCAAGCTTGCCAAGATCCTGCCCAAACAGTCAGACATCTCAGCAATACATGGCTGCCGGCAAGGGTGCAGATGGTAAACCACAGCTCACCACTTTCTGCTGAACCTCAGACACAGAGGCCCCGCAGCCAGGCTCAGGATGGCTCCAGTTCCTCTCCCTGCAAGCCAGGCTCAATCCACAGCAGTGAGATTTACATCTGGTAGCCAACAGGGGGCACCAGAGACTGCTCAGGATAGTGACCACCGCAGCTGGAAAGCTGAGAGGGTTCTGGCACCCCAAACTCTGCGGATGGATGATCACACAACCTTAAACAGTGAGCCTTTCCTCCTTATTGGGCCTTGGAGTAAAAAGTGGAATAAAACTTGCTCTTAAGTAACCAGAGTACACCTTCTTCACTCTATAGGAATGTTTTAATCGTTTCTAAACTCTGCTTGCCTCCAGGAAGACATTGACTAGTCATGTCTGCCATGAACCCAGGAATGGGGAATGTGCCAGGTTTCCTCTACCCATTGGCTGGATAAATCTTAAACAAATCTTGTTTCAAAGAGCTATATTAGTTACTGCTCCCTTCAGGGAAAAAGCTAAGTTCAGTGTCCAAGGATCTTAGCTCTTACCTATTGATCCATTGAATTCCATGCTTAACCAGATTGGCTGTCTCACTAATAACCTCAAATGTGACCTCTGGTGCTAGAAGAACGTTCTCCGGTTATGCCTGAACTGGATGTCTGTTTTTACATTTCTGGAATCTGCCAGATCCATCCTAGACCTACACCTCCCAAACCCCATCCTTGATCACCCAGAGTGCCACCCTCCCAAACCCCATCCCTGATCACCCAGAGTGCCACCCTCCCAAACCCCATCCCTGATCACCCAGAGTGCCACCCTCCCAAACCCCATCCTTGATCACCCAGAGTGCCACCCTCTGCTCCACTTCAAAGCACCCATATGTCTGTTTTTCATTACCTGGGAGGAGCCTCTGCCCGTGTGCATAGAGCCTGCCTGTCCAATCGGATGGCAAGCTCTCTGAAGGCCTGGGTGGTGTGCCGTTCCTCCTCTGAGAAGAGAGAGGAGAAACATGCCCATTGCGCTGAGAACCATACTGAGAGTTTCTATCCATGTTTCCCCTCCCTCGAGCCCATTAATATGACCTGTGACATAAATCTGATCACTCCATGGAGAAAACAAGGCTCAGGGTGGTAAAATGACTTGCCTGAGGTCACAGCGGATGAAGGCAAGGGTGAGGATCTCCTGGTTTTGCTGAATTCAAGTTCACTTCCCTCCAGCCTTGCTCCGGCGGGGCAGACCTGAGTCTGACGGGAACACTGCTGTAGAGAACACACTGCGGTAGTGTGTCTGACACTTAGCAGCTGCTTGGTAAATAGTCTCAATGACAAGGCTCTCCTGGCAGAGTCTGACATGTGACAGTGTAGGCTGGAAGGGGCTTATGAGGCGGTGGGTATTATCCAGTCCCCTGCCAACCTTACCTCCCGGGTAACCACTGGTTCAGCCCATTGGCAGGCTAACCCAGGCAGGAAGGAAGCCACTAGAACATGGCTCTTCTGTCTTTGTATTCATGTCTGTCCCACTCTCTCCCCCACCCGTGCCCCAGCCTTCCACCATCCTGGGTAATTCAGCCTCGAATGGCTGGGGTACCACACAAAGTACTGCCTCACCACCGACCAGCATGTCCATCACCGTGCCTCGGTTTATCTTTAGAGAAAGGAAGACTGAAGGGACCTCCACTACCCAGGATGACTGCCTTGACAGCTCTTTACTGTGCACAACATTGCGTCATTGTTTTGTTTAACATTGCGAGGAGCTGAACTGCTATGAATTTAATGCGCCACCCCCAGTGAACCATTAGGTCCCTTCTGTGTTCTTGACTTTATAAGTCTGTTTCCCTCAGAGGAACATCTGTTGTATACTTAAATGACCTTAGTTCAAAGGCACGATCAACAAAAAAAATTTCTTAACTCCGCTAGGAAGCATGGAGGGGATCGTTTCTCCATGCCGGGTTGCAGTATCGGGGCTGCTCTGTTAACAGCTGTGTCCATCTGCCCAGGCGGGCAGAGGCCCCTCTCTTTCTACACATCGTTAAAGATGCTCGGGACTGCTTTTGGGCCTCGTTCCCACTCTGACCCAGGCTCGTGAGTCTCGCCAAAGTCTCCATTTTTACAGGCATCCACAGCCAGACTTCTACTCAAATGTAATTTTTACCCCTCGTGTGGAGGGGGGGTGTGATGAAAGATAACAAGAGGTGCTCTGCTAACCCTTGGAAAGGACATGAATGGGCATCAGGGATTTCAAGCCACTTAACAAATGTAGGAAAAACAGATTGCTCTTAGTCAAACCCAGAGGAATTTGAGAAAGACGAGCCCGTTGCAGACAAAGCTTAGAAGTAGGCACCATGTTAGAGGCTATAAAAGTCGTATTGGAAACACAGATGGCAAGGCAGTGGGCTGGCCGCCTCCCTTGTGGATTAGCTCATCCTGATGTTATCCCATTTTACAGATGCAGCATCAGAATGCTCAGAGGAGAGCCCAGTGTTTGATTTCTGCTCTCGTCCCCTGGCAGCTGCGGAGAGTTGAAGTGAGTCATGTTACAGTTTGTAGGGATGAAGGGGGGGGGGTGTCGTATTTTAAATATCTGTTCATCTAGAACCTCTGCAGAAGGTCAGCTATCAAAGGCTCATCATGAACTCAGCTGATCGTCACATTTTAGGTCTGCAGTTTGCCCAGGAAATGGGATTGTTTTTAAAGATGCTCCCGTGTCAGGCTGACTTACATCAGAAAAAGACAAACCTGAGTTTCTCCCAGGGAGTGAGGAGAGATGACTTGTGGCTGGTCCAACACTGCTTGGAGAGTTGCCATGGATACGGGCTCAACCTTTGGGCTGTCTGAGGGCCCCTTCCCCAAGGAGCCTTCCCTAAGGGACATCCTGATGCTTCAGGAACAAGTACATCTTCGTGAATTGTTAACACGTTTCTGGGGGTTAGTGGGTCTGTGTGAGGCTGGCCACGGACTTGAGCCTTCTCAAGGCTGGAAACTCACTGCTAAAAATAAAGGAAAGTTGGGTTTTGCCTTATTTGGAGAAGACTGGTACACACTGCCTCCCTTGCCTATGTTATCTTTCAGAGCAAGTGGCAGGGCTTTAATCATGAAAAATAAAAGTCTTTTCTTTCTTTCTTTTTTTTAAAGTATAGACCAAATTCTATTGCCAAGACTTTCAGGCTGTTCCAATCTCTTTGCTGGACTGAAACATCACCACATTTATTCTGCAGTGAGTCCAAGGAGCCCCACAGCTTTGTTGATTTTGATTAAAGTGTGAGTTCAGAAGGGATGTGACTTATGGCTGCGCAGTTCTTCTCTTGGTCTATGCATCCATTCTGTCTATCAGAGACGACCGAGGACAATCTGTCTCATGTCCCACTGCACAGGAATGACTGAGGCAGCAGCTACTCCAGAGGCCCATGATGCTCAACACTCCCAGGCCAGGTGGCTGCTGGAAGGAACCCAGAAGCCTGGGAGGAACACTAAAGGCTGGAGGCATGAAGAAAGAAGGGAGAGAGTCCTAGAAGGGGAGGATGATATGTGTAAAGCCACAGGATGCATGGCTATTCTAAGCAGTGGCCCGGGCCGCTTTACAGATGGAGAACAGAGCCAACGGTAGGATGAAGAGCCCAAGGTGTGAGACCCTGCCACATTCTCTCTCTCAGTCACTTCTCATTGGCAGTCAACACTTTTTTACAATTTTGATAATTTGATTCCCTCCCCGATTCCCCTCCCCCATCCCTGAGCACTTGCAATGCCTTCCAGAAGGCAACACATCAGGCCTGCTCTCTACCGCTGAACTAGATCCTTAGCCCTTCCTCCTCTTTTTTTGTTTTATTAGTCTTGCTACTTTTAAGATGTTCCTGTGAAGTGTTTCTCTTGGCTGCTGAGTTTTTGTGGTGTCCCTTTGATTTCTGAACCCAGGGACCCAAGGGTCTCAGCCTTGTCCTCAGCTTGGCTCATGGAAAGGAGGAGGGCTTGGGAGTGTGCAGGTAGGGTCAACACAAACCCGCCATTTTGGGGGCTTATTTCTCACTCCCAAGGCTGCAGGGACCACAGGAATGCAAAATGGAAAGTAACCAGCTGTGCTAACCGGCTGTGCTTTGGAGAACCTCATGAGGGGAGCAGGCAGAGGGGTACAGGGTCTAGACCATGCTTCTCACCCTTCCTAATGCTATGACCCTTTAACTATAACTCCATATGTTATGGTGGCCCCCAACCATACCATCATCTTCACTGATACTTCATAACTGTAATTTTGCTATTGGTATAAATTGTAATTAATGGAAATACCGGATATGCTTGAACTCCAAAGGAGTCTCGACCAGTGGTCGAGAACTGATGTTTTAGACACAGATTCCCCAGGTGAGGCTGAGTTGGAGAAAGGGGTAGTGAGAGGTACCTGGAAGTAAAGACACTGTGCTCTGAGAGACCAAGAGCTGTGCACCGCAGAGCATCATGGCTACCCCAGCATTATGTCAACCACGGTCAAGATTAGAACACTGTTTTCTCTAGCACACAGACTTCCTGGGGTCCCCTGGCAAAGGACAGGTAGAGAGTTTATGAATACTCTAGTACACAGTTAAAGAAGCCAGATGATCTAGGAGTGATCTAGGATGGTCTAGGAACTTAGGTGAGCTGAGGCCTGACTGGCCCATCTCTGAACTGAAACAGCCCTGCTTCCTGCAAGACAAGGGCTGCCCGTAGGGCTCTTACCAGCTCCACCCACCACTCTGACCTCAGAACTCAAGCCCTGGAGGTCCTGTCATCTGGGCAGGACAGGGACTCCAGGGTCAGTGCATTCGGTTCAACATTTAAACCCGAAAGCAGACCCAGAAGCAGGCAGGTGGGAGGGCAGGGGGAGATCTGGTCCCTATTAAGGGTCATTTGCTTGTGGTATCAGGCCATGAGGGCTGCTGGCTGGTTAACAGGCATGGTCACAGGCTGCTAGAAAGGAACAGTGGCCTTGAAATTGCCTTGATTGGCTCTAATTTCCCCTGCTGCATGCAGGAGGCCCGAGGCTTGTCTAATATAGGCTGGCAGGCATGGCAAAGAAGCCAGGCATCTCTCCTAACCCAAGGGACATGAGGCGCACTCTCTGCGATTGGATCCTGGGGACAGTGTAAGTCACTGTGCCCAAAATCTCAGCTGATCAAGTTCTGCCTCCCCTCACTCCGCCCCTTCTCAATCTGTCTCTTTCATCCCACCCCTTACTGAAAGCCTCTTAGCCTCTCTGAGTCCCTGTTTCTTCAACTGTAGCATGGACAGGCTGAACACCCATGCCAGTGTCATGATGGGATGTCCTCATGATGTGAGGCTTAGCCCTGAAATATCTTCCTGATCAAGTGTAGCCTTCTGGTTCTAGCCCTCCCTGTTGTCATTCCTTCTAGACTCTGCCCACAAGTTACCTGGCAACAGCTAGGTAGGTAGGCCTGGCTTATTATAAATGGTCTGTTTGGCCCCTCCTTGCTCTCTCTATCCCTTCTCCTCCCCCCTCTCTCCTTGACTCCTTTCTTCCTCTCTCCCCTCCCCCACTCCACGTGTTCCTGGCTGGCCTCTCCTCCTTCTCTTTCTCCTCATTCTTCTTCTGTCTCAGTTTCTCTGTTTCTACTCCTTTCTCAACTCCCCTTCCCATGCCTTAAATTCTACACTATGCCCTTCATGTGACTGGTACCTCAGGGGAAGGGATGCCTCAGCATGGGCCAGCCAAGGTACCCCCCTACCTCACCATACCTCACTCTACAAAACATATCCTGGTCTTTTTATAAAACACAACACTGCCCACCTCTGCCGCACCCCTGGAGGCTCATTGCCTGCATCTCTCTAAAGCCAGGAATGGGTGGAATGAAGGAAGGAGGAAGGGACCCAGATCTCCAGAACAGCCTTGACCAAGCCTGATGCTCCTGTGGTCATCTCAAGCCACTGGCTGCCCAAGGAAAGCAAAGATAAAGCTGCTGGCACTGGCTGACCTTGGAGGGACTGGCATGCATAAGGGCGGGGGTGAATATGGCCTCTGAAGCTGGGGAGCTTGGAGGAATAACTCTTACTACCCAAGTCCCTCCTTCCTGATCCACGGCCTCCCTCCCTCCAGCTGCTGGCTGCCTCTTGATTTCACCATCCCCTACTCTTGAGCCTCTAACTATTCCTTCATTTAGACAGTGTGTGTGTGTGTGTGTGTGTGTGTGTGTGTGTGTGTGTGTGTGTGTGTGTGTGTGTATGTGTGTGTGTGTGTGTGCGTGCGTGCAAGTGCACATGCATGTTTGTCTTGGTACAAGGTTTCTTTGTGTATCCCTGGCTGTCCTGAAACTCACTCTCTAGACCAGGCTGGCCTCAAACTCAGAGATCCTCCTCCTTCTGCTTCCTGAGAGCTGGGATTAAAGGTGTGCACCACCACTGCCCAGCTTAGACATTCTTATTAAGGACTCAATAAACATTTCCAGGTGCTAGAGAGATGGCTCAGTGGTTAATACCAGTTTGAGTCTCAGCACCGTGCGCAGTGACTCACATCTGTGATTCCGGCTCTAGGAGATGTGATGCCATCTTTGAGCATCTTAGAGGACCCTACTTACACGCACAAAACCCACATAGAGAACACACACGTATACGCACAATAAAAAAAATTAAGTAGACTTTTAATGACTATTTTAAGGTGCCTACTGTATGCTAGGGGCTGGGAAGCATCTGACACAGAAGGTAGGACAGCATCTTCTGATATTTTCTGTCCCCCTGCCCCCAAGGTCTCTCTTTGGCTACAGCTATACAGACAACAAATCTGGTCTCTTGAAAGAACAGCCCACACACCCTTCCCACCCTCCCACCTGCCCCTGTGCCAACAGTCATAGAGAACAGGGAGGGCAAGGCCTCTGTCCTCAGCAACTCCACTCTCCCACCCGTTGGCCAAACAAGATGGTTTGTTTGGGATACCAGGAACTTAGGGCTTTGCACGTGGCAGGCAGGTGCTTCCATCTGAGCTAGATTCCCAGCCTATTTAAATTTCTTTAAATGTTGAGTCTGGCCTGTCTTCCCAGGCAGGCTTTGAACTTGCCACCCTCCTGCTTCAAGCCTCTCAGCTGGAATTATAGACCCGGGCCACCAGGCCTGAATCGGGAATTAAACCCAGACTATTGTGGGGTTTCTGGAGTCCCACTGTGGTTTAATGATAAAGACATGGAGACATCTATATAGTCTAAAGTGGTCAGCCTTTTGGCTGGGGTAGTCTCTCGGCTGGCTTCTAACTTAACTTCTCTGCCATTGTGTTCCTCCACATGGCTCTCACTACTCCACACGCCTGCCTTGTTCCCTTTCTTCCTTCTGCCTCCTGCAACTCTCTGCCTAGCAGTTCTGCAGGCCCTCCTGCCCCAGTTCCAGCCTCCAGCTCTTTATAATGCAAAAAAAAAAAAAAAAAAAAGATCATACTCTGTACCCATCCAGTTGGTTTCAGGGGCTGCATGATCTTCTTTAGGGGCAGCTTGTCTTTCTCTTTTGGGCAGGTAAAGAAGGGACAAACATTTACATATCCTATTAGCCTGGCACTGCTGGTCTGGCAATTAACAACTGAGAACAGAGGAATACCCTTTTTCACAGCCAGTAAACACAGTCTTTGTGGGTTATCCCAAAACCAGACAGCATGTTCCTTGTGCCTGTATGTGGACCAGTACTACATGGTCTCAGGACAGGCTGTGTGTGTGTGTGTGTGTGTGTGTCTGTGTGTGTGTGTATCTGTGTGTGTGTGTCTGTGTGTGTGTGTCTGTGTGTGTATCTGTGTGTGTATCTGTGTGTGTGTGTCTGTGTGTGTGTCTGTGTGTATGTATCTGTGTGTGTGTGTGTGTATCTGTGTGTGTGTCTGTGTGTATCTGTGTGTGTATCTGTGTGTGTCTGTCTCTGTGTGTGTGTGTGTGTGTGTGTGTGTGTATGTGAAGGGGGATTGACTGTACCTGCTGAGGACAGATTGGAACAGGGGAAACCAAGATGAAAGGTGAAGGCATAGCATGCCTGACAGTGGACAGAGCTGCCTCTATGTAGCCTGGTGTTTCTGGTCTAGACCAGCCCCTTGCACCCCCGTCTGAGTGTGCCCCCCCTAGGAGATCCAATCTCTGTGGGGCAAACCTGATTTTATGAGGATTAGAAGGGCTCTAGCTGATAGTATCAGAGCACTTGACTGTTGGCTAGCACCTTTCTTTCTTTTTCTATTATAGCTATTTTGGAACCCCCTTAGCCTATGTTTTATTTTGTAAATGAAAGAATCCTGCCCTCATCCCATCCATTTGGCTGTATACTTCCTAAAGAGAGAGTGTCTCATGTGCACCTGGATATATGTATGTAACTGTCTCGATAAGTATGTGTGGCACACAGCATATGTGTCCAAGTGTGTGCTTGGGTGTGCGAAGATGTAGAAATGCCCCCGGGGGTTTGGATGCATGCTGCCTCCTCCCTTGGCTTCCCAGATGGGCACTGACCTCTGACTATGAACAGATGTGCTGTGCAGGGCAGGCAGAGATCATAGCTGCATGGCTGCCAGAAGTTCTGGGGCTCTGAGAGGAGCCTAGAGAACCTTCTTCACCCAGCAGAAGAGCACCTTCCCCTTGGCTGCACTGGCCAGGAGGTTGCCGCTCCCAATTCACACAGTTGACCAATCACTGTAACACAGATGGCCAGGGCCTGCTAGCCAGTGGAGGACTCGGTGCTTTATAGGTCTGACTTGGTACTGACCGCCCCCCCCCTTGACCATCTCCTCAGCTCCTTTGCCCTTTCCATCCCACCCCGTGTGTAATAGGTGTGATGACCCCACTGAAAAAGCCCCATAAGCATCCAAGATGAGGATGGAGGCACAGTCAGAGCTCCATCCCAGAGCGGCTGACAGGAAATACCAACACAGTGGAGTTCAGCCAGCCCAGCTTCCTCTGAACACTCAGCTCATCTCTTCTATGGAGGATGGTGACACCTGGTCCCCAAACCAGGTGGCATCAGCAGCCCCTGGGGTGGGTTAGACATGCAGGTTTTGGATGTCACTGGCTTGGATGCTCTCCTGCGAGGCCCAGTATGGTGTACTCACAGACACTACTCGGGTGAGTAAGCTGGTGTCTACATTCACTTGACAGACACTGAACCTACTGCACCCACACCTTCCTTGGGTTGCTCTGGGTGAACCCGGAAGCCTAGCTGGGGTACACATACCTCACTGATTGCTCTGTGGAGGTGCTGGCTCTGTACTACCTGTCCACCAGAGTTGGCAAGGGAGCCTTCCTGCCTCTGCCTCCAGCCATGTGGGTCCCAACCTCTGCACAGTTCGTACCCAGCCAGGCCTCCCCCAGCCTGAGTGCTAAACACAGGCACTTGACTTTAAAGCTTTGTCAGAACCAGCCAGGCTCAAGGTAGAGGTCAAAGAGAAGCCATTGAACAGTGTGCCCAGAAAATTCGAGTGGGGAAGAGGGGACTGCTGTGGAGGAGCAGGAAGCAAGAGAAGCAGATGAGGAATCTGCAACCTGACGACCAGGCTCCCAAGGCAGCCAAGTACCTGACCCGTGATTCCGGCTGAGTACCACCTCCCTCAACCGCTCTGCAGAAATTACAGTTGCATTGCTTTTGCCCCAATCCCCTATCTCATTACATCACTTCATGTTTCCATGGGAACACAAAGTCAGAACAATATGGTAGATGCAGTATGGCAGGCGGCAGGGAAGATTGTTGGTGGGAACCCATTCGGCATGGGTGCTACTGAGCACTGAGAAAGAACCGTAGTCTCTGTACTGCCAGAGTATAACTGTAACCCAGGCTACCCTTCCCATTAGCGCCTCAGGGGCAGACTGAGTGGGGGAGGGACTCAAGAGTAGAGGAACAGAGGGTTCCATGGGAGAACCCACACAGCATAGGTAACAGGCATGTTCATGGCAGGCTACTTGGGACTATGGACCTACTAGGGTCATTCCAAGAAGCAGGCTATCTCCCAAGTATCAGCAGTCAGGAAACTAGCCAGGCTGTGTGGATGCTGCTGTTGCCTGCTGATGCTAGCCTAGCTTGTCAGCTTGTTCTACCCTCTGAGCCCTCATTCAAGGCAAATGTTGATCCCTCCCTATCACAGTGAGAGAATGCCCAGCTTGGCTCAGGAGCCTGTGGAGAGGTAAGGAAGTTGGAATCCGTGGAATGTAGGTGCCCTGGGCTCACATGTACTAAGATGGGAATCTGGGAGAGAGAGGGGGCTGGGTGGAGGCTGCCTTTGGTGTGTTCATTTACTGTGTACTTCACATTGTAGACACTTGTCTGCACAAGGGAGGTGCTCTTACAGGAAGGTTCTGGTTCCTTCTGGAACATTCTTTTTCATTACCCACCAGTCTCTGCAGAAATGGTTCCCAGCATGTGCTGGTGATGATCTGTGGTTACTCTCCTCACTTTCTACCTCATAGGCAGGTTCATGTCAATGTCTGAAACTCCCACAGCTTTCTTTGGGGGCCACAGGAACAGAAGTCAAGTAATCAAAAGTTATCCCAGAGGCCAACTCACGGCCACAGTGAGGCCCCCATCACCCATGGGCTGATAGGGCAGAAGTTGGCCTGACATCAGGTCAGGTCAACCCATGCCTTAGGCAAGACCAGGGACCCGGACTTCTTCCCAGCCAGAGACAATGACAGCACTAACACCCTTCTAGGACCTCTGCACCGGCATGCTCTATCCTGAGTAGTTCTGCTGCCTATGCTGGGGTCCTGGGACCTCACAGGCTGCCCTCCCAGGTCTTCTGGCACTCGGAGAAGATAGTTTCTTTAAGGAATACTGCCTTTACAGGCATAGAGGCCTTCCTCACCCCAAGTGTCACTGAAAGAGACCCAATTTCCTGTTGTTACAGCTGGCACTGATGCCCTGGTCAGGGTGCCCACCCACTCCGTGAACAGTGGTTCTTTGCTTGGGGATGCTGAACCCCCCCCCCCATCTGTCCAACCCTCTGGCAGGCAATGAGCCTCACTGGTCACCTGCTTGACACAGGGCTTTATGGGAGTGTTTCATGGAACTCAGAGAAACTCATCCTTTCCCCTACACTCCTCCCTTCTGGGAGGAGAGACTCCTCTTCCCATGCTCCTCTCAGGAGAACTGAATGTCGTCAACCCTTGCCTGGTGGCCCTGCATCCAGCCTCACTTTTATCTGAGCCACCACACTGCTTATTCCTGAGAACTGCTTGCTTCCCGCCTCAAGAAGTCCAGGCAGGCAGCTTACAGGTTTCATTTCCTGGCCAGGCAGCTGCAGCTTCAGCTCATGCTAGCTTCTTTCCCGTCTGCTACGCTGCAAGACTGGCCTGGTCACATGGTTGAAGGATGTCGTAGCTGCTCATTTTTCCAAATAGTCACCCAATAAACATTTTCAGAGTACTGACTGTGCGAGATGACATCATGCTGGTCAAAGGACCAGTCATCTCCTTGTAGTCTAGGAGGGAGGGAGGCAAGGCCCTAATAGGAGGAGGCACCCCTCACCCACCCCCACTTGTGTGTGTGTGTACGCACGAGTGTACTTTTGTGCTAAGGAAGTTCCTCAGACAGCACTCAGGAGAGCTGAGAAAGGTTCCTCAGAGGATTGGTTCTGTAGTCTAAATATAAGTTTTCCAAAAGAGAAAGGATGGAAGGGTTCTGTGGGCAAAGGAACAGCATGTACAAAGTCAACAAGGAGCTGCAGAGGGAGCCCTGAGCTGGTGGTGATGGCTTCCCTCTCCTGGAGGGCCGGGTACACTCATAACCTGTGTAGGCCTGGATCAAGCTCATTTGCTGCTCCAGGCTGAGCAGACAGGTCCCAGCTCAGTCTATGCTATGCAGTTGCTATCTGAAGATTCCTGGAAGGCTCAGAGAGGGAGTAGAGGCCCCTGAAGCTGCCAACGTCAAGAGCTTCTCAGTGCCCAGGATGGCTCTTCTCTATGTGGCCAGGGCATCCGCTGCCGGGCTCCAGATGGAGATTCAGGTCTTAGGAAGATGAGCTAGGAGGGCAAGGGAGCAGCCGGGGCTGCAGCCCTCAGCCCACCAGGCAGGATCAACTCCTCCTGTTTTCAGCAACTCGTGTGTATCATTTTTCTTCTCTGAGCCCAAGCAACGAAGTTCCTTGTGAGCAAGGGGCAAAATCAGAACAGTGCTCCTGGGCCATCCTAGTATGTGTCCTTGAGGTGGGGTAGGCAGTCTGAGCTCATCCTTCAGCCTCAAGTTCTGTGTTCAAATTTCAATGATAGAAGGTCTCATTGGCCATTCCCCTTCTTTCTCTGTCTTCCTTGGGTACTAACCTAGAATTCCCGTGGCTCAGGGAAGGGATGGGTGCTCACTCTTGGTTTGATTATCAAAGACACCAGTAAGGGAGCCCTCCCAGGCTCTAGCCCCTGTGTCCCCAGCAGAAGACAGGACCCCAGCTCATGTGCCTGTGCTCACTGCCTGCTCATGTCCAGGATTCTACTACAGGGGAGCACAGCCTCCCTTGGCCAGGCCTGGGGTCCAGGCTATATAGTTATGTCCCCAGACAGAGCAGTCTCCAGGGATAAGCAGACAGATGCTGTCCCTCTGTTGTGGGGGCCCGCATTAAAGAAGCTTCACACAGATAATTGGGCAACGTCCTGGTACATTGACGAGACCCACTTCCAGATGGCACAGAGAAACTGCATCGAACAGTTAGCCAGAGAGATGACTCCACCTGCTATTTTTAGAGGATGCCGCATCTGGAGGTAGGCTCTTTTGGCTGGAGATGTCTGCACCAGAAGCTGAGGACTCGCCTCATAGTTCTGCAATAGGCTTGTCAAGATGTCCCACCACGGTTTCCGCTCTCTACATGACAAACCATCCTGGTGTCTGTGTGCACAGGGCCTGGACTGAGAGCAGACTTCAGATGTATCCCCAGAGTGGTTCTTAGCGGGGCATGGAGAAGGAAGAAGGTCCTGCAGGCAGGCCACAAGGCTGGGGCTGGGCAGCGTGAGAATACCAGCAAGGCGAGGGTACTGCTCTGGGTTTGCAGCTCTGCGGTCAGTGCAGTTGACATGCTGTCTCAGGGTCACCAGGCAGCAGACTGGCGGGCACACATGGGCACTGGAGACACAAAGGGGCACACATGGGCACTGGAGTCAGATGGATGATGGGAACACAGACCCAATCCAGCTGCCATGGCTTTGCGTGAGCTAGGTCCCCTTGCCTCCGCTCTCCAGCTGCAGGATGGGAGGAGCCCTGCTTTGGAGGAGAGAAACTGAGCACAGTGCAGAGGAAACCGGAAAGTCTCTGACCCAGAGCCTAGTGAACAACATGTGTATAAATGTGTGTATATGCATATCTGAGGGCATATGTGGGTTGTCCATCCATGTGTGCAGGCACTGAAAGTATTTGTGAGTCTCTGTGTACACATTCTGGAAGAACACATGGATATGGAGGTGTACGTATATGTGTAGGTTCATACTGAATGTATGCATTTGTGTTTTCATTTATATACACACACTGAAAGTGTGGGACTCTGTTCACACTAGTATATATACACACATGCATATATGTGTGCATGTGAGTATGTATATCTGTGTGGGCATACATACATAGAAAGAATACATGGGCCTATATACATGTGTGTTTTTATATACCTGAATGCATATGTGTAGAGGCTGTATACTTGTGTGTGCACAAGCTAGAAATGGGTGTGGGTCTGTGTATACACACTGAATGTATACATGTGCATGTGAATGTATATGTGTGCAAATGTGGATTTATGTATTCGGGTGTGTACATGCTGGAACACATGTATATCTGGATGTGTGTACACGAGTTCATATGCATGCAGGTAATACCTATGTGAACAAATGCCCTTGTGTGCACACTGGAAGTACATGTGTAGGTGCATACACATATAAAACCTGTGTGTGTATATATATGTATATATGTGTGTATATGTATATATATATATATATATATATATATATACATATACACACACACATATATATATATATATATATATGTAGTTACAGACTTGTCTGTGCACATTCTGGAAGTGTGTGTGGGTCTGCATTCACATAAGTGTATATATACATTATCTGTATGTATGTCAGGGGAGTGTATATTGATATGCATGTGTGTGCTGGAAGAACATGTAGGTCTGTATGTGTATGTACATGTGTGTATTTGTATACCTGCTTCGTATCTATGTATAGTTTCCTGTGTGCACATAACTAGAAGTATGCATACATGTATACTAGTACTAGTATATATGTACATATATACATATGCATACATACTTGCACACATGTGTGTTATCAAAGACACAGGATAGTCCCCTGTGTAACTGGCCTCAACAATGGTGTACAGCACTTTTACATACCCCAGAGCTCTTTGGAATAGACTCCTCTGCTTCCACACATTTTCTTTTTGGCATGCTCAGTATCTGACAAGAAGCAACTTAAGGTTTTTATTTTCTTTTTCTTTTTCTTTTTCTTTTTTGGCTTACTGTTTGAAGAGACACAGTCTGGACCATTAGAGTGGTTCATAGTGCCAGGGGCTCTGGTGACTGGTCTCATGACACCCACAATCTAGAAGTGAAAAATCAGATAGGAAGTAGGAAGTCAAGCTTACTGACTCCAAGTGATTCACTTCTTGAAAGGCTCCATTTCCTAAAGCTACAAGCTGGGGACCAGGTTTTCTTCTTTTCCCCCAACATAGTATTTTTATTGATTCTTTGAGAATTTCACCCCCATCACTTACTTCTCACTCCTTCCATGTCTGCCCTCCCACTCTCCCAATAAAACAACAACAACAACAACAACAACAACAACAACAACACACACACACACACACACACACACACACAAAATCTGTGTTATCTGTATACTCATTGGAGTATGATCAAACTCAGTAGCTTGCCCCTTAAGTAGAAGGAAAGCATCAACTCCTGCAGGTAGGCACCAACTGTAGAGAGCTACACTTCATCCTCATCATACTTTAAGAGTTCTCCTTAATGGCTTCCTGTTTAGGCTGTAACTTTGTGTGTGGGGGGGGGGTGTGTAGAGGGTAGGAGTTGTCCCAGAAGCCTTCTGGATGTCTCTCTTTTTCAACTGTGCATTTACAGTCATTAATACTGCAAAAATAGTTTTCTTGACCATGAACCCCCCGCCCCCCAAACCTGGCTGCAGTAAGACCATGAACCTAGAAAAGGCCCTCAAAGGCAGCCCAGACCACAGACATAAAACATGGCCTTCAGTGGTAAGATAGGCTCGAACTTCACATGAGGCAGCCTGCTCTCTGCTCAGCCTTATGGGTATCCTCGGGACTCCCACCTTCCTGTTGGAGCCTTACACGACCTGAGCTCCTGGGGACCCAGGGTAAAGGGAGCTTGGAGGAGCCCTGCTGCAGAATGCCTGCACTGCCTATTACAACTTGGAGTGGTCCTTGCCCACTCCTGGGCTTCAGCATCCTTGGTTGTGGGGAAGATGGGCACCAGGCAACCACATCTCAAAGACATTTGTCAAAGCTCCCTGAGACCTACTCTCTAGGTTAGGGTCCATCTCTCCCTGTCACCATGGCTGTGGGCTGCCAGGGACTGGAAGCCACAGGCAGAATGTCTGAATAGGGGAGAAGCCTGGTTCTTCCTGCCTCTCCCCATCAGGTCACCCCCAATCTAAGAGGAATTGGGCCTCACACACCTCCAGCTTGCTCAGCAGCACAGGAGACCATAATAGTCAGAACATCCTAGCATTCTGTTTCAGTCTTTGTTCCCCTCTGGTTGTGTCCTTCCTAATGACACTTCAACTTCATAAAACTAGAGCCCCAGAAGAAGATAACAGTGGCCAAGTGAGACAAATGTTTCATGTGAAAGAAGTCCAGAGCCAGCTCCACAGTCTGCAGGGTCCTAGGCTTCCTCTGGTACACTGCTCTGCAGCTATTGGCACCCAGTCCTCGTCTTCACAGCCAGCATGGCTGCTGGAGCTCCAGCCATCACATCTCTGGACAAAGACATTCTTTTTAAATTAGAAACATTTACTGAGGGCGTCATCTGTCTAAAATTAAATGTATATATTTTGAGTATAGTTTGCTGAATTTGGGCTCAACAACTTGGCAACCATTTCCTTAGTTGAGATACAGAATAACCACTTAGTTTCTTTCATACACTTTTGCATGCAGTTGATACAGACTAATTTTCCTCTTCTAGAACTTTCTATACATTCCATTATTTTGTAAGTTCTCTTCTGTGTCTGGATTCTCTTACTGGGCACAATGTTCCTGAAAGCCAGCCACATTTCTGCATGGCATGGGTGACTTTGTCCTTGCTGACTGTGGTGGTTTGAATAGGTTTGGCCCCCATGGACTCATGTGTTTGAATGCTTGCTCCCCTGGGAGTGTTACCATTAGTAGGTATGGACTTGTCTCAGTAGGGTAGCCTTGTTGGAGGAAGTGTGCTACTGTGGGGGTGGGCTTTGAAGTCTGCTTGTGCTCAAGCTCTGCCCAGTGTAGAGAGCCTTCTTCTGGCTGCCTTTGAATCAAGATGTAGAACTTCTGGCTCTGTCTCCAGCACCAGGTGGGCCTGGGCACTGCCGTGCTTCCTGCCATGGTGATAATGGACTGAAGCCCTGAAACTGTAAGCCAGCCCCAGTTAAGTGTTTTAGGAGAGTTGCCTTGGACATGGTACCTCTTCACAGCAATAAAACCCTAACCAAGACAGAAGTAGGTACCGGGGACTGCCCTATTACTGTGATAGGCCTGACTGTGCTTTTGTCTGGAGGAATGTGGATTTGGGGACTTCAGATTTGAAAAGCAGTAGAATGCTTTAAGTGGGGCTTAATGGGCTACCCTAGTAGGAATATGGAAGACAGTGGAGCTGAGGGTGATTTGAACCCTGGGACCTGACACAAGAAGTTTCAGAAGAGAAGAATGTCAGTGTGACCTAGAGACTGTTCTTGTGATATTTTGGTAACGAATGTGGTTGCTTTTTGCCCTTGTCTGAGAGTCTGCCTGAGGCTAAAGTGAAGAGATTTAGATTAATTGCATTAGCAAAGAAAATCTCAAAACAGCCTAGTATAAATCCTGTTGTGTGGTTACTAAAGTTCACTCTTATGAAGAACATTTTGATGAAAAGGAGCAAGCTGATCAAAGAAAAAATAAAAATGTATATGTTTCAAGGAGAATGGGAGCACCAGGAAATAGAATGGAGCTAATTCCTGTGCTCAGAAATAGTAAATGGAATTAAGGGACTGGTGACCTCAGGGCAAGATCCCACCCAGCTAAATTTATTGTTTTTGCATTTGCAGTTGAACAAGGGGTAGTTTTATCATGTTAGGTGTTATTATGACCTGGTTATTATTTTCATTTGGACATGAGGAAATATGATTGTGTGTCAAATTGACGAGGGGTGGATTAGGATGACTATTCCTAGTTGTGAACTTGACTATGTCTGGAACGAACTACAATCCAGAAATGGAAGACAGACCTCGGATCCAGATCTTTAAGCATAGTAGCCATGCTTACAAAGATCTTGTATAAAAGAATTAAGAAAAGTTTAGGTCCAGGTGTGGTGGTATGCGGTTTAATCCCAGGAGACAGAGGCAAGATGTCTGAGTTCAAGGCCATCCTGGTACAGAGCAAGTTTCAAGTAAAGAAAAGAGTAAGTCTAGATGTGACGGAGCACACCTTTGATCCCAGCACACAGGAGACAGAGGCTTGCTTCCAGGACAACCAAGCTTAGGCAGTAAAGAAAGTCACTGAAAACACTGATACTGGTAGATCTCCATGCCGTGGACATCTGTGTTTTCCCAGGTATATGGCAATACTCTCTTAGTTACTTCCTCTCCTCCAGGTTCACCTGAAATTCCACCCACATTCCCTCTTGGACTTCAGTTACAGTCCCAGTGACCTAGCCACTCAGATACTAAGAAATGTGGCCATTTGTCCACTAGTCCAACTGGGAAAGGGGAGTGGATATTAAAGGCAAGGAGAAAGTGAGATCCAGAAAAGTCAGCTTTCCTCAAGAGTTATTCAGAAGCTTACCACTGTAGTGGAACAAGGCTTTGGACTTAGAGCCTTTACTCAGTCCCCAGTAGACTACTCCACATCCAGTGGTGACTATCCATTGTCAGTGCCCAGGGCAGCATCGGGTAGGATGGATCCCATGGTCTCCATGGAGACTTGCTGTGCACCAGTGCTGGGCAGTTCCTTTGTCCCCTTTTCTCCCTCTTCTCCCATCACCAGCTCAGCTGTGGAAGCTGATGATTATAGAGGTCACATGGCTGGCCAGTGGTTATCCCCAGACCACCAGTCTCCTAGTTCTGCAGAAGCTAAGTCCTCACCACTGAAAGCAAGATGCAGTAGGCTTCCCAACATGCTTTCCTGGAGGTGGAGGAGGCTCATAAATAAACAGTGAGCCAGAAGCCCTGCCCCTTGGCCTGAGAGGCCAGCCATGGACCCCTACTCCCTAATTCGCCTAGGACTTCTAATGCTACTTCTCCCCATTTCATGCCTATAATGTATTAACATAAACAACAGTGCTGACAGCAGCTCAGAGCTCACAGCGCTCACTGGAATCTGACTGGTGATTTTCATCAAGGAAAAAGACTAAACAGGTTAAGATGATTAAATTTTCTTGAACCTACAGCTAAGCCTAATCAAAGCCATTTGTGCAGAGGTGGTGTGTGTGTGTGTGTGTGTGTGTGTGTGTGTGTGTGTGTGTGTGTGTGTATTTTGCTGGGGAGTTGATTGGCAGCATCAGATGGATGGGTGGGACTTTTCAGAAAACAGTGTTAAATGGGCACTTTCTGCAACTGGCATTCCCAGAGGCCCTTTCCACATCTCAGCAGGGGCGGGGTCTCAGTTTCCTCAGACATCTGTTGATGGAAAAGAAACCCAGTGTGTTTCCTCCCATTGCCTCCTGTCTGTGACTTTCCCCTCAGCCGAGTCCTTTTGAAGTTAAGAGTTCTTTACACTGAACATGCAGGGGATGGCCTTGGTTTCCTACTTTGGGGTCCTCAGTGGACCTGGAGCCCCTTACAGACTGAGCATGAGATCCCAAGCTAGCTTTTCTTTTTTTCTTAATCTCCTTGGGCTTAGTTTCTCCATTTTTGGGAGGAAAGGCAGGTCAGGATGGCAGAGGAGGTGACAGGAGTCAGCACCTCCTGTCATGATCTTCGCATGGAATTGGGACATGAGTGGTATAGGGTAGGACTTCAGAATACCTTACCTGTCCTGCCTGGATCCTGAAGGGCCACTGAGGACAGGGACACATGGGAATCAGGGATCAGCTTCAGTATTCTCTAGCTGGAGTCTTCCAAAGTCCTCTCAAACCTGAATTCCACTTGCAGTCTCAATGGATCCCAAAGCCAGGTCAGGCAATAAAAAGCCCAGGCAGCGTGCCTCACTGACATCTTCAGTTGAGCCCCCAGTTGCATATTCTCTTCATTCCCAGTATCTACAGATGGCATGTTACTTGTGCACCTCTGGTAGGGAGGGGTGGGGGACTGGTCCTTCCCATGCTTCCTTTCAGGGAGTTCTGTGGCTGGGATGAGAAACAGGTAGAAGGAAAGGAACACAGGAGGAAGGGTAATGGGAAATTTCTCTGTCTTCTCCCCTGCCCTTTCTGGTCCTGTCTGTGGATTCCTCAAGGATATCAAAGACTGGCCATTTGCCCCTATAATGCTGGC
Source organism: Micromys minutus (assembly GCF_963924665.1). Classification (NCBI taxonomy): domain Eukaryota; kingdom Metazoa; phylum Chordata; class Mammalia; order Rodentia; family Muridae; genus Micromys; species Micromys minutus. Next base: position 30,226,488 of record NC_137956.1, read on the forward strand.
CACACCTCTCATAGGAGTGTATTTGTTGACTCTTTCAGGTATCTGCTTACTGTATGGGACACATCCCCACTAATCTCTATACACCCCTTCCCCAGCACCCCTCCCCCTGCCAAATCTACCCTCTGCACTGCCTCTAGGCAGGAACAAGGACAGCCTGAGCCCCAGAACCACTGTGGCATTACATGACCCATGAGACACATGCACATGAGTCTTCTCTACTGTCCTGTCCTTTTCTCTGCCACTACAGGCCAGCTCCCTGGAGTCCTGGAAGGCAGCAACAGCTGTGATGTTCAAGGTCTCTGCTACACACACTCCAGGTAATATGGGCCACCATCACTGACCATCCTTTCCCCCTGGCCACAGGCAGAAAGATAGCTAGAGCTCAGGACCGGTTCTCAGTTGGTGGGTGCCAGCTTCCCCACAGATAGCCGCCTCCCAGGTTCTACCAGTGCTTTGAAGTCCTCTAAACTTGTGGGGGAGCACCCCTTTCTTCCACACTGGGAGAGGGATGGAGGGACTCTTGGAATCCTTTCAAGTACTCTGCTCCTTGATGTAGATTAGAGGTGGTGAGTGGGACGGACAGCTGCTGTATCATCCCCACTAGCCTCTAGCAGCTGGTATCTTTGTAATGTATTTTCAACTCTGAGATGTCAATCAAGGTCCTATAGCACTAAGGTCGGATTATGTAAAGTCCGGGGTTCTTCTCGTACTTTCTCCTAGAAAAGCAAAGAAAACGCCAAGCAAGTGCAAGGAAGGAAATGGAATGGAATGAACAGAAATAGAACAAGAGATAGAAAATGATAGAGAAACTCAACAAAACTGGGACCCATTCTTTGAAAAGATCCCTAAAACTGATGAAACATTTAGTCAGAAGAGAAACGACTCAAATAACTGAAATCATGAGAGAAGGGACATTGACACTGACCTCACAGAAGGATAACAAGGCAGACTGTGGCATGTGCTAGCCAACAGGAAAACTCAGAAGAAACCAATCCCTACTGAAGCTGACCTCACAGAAAGGAGGAAATCACAGAAAGGACAGATAGATCTAGAACAAGAAAATAAAATTCACAATTTCAAATTATCCTCAATACACAAAAGATACCCAGGTCCAGAAGGCCTCATGGGTGAAATGTGGCTGCACATAAACCAATGCTTCACAAACTCTTCCAAAACAAAAAAAGGGGTACTCATAACTCCCTCTGTCAGGGCAGGGTTACCCTAAAAATAAAACCAGCAAAGACACCGCAACCAAAGAAAACTATAGATCAATGTGCTTATGAACACAAACATAAAAGTCCTCAACAGATATTGGCAAATTTTCATGCATGTGTATGAGTGTGTGTGCATGCACGCACACGTGTAGGTGCACACACAAGCCACAGTGAGTGTGTAGAGGTCAGAGAATAATCTTCAGGGTCAGTCCTTACCCCCCTCCTTGTCTGAGATGGGGCTTTCTTAGTCATCTTTGCATATGCCCAGCTAGCTGGCTGGCAAGCTTCCAAGAATCCTTCAGTCTCCCCTGTCCCATCTTGCCACCCTCCAATCACTGGGATTGAAAAATAGTCTTTATATGAGTTCTTGGGGGGAGTCTGGACTCAAGTTCTCACACTTGTATTTTACTTACTGGCCCATTTCCCCAGCACAAACACCAGCAACCAAGTGGGATTTACCCAACAATGCAAGATTCTCTTAACATCTGCAAATCAATGAATGGGATGCCCTGTATTAATAGGACAAAACCCCCCAAAACCTCAATTGTCTCCATAGAAACAGAAAACAGTTGGCAAGGTCCAAAGGGGGAGATGAGAGGGCAGAGATGCTCCAGGCAGGGGAGCAAGCTAAAAAGACACAGAGACAATTTATTTAGGAGTGTAAGGAGTAAAGATGATATTACGGAGATGAAGGTCAGCCTGCGCAGAGAGCCTTGAACCACCATTTATAAGGGATCAAAGCCTGGGCCATGAGAACTTTGCGCAGTGCTTAATCAAATGGAAGCAGCACATTAGGAAGCTAATCTGCACTGAATTATCCAGCGATCAATTCGTATACACCACTGCGACTCCACCATCCAGAGTAACGATCACCACGGCTCTCCGGATGATAAATTGCAATCTAATTTACTGCTGGGGAGGATCCAGATTTTACAGCTGCAAATATATACAGAGCTTGGGGCTCACTTTAAGAAAAGGAAAACCAAACTAGAAATCAAGAATAAAAAAAAAAATGTGTATTTATTTAGGATGAGAAAAGAAATCAGGACGTGCCCATGCCTCTCCAGAACACTCAACACCCAAGCAAGGGACATGGCAGGGACACCAGGCCAGGAGGAGGCAGGGATCTCAGCCACCTGAGCAAAGATAACTGCACGTGTTACATGATGTGCAGGCCTCAGGCCATCCCGTCACAAGAGGGAACTTAGATTCAGGGTCTCTGCAGCGCCCTGGCGAACCTGACTTGTGGTTTCAGGAGTCTTTATGTTGAGCTCTGAGAGAGCCAGCTGCCGGCATCTCGTCCCAACCTCACATCCAGAACATGGCTCCGGGCCAGTTCTGCTGTAAGAATTTACAGTATAGAAAATAGCACGTTGCCACGTATTTAGCCTGACCCGTCTTCTGGTTCTGGGCTAGCCAGAGGCTCTGTCTGCTGTCCCACAGTGCCCCCACTACACTCACCCAAAGATGCCGCAGCAGCCAGGCCAAAAATTCTGTGCATGCAGTTTGTAAATTATGTGATTTGTAAATATGTAAAATAAGATTTCAGACCAGGATAAATGTCTGGAAGGAGCCAGGATCATGGGGGAGGAAACTCTATGGGACAGCTGGCTTTGAATTCCTCCATGTTAGGGTTCTGGAGATGAAACTGCTATCTCACCTCCACCAGCCTGTGTCTGAGGTGTGCATCAGTGGATATGTCCAGTTTTTTTTTTTTTTTTTTTTTTTGCACTGTGAGCAGTGAGGCCCCAGATTTACTCCCTGAGTAACTGGGTTTACCATCAGTATCTCCAACTGACAGGGGCAGGAGCTCAGCCTCTTTTTTTCAGGGCTTTACTTCTGTTCTTCATCTGCTTTTCAGAGAGAGTGGGGACTTTAGTGGCAGCTACAAGATTAGTCTTCTCTATACTCCCCCCCCCTAAATCTATGAACCCATATCACAGACAGAAAAACTAAGGTTCAGAAATCTCCAGAAACCTGCCTGACTCAGATGTCCATACATTTTCATTCTTTTCCATTGCCCCTTGAATCAGTGTGGGTTCTTTCTCCCATACCTCCAGTCCCTTCACAGGGTTCCCAAGGAGACCAGCTCCCTTCTTCAAAGCTGTGGGAGTGAACAGATGACAGGGGAGAGATGAAGATGGGATGGGTATTGCAGGTGCACAGCAGTGTGCCGGGGTTGTGACCGTCAGGATCCAACAAGGCATGCTCCATGGCCTACGTTTGGGGATCATCACACTGCGGTACATGAGCATGGTTCACCCAGGAGACCCACTGCCCATAGGTATACCTGCCCCAGCTTTGCTGAGAATAAGCACTAGACAACACTCAGGCTTTAAGATTCAACTCTTGTAGCTCTGGGACAAAGGAGAATCCAGCCAGCCTTTGAGGCTGGGCTTCTGTCCATTCAAAATGGGGATGGGGATGGTGAAAGCCCCTCCCCACAACTGATTCAGGAGAAGATGAAAGTGGGAAGGGCAGACAGAGCGCTCACTGCCTGGGACAGGAACTGCATAGGGCACAGGCTTGTCAATGGGGCTCTGTAGCTGGTGAATATTTACAACCAAATAAATGCTAGTGTTTGCTCAAAAGTATCCCAGACAAGAGTAAGAGCCAGCTAGCTCCCCAGGAAAGGAAATAGCAGCAAAAGAGAGCCCTGGGGTAGAAAGGGAGCAGAGATGGGGGTGGAAGTGAACTTAGCCCGGCTCATCTCTACTGATTCTCAGAGACAGATACTTGGAGGCATAGCACCTAGGTTCTTAATCCCAGTACAGCCAGTTGTAAATTAGAGATCCCGGGGAAATCACTTAACCCCTCCGTGTTTTAGCTTTCCCATCTGTAAAATGGGGATGGGAATGCCTATCTATATTAGAGAATTCTTGGTTGCTTTAGCTATTCAGTTTTCAAATGACGGAATGAAATAGTACCTATAAAAAACCCAGTGACACACTTTTGGCGTTATTCATAGTCAGCCTGGAGACCGGTGCTGGCCCCAAGACTGAGTCACACACTCTGTGAGAGTTTTTGTGCTGACCACATTGCCCCAGGCATGGGTTTCCCACAGCTGCCAAACCTCTGTCATCTGCCTCACCGTTCCCTCCACTCACCCTGCTCAGATTTCCAATTATTTGTCCTGTTTTGAATCCAACTGGGATATCAGCTGAGATCTGGCTTTATAAATGGCGGCATCTTTAGTGGTCCGGACTTTTTTGTTCACTCCTTGCTCTCACCCACAACAAGTTCCATTTCCTTTAATTAAGGCTCTTGCTAAGTGCTCAGCAGGTGATGGAAGTTGGGAACTGGGCCTTTGTTCTGGGATTTGGGAGCTTTCTCAGGACTGGGGATTGGAGAGCTGCCTCTGCCTTTGAAGTCTGACATCCATCCCCCACAACTGGGATAGTGGGACAGCTTAGACAGCTAGGGAGAGAGGCTGTCCAGCTCTGGCCCCAGCCAGTGTCCCTAACTGAAGTGGGGTGAGGTGGGAGGGCATCTCTGCCATGCCCACTCTTTTACTGTGACATCAAATGAGGACTGAGAAGTCAGCCAGGGTCATGAACAGGGGACCCATTTTGCAGATTCACTGATGGGGGAACAAAAACCACAGATTCCCCAGAGCCATCAAGATACCAGGAAAACTACCAAAATATGATCATGGCTTACCCCGGGTTTGCGTTCTCCACACCTACCTCAGCAGCTTGCCTTAACTGTCACCTGTGTGAATGAGGTGACATCTGTCTCTCAGGAGGTGACCTATGGGAGTCCTCTGGAGTGCCAACCCTGCCACTGTCAGAATACTGGGCAAAAAGGCACTTGTCCCCTGCCTCTATCCAACACAGCTGTGAGGTCCCCTTGTGGTTCTTCTGACCACAGAGACGGAATGGACAATACTCTTCTCTGCCATATAGACCCTGCCAGGGATGGACGCAAGCCTACCTCACCATGCTGGGTCTGTCTGCTTCTACCAAGTCCAGCCCTTTACCATTGTCACCACACGAGCAAAGGGACAGTCAGGGTCAGTAAGCAGTAGGCACCAAGTAGTGACTAAACTGGGTGAGCCCATCTGAATAGTGTTTATAGCAAGCCACTGCCGGAGCTGCCAACGTTTGCCAGGATGAGATAAAATGCCCTCTGTTCAGAGCTTCTGCCTTGCTAAGTGCCATCACCAGGTGAGCCACAGCAAACACTACAAAGACACGGGTACACAAACAGCTAAACATGAAACACCAGAGCAGGAGACACACAATGAATATAATGAATTGTGGCAAATGCAATGAAGGCCTTGGATAATCTACAACAACAGTGAATGTGGCTATCTCTTGTAGACACACACACACACAATAGATAGATAGAGATAGAGAGGTATCTGTCTCTCTGTGAAGCTAGCAAATCTCATCACCTCCCCTCTGATCTGGAATCTCCTGCTTGTCCCCAGACTCTGGGAACCAGAACAACCCACTGGCGAGGACCTGGAGGCCTAGTCTATCAGGGACAGAACAGCAATACTGAGGCCTCTTTCCAGAGAACCAAAGGAGATACAGTGTGCTTCACTGAGCCCTGACCTCTGGAGGGAAGCAGAATTTAAAAAAAAAAAAAAAAAAAAAAAAAAAAGAGGACTGACTGCTTCCAGGTACTTTGAGGAGAAAGTTTAATATAGATATGAGGAAAAGCATGACCAGAGGCATCTGGAAAGATCCAATCTGGACATGGTCATGAGAGAAGAGGAGTGGGGAGAAAGGGGAGAGGAAGAAGAGAGGAGGAGAGGAGAGAGGGAGGGAGAGGGAGGTCACTGACTCTTGTAAGTTGGAGATGGAATTCTCAGTTCTTTCAGTATCTGTATCTATACTTATCCTGAGTTCCTGAGATCTCCATCCCTGGAGTACTAAGGAGGTGGTCCCAGTGGCCGTGCCTGCTGCGCCCAGCCCCAGTAGCAAAGATGCAGGTAATGGCTAAAGGCTCTCTCTTGACTCCGTGGTCTCTGTCCCATCCAGAATTTCTTCAAGAGGGTGGTGTATTAGCCTTGGGACTCACAGTACTCAGAAACAGAAATCTTTTGTCTGGTCCAATACTTGTGCATGAACACAGGGCACAAAACCCATGGAGCAAGCCCACCCTCTATTTTGGGGCGGTATAATGTATGAGGCTCAGTAACCTGGGAAATGGGTAGAGTTGCTCAAAGACAACGGTAGGACAGTGGGACTTGCGTCAGGCAGAGTCCAGGACCCTCACTGCCTATAAGACCTATTCCCGATTTCCAAGCCCACCTGCAGGAAGATGATGTATTGGACAGGGTGATACCTGAGGAGGTAAAAGCAATGCCTTCATAGAATCAGGGGTGCTACATCATAGCAGAGCCAGCAAGTTAGTGGCCCCAGGGTTAGAATCATTCAGCACGTGAAAGGTTTTCTAAGTGACGCTGTGCACCACTCTGAGATACATTTATTCTCACTCTCAGTTGCCAGGAGTCCTTGTCCCCAGCTCCCATCTCAGTGCCTGAGGCTGGCCCAGCCCCACCTCTGTGTCACCAGCACTGTGGAGGTGTCACACTCCCAAAGTAGTCAGGGATCCTGGGAAGGCTCTGAATTATGCCCCGAGCGCTCTCTCTCTCTCTCTCTCTCTCTCTCTGATCCCAGTACAGAGAAGAATCAAGTGAAAACCGTGGAGTCTTGGGTGAGAGGCACAGACTTAGGATGACCTATCGCTCATTTTCAGGACTTCATCACAGTTCCAGGTCTCTGTGTCTCTGCCCCAGTTCTAAGGTCCTGATTTCACTTTTAAAAGTATTCCCCCAAAGGGACTGGAAGGCCACGAGAAAGCTTCAGGTAGGTTGTGATGGCCCAGTTCAGAAATTCCAGATTAAAGAATACCCCTGCCTCTCTGAGCAGGCATCCTTGTGGGTCATGAGATAATCCTTAGACCAATCACTGTGGCCTAGGGGAGGGCTTCTGTGATTAGCAGGGCTGTGAAGGCTGCTGAGCCTGAGAGTAGGATGCACCACTTTGCTTAAGGAAATTTCCAGAACAGGAATGGGAAAGGAACAATCAGAGGGACCAAGAGTCAAAACAGAGCTTCTCCATTTAATAATGTTAAAAAAAAAAAAAGAAAGAAAAAGAAAAAAAAGAAAGAAAGAAAGAAAGAAAGGTACCAGACTTACGCTGTCAGGCACATCAGCTGCCTCAGGGAGACAGCACACCTAACCTAGCCCTGACTGAAGAGCCAGCTCCATCATCACAGCCCAGATGTGTACCATGAACTTAGCCTGCTGGAGCTAAAGAGAGCAGTGTGGAGCAGTCAGAAAGCTTCTTGGAGCAAGTAGTGGGACCTACCAGGTCCCAGAGCTGTCACTAGGACCACACTGGGGACACAAGGGGGCAGGAGGGCCTTGGCCTTCCAAAGATCCAGAACTCCACCCACAGGACCCAAGCCAGCACGATCAAAATCTAATTTACTCATTAGGGGTGTTTCTTCTGTACAAATCAAATCATGAGCTATTTTTCCACATCGTAAATATTGTTTTAAACTCTTGCTCGTGGGCAATTAGATTACAGGCATCGGCTGGTGAGTTATCCGCCAACACAGTTGGCGGCCTCTGGTTGCTTTGTGAGCAATTTCCTTCTAGAGTGTTTCCCAATGATCTTCAAGGGTCTTGAAAATCATCTCCTAGTGGTGCGTGAGGCCCTTGTCTTTGGCCATTAATCTCCGGAACAGTCTAAGGACCGCCCCATCTTTTTCCAAAAGACACAGGAGACATCAGTTCTCCCCTCCTCTCTGGTGTCCCCAAGTCTATAGGTCTTCCTCACTGCTTCTGTCCCCTGTCAATTAAACACCCAGAAAGCTGTGCCCCGGGTCTTCAGCTGAGCACTGCACGTACGTTGGGCAGTTGTCCATTTGTCTTCTTTGTTCCATTCTTAGCTCTCTTTGGCCTTCCGAAATCTCTATGGCTGCCTGAAGGCACCTGTCTAGCTGCTGCCCTGCCCCATGCACCCTTTCCTTCGCACTGACGGAGCTGCCTCAACTGCCCAGATGTACCCAGGGTAGCTGCACCATAGCTTAGGGTCATAGACGACTCTCACAGAATCCACAAAGCTTAGCCTTGCATAGCTAGGCACCAGGACTGCTGCCTCCCCAGGGAACTTCTTCAAGTTACCTCTCTGAGCTGGACTCATCCACAGGTCTCCTGGTAGTATATATTTATTACATAGACATACATCTATACTATTTACTATTTTAAATTTATAATTTGATATTTTCACATGTGTGTGATGCATTTTGTTTGTATTTATCTTCCCCAAGTCCTGACCAGAATATCATCCCAACACGTCTCCCTTTCAACTTGAGATGTACATAACACACGAACACACACACACCAGTACAACATATAGATGTATATGTACATATATATGGTACATCATATGTATATGTACATATATATGGTACTTCACATATGTATACACCACTGAGGTCCACCAGTGCTTCCCACATGGCCATGGTTTCCTACCTGAGTCTAGGCAACCTACCAATGGCCATAACCCTAAGCAACACAACTCTCCCTCTCTCCATGGTCATCAACTGTGAATAGCTCCTGAGCTAAGACTCTTGAACATGGCTTCCCACCGTGGAATTGCGGCTGGCCCGATCTTGAGAAGGTTTTGTGAACTGCTGAGAGGCCACAACTCCGTGGCAAGGTCGCATGCATGAGGCAACATTTCACAGCGCCCCCCCTTCAGTTCTTACATCCTTTCTATGGTTTCTCTTCAGGGCTGCCCTCCTTGGTGACCACCTAAATCTTCTCAACTAGAGGCTGTGTGACTAGCCTGGCTCTATGTGTGTTCGCTGTATACAAGAGGCTGGAGCAGCTCCCAGCGTTACTCGGAAGTGCACAGTTCAGAAGACAAGTACTGACCTTGAATCCGGGCTGGGACCTGGAGGAACTCCCAGGCTTCCCGGCCTCAGCCCCACTGCCACATGGGAGCTGTTCTATTTCATTAGGAGTTTGGCCTCTGGAAGGGCAGGGAGTTCATGGGAAAAGAACCTGGCTCCACCACCCCAGCCCCATCCAGGGAAGCCAGGAAGTATTCTCTTCCTGTTGCCAACACAGCCCCAAACAGACAAGGGAGCTGATGAGGAGCACTTAGTAGGACTACTTCTGGGATAACAAGGCAGCTGCAAGCACTTACTGGGTGCCACTGTGGGCCCAGCTCCCTGTGGTCATCATTCTGCTTCCAGGAAGTGTAGAGCTCACACACTCCACACTGGAACACATGAGAGCTGTGCTCTGTAGGTATACACACTGCTCAACCCCTTCTCCTTTGCAAAGGTTCTTCCCCGCCTCTCAGCAGCCAAAGAACTCCCACTCCTTGTCCTGGCTCATCTGTCCACACCTGTGCTCAGTAAGTGTGCTCTGTTGGCCATTTACCCTTTAGTGAGATTAATTCTTGTTCTTTCTCTCTAAGGGATCCAACATAGAATAGTCACATCTAACTTTACGTGAGATCTCCTGTGTCGGAGGCTTTGGGTGTGGCTGGGGAAGGACTGGGTGGAAAGCTGACCTAGGGCTCTAAAATGGTACCCAAGGGACCAGGTTCTGAACTCCCTCTGCATGCTGATGGGGGGTCTAAGGAGGTGATCTCTGTGCGATGGAAGAAATGCCACTGGGTAGAAGCAGTTCTGTTCCTGAACATACCGGGCATGGCAGGGAGCTAGCTAAGCTGCTGCCTACATCAAATACTTAAGGGAAGGAGACCATGTCTTCCTGCCAAGGACCTGGACATATTTGTTGGAGTTCCCTGTGCCAGCCCAGGCAAAGCACACAGGACACTTATGCATGAGAAGTCACTGCAAGCCCATTTCAAAAAAGGGCTTGAGTGGGGGTTGCGGATCCCAGAGAAGGGAAGCCTTGCTCAGTGTGCACAATTAGGAATCGTCTCCAAGAAGAAAGCATCTGGGATTGTTCCTGAAACCATGGGGACAATCAGGGACATAGATGATGGGAAAGAATTCCACCCAGGAGCAAGTATTGTGTCCAGGGGCTCTAGGACCGCTTTAGAAGCAATAACTGCTCCATGGCTCCGAATCTACAATGTCTGGCTGGGAAATCGTTATTAAGGCTGAAGGGTAGGAGGCGGGCACACAGTAGTACCCAGTACATGCCTGCAGCTGCCCCGTTGCCCCAGAACCTTGGCTGCCATTCCTGAGCACTGAGGGTCCCTCCCCTCCAGTCTAAACTGTTAAGTGGTAGTGTGATGTGTCTGGATAGGAGACCCTGAAGAAAGCACCTCATCCCTTGTTGAGAGTGGGTAAAGTGGAGTTTAGGGAGGAATCTGAGGCCCACAGGATCTTGTAGGATATCTGCCTAGTATCTAGAGCACATACCTCATCGCTGGGGCACCTGGTGGTGAACTATGGGAAATAGTAATGGGGACGCAATGATAGGGCATGGGCAAGGGTTAGCTTGAAAGCTCGAGTTTCAGGCTTGGGCTGCTGAGCTGATGACTTCTCAGTGCCTGTGTCCAGATGTGAATAAAGGAGGCAGATGTGTTCAGAACCGCTGGGATGAGACACCTGTGTGACATCCAGGCGGACACCTGGAGAGATGAAGACATCATCCCCAGGCACATAGTAAGGGCTTCATATCCACCATCTAGCCTTTGAGCACACACTGAGCGCTTTCCACAGTTCTGAACATGGGGCCAGACCTGGGTTCTTGCTCTTGAGAAATTCAGAGTGCTGTAGAGATGGATCAATGGACCTGGCAGTACCTCAGAGCTAGACTGGGTATGTTTAAGGACAAGGCTCTTCCTGGGCTCTGTTCCTACCTGCTGTGTAGCTGTGAATATCAGCTTATTCCTTTGAACTCAAAGTTTGTCCGTAAAGCCCAGACAGTGGCACCTGCCTGGGTGTGCCCTGCCATGGGGACTGCTACAGGATGAGGAGGCGACTGGCGACTGATGTGCCCAAAACACCAGAGCAGTGTGATGTGTTTCCTGGGAACTCTGATATGCAGGCCAGAGGTAACAGAAAACACTGGAGTTCTAGAAAGGGAGCCAACCAGCAAGAGGACAAGCCAGGATGCTGCCCTCTGGCTCCCACGGCCTCCAAGGCCCTGTCACCATGAAGGGGAGCTGCTGAGGGCTTTCCAACCCAAAAGGGAAAACAAGCACATTCTTGAGATTAGCAGAGGCAAACATAGCCAGAGCCTTGAGTTCCCATGCATCGGCCAGGCTGTCCCCAGGAGAGAGGCTGGGTAGTGAGGATTGAATGAAGCCAGAGGCTCCGTAAAGACCACCTGTAAGAGGCCCTCATTCTGCCTCAGGGAGCATACTTAGGGCTTTTGTGATGTTTCCCATGGCCCAGGATTTATCTCACAGCTGGACTGAGAAAGTTTAGCAAGAGCTGAACACCCACCCACCCACCTACTCCTAGCCACCAACACCTGCCAAGGCCTATGCTAGGTCTGGAAATATAGGAATAGTGATAGCTTGTCATGGGGTCAAGGTAGTAGAACCATCTGTGACCTTTGTGAGCTATCAGGACCCTGATCAGGTGCCTGAGGCAAGGATCCCATTGAGTGTAACTATGGGACAAGATCTAGAGCCCAGGTGACCAGATGACTATTCATATGAGTGGATAGTTGAAAGTTCACTGCTGGCCCAGAGGTCTAGCCCCCTGCATCTTCCCAAGACTCAGCATAAAGCACAGAGCTTGTCCTGAGTTCCTGTCACCTCTGCTAATCCCAGCATGGCCCTGGTCACTGGATACCTCAAAATTGTCACACATACATATCCACAAGAGGCTTAATGACTTCCTTGGTCCCACTCAGGGTGGCTGCATGTTAGAATAGAGCAGGCCCCGAGGCAAAGGACAACTTCCTTGACTTAGACTTCAGTATTGGCTGGTCCTCAAGTTTCACCAACAAAAATTTGCCTCTTCTGCCACAAAAAGGTCTTCATCTTATGTCTCTAGTATTGTCAAGGCTGTCTATCTATCTCAGAAGGAAAGGCCAGATGGCCCCAAGGCTCGGGGATGTCCCGAAGCTTGCCTCTTTCTCTTAGAATGCTCTCTTTTTGCTCAACCTTACCCTTCAAGCCCACAAATGCTAGCATTCCTGCTTATTCATAAGACCCTATGTCTTAGTTAGGGTTTTACTGTGGTTCCTTGTCAAAAGTCTGAGGAGAGGAATGAGAAGGGGGAAGAGTAAGACCAGAGGAAGAGAAACACAAAGAGAGAGGGAGATGAGGAAGAGGAAGAGGAGGATAAGGAGAAGGAGAGAGCAAAGAGGAAAAGAGGGACAAGGAGGAGTGGAAAGACGCTGGATCTGGAGATTGAGGGCAACCCACGCCCATAGCTGTGCAAAATTGAGAGTGCCAACATTGGAGTAGCCACAGGGTTGTCCAGGTACGGGCGATAGGCCCTGTGTCTTTTCTAGTCATTGATAAGGTCTCTGCTGTACAGGGATAGGAGAGAGTTGATGGAGTGACCAGAGCTACTGCCTTGAGAATTCTGGAGGATCTGGAGACTGAGGCTTACCCTGCTCTAGGCCTGCAGCTCCGGTGCCTGTTTGTCCTAGGAGAGGGACAGGAAACCTCCATCCATGGCCTCAGGTTCTGTCCGCCCCTGCATTGCTATCCAGTACTTATCGGTATGGTTGCTCTTCTCCAAAACTTTTCTCTATTTAACATTTAGTAGTAGTGGTAGTAGTAGTAGTAATTTGAAAACAATAACTTAGTTAATAATTTCCAGAACCGAGCAGGCTCAGACAGGAAGATTTGTTTGAAGACAGCCTGGGCTATTATACAGTGAGATCAATGACAAATGAATGAGTATAAAAATGTATTAGTGATGGTCACACAGTGGGTATGGCTGCCTCCTCCGCAAACAACCACATCAAAACAAAAGGCATGAAGACATGGGAGTGTAGACAAAATGAAGTAATCACAGAAGTGGCTGCACCCAGGAGACAACACCCAGCATGGCTGATGGCCATAAAATACACAGAGACCCTCAGCTGACACCAACATGAGATATGGCACAACCCAAAGCTGAAAGGTGGCTAGAATAAGGGGTAGAAAGAAGTGGGCGTCAGGATGTGGAACATCAGGAGGTGGTGACATTTGAACTGCTAGGCCCATAAGTCCCTCCCCCCATCCCTGTACCTAGGCATTGGGCAGCAGAGACGCCTCAGTGCCAAAGCTAGGCGTTTAGACCAGCGAAGTCTACAGTAAGACCCATACCCCTGAATGCAGTGTGTAGGTGTGTGCCGCCACACACAATTCTGCTCCCCCAGACACACAGCACTTCCTCCCTCTGTAGAGTTATTACTAGAAGCAGGCTGATAGACACGACCAGTAGCATTTCCAGATCAGTGCACTGTGTGAAAGAAAAACACCACACAACGAATGACCATAATCTCCACGGCAAGAACTGGGACATGACCTAGAAGCAATTTTAAAGGTACATTAATGTTCCCAGGGAATTAATGGAGCATGTCATATCTATGAATGAGAGGGGGGGGGGGAGGAGAGACAATGGTCTTTAAAATATTTTAAAGTATTTTACCACACAAAGTGCTGAATTCCTTGAAGAGGCATCTGACAGGTGCTAGATGACTGTGCCAATTTCTCCAGGACTCAAGGCAAAAGAATACTAGAGGGCTGTGGTCTGAGAAGGCACAGCATCCATCTAAGATGGTATGGATAAGGGGGCAGAGAGGGTGAGGTTATGAGAAAACAGAAGACATCGACACCTTTCCAGGAAGGCATATCCATGTGTGCGCAGGCTTCTTACTTAGAGACTACACCTGGAGTCACTCTAGGGCCCAAGGGAGGCTGGCAAGTCTGGACACCAGTGGACAGACTGAAGGCAATGCAACCATTCCACAGCCATTGAAGGTGTTTCCATAGAGCCATGTGTAGAGAGGGGGAGAGAGACTAGGGTTTGCCCCTTCTCTCTCCCACATTGTCCTGAAAATACCATTGTTTTCTCTTGGCTTCTATGAGGCAAAAAGGCAGCAGCTGTGGACTATCATGACAGCTCTCAAGTCCCACAGGGATGTGAAACAGTCAATAGGAAGTTCAGAAGCATTAGCCACATCCTGTGTTCTCTGCCCCCACTGGTTAGCCCACTGCTAGTTGACTGACAGAGACCAAGGCCAGGGCCTGAGAAGCCAGCAGGGCCAGTATGGGGCCAGTAGAGATAAAGACAGTGATGCTAGAAGCCATTCTTCCCAAGGCACATCCAGACCAACTCCCCTGTCTGAAACCCATGAAGAAGGAGAATCGGGAGCTGAAGAGATTGCTCAGTGGCTAAGAGTACTTGCTGCTCTTATAGAGGACCCAGTTCTTAGCACATGTCAGATGGCTCATAGCCACCTGTAACTACAGCTTCAGGGAATCCAATCCCCTCTTCTGGCCTTCATAGGCTCTATGCTCACATGCATGTACTTATACACAACCATATTAAAAATCATCTTAATAAACAAGAAGGAGATGCAGAGCCCATCTCCAGCTGCACTTACTTCACCAGTGTGGGTAGCAATATCCCCAGGACCTTTTTGGTCAAGAGAAAATATAGAACCATCTTATGAGGAGCTGGAGAGATGGCTCAGCGGTTAAGAACATTGACTGCTCTTCCAGAGGTCCTGAGTTCAAATCCCAGCAACCACATGGTGGCTCACCACCATCTGTAATGAGATCTGATGCCCTCTTCTGGTGTGTCTGAAAGACAGCTACATTGTGCTTACATAAAATAAATAAATCTTAAATAAATAATGGAAATGAACCGTCTTATGAATGGGACAAACGGTATCCAGCAGGTGAAATGGAACAGACTAGAAACACAAGCAATTTAAAATAGAAAGACTCAACTTCCTTGACAATATTATGAGGGTTTGGAAAGAAAAAGCAGGAATCGGGAGGGACAAGTGCTACCTCAGGACTGTGTACAAGACAGGCTAAGTGGTCCAATAACCACTGGTGGCTGGATTGGGAGAGCCTTAGCAGGAAAGCCAAAGAAACCCTGGACACTCGCTAGTTGGGTAAAGAAGTGGTTCCCTGTGGTGTCACAGAAAGACCAACAAACACTGAAGAAAAGGCAGGGCAAGCAGAAAACAGGGCTGACAGGACAAGTGAGCTGCAGGAGGTAGAGAGGAAAAATGAGCAGCAGAAGAAATCTGTTTGAGAGTCACAGGATTAGCATCCGCCCCACAGAGGGAACAGTCTGCAAAGTTACCCGATGTGAGAGAAGGGGTTCACACTGCCATGCATTCAAAGAGCATCAAACACAAAAAGGAAGACTTTAAAGCAGCTGGACAGAAAAGGAAGGCCATCTAGAAAGGAGCTAGGCTCACTTGGCTGCCATCTCCGCGGCAGTACTAGGTGTGGGAAACAAAAAATGACATCAGAGGGTTGGCAGGGAGAAACAACAACATTCTCAGTAACATGAGGTCTTAGGTGCTTTGCCACATAAACCCTTGTTGCAAAAACTGTAGGAGAAGAGGAGGTGGGGCAGACAGAGACAGAGAGACAGAGACAGACAAAGTGATTCTTGTAGGACCCTGTGAGCCCCTGAGAGGTTTATGAATTGTAGACAGGATCACCAAATTTAGATGCAACCACAGAGACCATGTGAGTTTCAGCAAATAATGCCTAATTATTTTTAGAAGAAGAATAATCCAATAACTCAATATTTTGGTAAGTTCCTAACCCTATTCTTCTTTGTATGAACAAGTTAGATAACACACATAGCTGTAGTGTCAGCAGATAATGTCCTAGTAAAACGGACACAAAATCCCCGACATTTTAGAACTAGAATTCGGAATGACTCGTGGTGATGAGCAGAAGGAGAGAACAAAGGAAAAAGCCACAGCCAAGGGATTGTATTCAGAAGAAAGCAAAAGATGAAAATGGCAAGAGAATACATTTAAAACTAGAAGAATACGTGTAACAGTACAACTTTCACATCAAAAGATGAGCAGTTTTAAACTAGGAAAACAG
The DNA here is from genome assembly GCF_963924665.1 of Micromys minutus. Lineage (NCBI taxonomy): Eukaryota > Metazoa > Chordata > Mammalia > Rodentia > Muridae > Micromys > Micromys minutus. The sequence goes on from NC_137956.1 coordinate 30,242,689, forward strand.
AAAGTGAAAATATACAAAAAGATAGCAAAAAGAAAAAACAACTCTCACATTAAAGTAGGTCTCAGCATAATAGTAATTACAGTAAGTTTGATTCTAAAAAATCTGATGTATGGAAAAGAGGCTGGGAAGATTGCAAACCAGAAGTGGTGGATGACTACAAAGAAACAGCGCTTTCCAGACCACCACGGGGCTGATGCACATATGAATCCAGAGGCTGTGACAGCAGGACAAGACCTGCGCATGCTGGAGCCAGACAAAATCCCAGCACAGAGGAAGGGAAGTCCATACAAAGCCACGTGTGTGTGTGTGTGTGTGTGTGTGTGTGTGTGTGTGTGTGTGTGCTTTCTGGTTTAGGTTTTTTCTTTAAGGAGTGAGAAAGAACATGAACTTGACTTGGTACACAGTAACTGGGAAGGAGTTGGGGAGAGAAAAGAATATAATCAAAATATACTGTACAAAGATTTTAAAAATAAAACAAACATTCTTAGTGTTAGCAACCAGGCATCCTCCCACCTGCCCCCAGGGACCTAGCAACAGCAGACGTTATCACTAGCTGCGGAGGAGATGCGCCATGCTCCACTGTGGCCAGGAGTTGCACATGTGCTGTATTTCCTTATAAAGGCTAGTCCCTTCTCTTCCCCACTCTTTTCTCCCTCCACCCTCACCCAGAGGCAGCCTCTGTGTATCCCCTTCCCAACCAACTTCCCATGTGAGATCTGTAGTGTGGTGTGACTTAATGGAATCAACTGCATAGATCAAAACAACTCAGGATTTTGTTCTCTTTAGAAATTCAATAATACATTGCCTGGGAGGAAATATTTCAAACAGAAGGACATCCAGTTCTGGAAGTGGAGGGATTGTAGAAGGCACTACATGTAAATCAGAAAATGAAAGAAGAACATTCTACTTCCTCCAAATTGAAACATTCTTTTCTGGAGGGAGGTGAGAGTCTCTCCTAAAGCTCTCACACCAGAAGCTCATGAAACATAAAACACTCGAGAAGCACAGAAAATTGTGAAGCCTGAAACTGTTCGGGCTTTTCTATGTCTGTCCCAGTTCCCAAATGACATGGAGGCTTATTTTTATTCACGATGCTTATGGCCTCGGCTTAGGCTTGCCCCCCAACTTACTCTTAGCTTACATTAACCATTTCTACTATTCTATGTCTGCCACGTGGCTGGTTACCTCTCACACATCTGACTTCTTCCGAATCCTGCTGGTGAATCCTGCAACACCTGAGTCTTTCGCAGAGTTCCCCTCTCTGCCAGATGTCCCGCCTTGCATTCTTCTTTCTGCTATGAGGTATATAGGCTTTTAATTTTGAGCCAGTGCCTTTGGCAGGTAAAGGACAGAGACACATCTTCACAGAGTGTTCAAAAATGCTATTCCAACTGAGATCCACGAGGCTCCCTCTGAAAGGCAGAGTAAACAACTTCGGAGGAGAGGCTTCAGTGAGGTTGCCTGCAAGCTGTGCAGGGAGCTGCAGTGAGGCAGCTTTGTGAGCTGTCACTCATCCTGGGCTTTGCAGTGATGCATCTCCCTTTAAGTCACCTTGCTCTCATAGTTATACATCTGCATGATTCTGTAACAATACATTCATCGACTTGATGTGCTAGACTTGACTCTTGTTTCTGTAGTCTGTTATGACTTCCCTATCTGGGGTGAAGAAGCGCTTCTTCCTGTCTCCCCGGGAAAAGTCACAGTACAGCGAAGATTTCAAGGCAAAATAGCCTCCTGTTTTCTTATAGTATAGTAAGTTAACCGCTTTAGGGATTTTGAAATACCCTTCTTGATTGATTGTATGAAGCACAAATGTTAAAATTTTTTTCTAGTAGAAAGTATGGCATATTTGCCATCAGAATTATATAACATGTCAAAACCCATAGATAGAGCAGATAAATAGGCCTTATGACAAATTGATAATTATAAAACTTAGGGGGGGGTCTCTGAAAGGAAAAAAAAGGGGTCAACAAGATGTCTTAGCAGGTAAAGGCACTTGCCACCAAGTACTGTGACTGTTCAGTCTCCAGAACATGCATGACAGGGGAAAGAACCGACTTCTGCAAGTCATCTTCTGACATCCACACAGGTGCACTGCCATGCACATAGCCAAAGTTCCTACACACACACACACACACACACACACACACACACACACACAGCTAAACATAAAACAAATAAAAAAGTAAGTCATAAAATAATGTAAAATATAAAGGAAGAAATCCATAAAATATAAAACACCTCAATAGCCTTTTAAGAAACTTGAAATTGGTTACTTAGAAGCATTGGCAAATAAAATTTTCACAAATAAATAAAACTGAAAATTTCTCAAGACTGTTAAAGGAAAGAAAAAGAGACAAAAAAAGAGACAAAAATTATAAGCAAAATACAGGATAAGAAAGAAGACATCATTAAGCGTTATGATAGAGTGAAGCTTTTAAATTATAAAGATCTATTATTAAATTATGAGAGTGATTAAGTATTAGAAGGAATTCATAGTATCAAATGTGATTAAATGGCATACTAGAGATAAAATGCCCACCAAAGAAATGTCATTTCCATTATTAAAAACTGCCTTATTCTCGCCTCTTACTTTACCTCAGTGTCTGGTGTCTTTAAGGAAGGGTTGATAGGACCTGAAACCATGAGACTCTATATTATATAAGATGTCCCACATAACTGACCAGACCACTCAAGGCTTGCCATGAGGTTCCTGCCTCTATGACTCCAAGGCCAGATAAGAATTTTCTTACAAACCTGAAATTAGCTCCTTGAAAATGATGAATCCAAGCATGTATTTTAAAAGCATTTAAAAGAACACACATCATCTCAAAAGGAAAATTTTAAAGTTAATGTATCCTATGCATTTAATGGCCTAAGGGAGAAAACCACATGGACATATAACAAAAGTCTAATTACTTAAGATAAAAATGTAAGCAAGCATCATGCTCCATGTGAATTATTAGACAGGTTCTCTTTAACCTCCCAGCTAATCAGAGGTACTCACTATCCCTGGTCTGACTAAGTTTAACCAGGCAATAGCAACCTCAGACCAACGACTACAATCTAAATGAACCAAGATATAATAAAGGGAGAAGGAGGATAATCAATGTTATCATTTGTGAACAATTTTATTATCTTCACAGAGAATATAACTAAATTGGACTTTAAAATAGAACTAGTAAGAGGATTTGGAAAGGTCAGAAAAATATCAATTGCCAAATATCAATATTGTTCTCTACAGCAGCCATAACCGCTGAATGTATAATAAACAAGACATCATTCATAGTAGCAGCAAAATGAAAATCAAATGAAAGACTCACAGCAAGAGTGGCTGGGGCTGGGGAGATGGCTCAGATGGTAATGTGCCTGCCGTGTAAGCATCAGATCAGTTTGGATCCCAGGAACCCATGTGCAGCCAGGCACAGCTGTGTCTAAATATGCTCTCAGTGCTACTGTGGAGGGATGAGAAGCAGAGGCAGGGGCATCCCTGGAAGCGGGTGAGGTAGCCAGCAAGGGATCCACATCGGGGGATAACAAGAGACCTATCTAAAGCAGGGTGTTAAGCAACTAATACCCCAGGCTGTTGTGCTTCTACCGGAACTCACATGCTCACATAACATGCACATACACACAGAGAGGACAGGGGTGTGGGGAGGAAGAAGGAAGGAAGGGAGTAGAGATAGAGACAGAAACAGAAAGCAAGAGATTGAAAGGGAGAGCAAGAATACACAACCAAGATTCCTGAGAATTTCTTTTTTTTTTTTTTTTAACAAAGCATCCACAAGGAGTACTCAGGGTGATTCAGGATGGTGGCCAGAATGTTAAAGGGAGTCTTGCAGATCTAGAGAGGCAAATTAGGAAGGAGAAGCCCAGATGACTAACATTTTTACGAAGAAATACTCTACCCCACTGTAATTAGGGGAAAATCAGTCGAACAAGCTACAACTCTGCAGCCATTAAAATGTACAATTATAAAACCAAATAGCAAGTGGTGGTAGTGTAACACACGAGTAGAAACATTTCAACATCAGTGGTTTTGTGGACTGGTATAGTAATTCTGGAGAACAATCTGGAAGGAATTAGTGAAATCCAGGATGTGCATATCCTATGACCAATGGTCTCTGCTCCTGATGCTGCTTGGGAGAAACTGATGCACAGTACCAGGAAGGAACCTGTACATTACGCCCATCTCTAGGCGTTTCTCACAGTGGGGATGATGGGGGAGGGGGGCAACCTGGGAGTTAATCATTAAGGAAATGAATAAACAAAGCCTGGTCGTACAGTTCACAGCTAGCAAAGGGAGTCCTCCGTGGAGGCACATAAAACATGGATAGTGTTTAGAAGCACCGTGTTGAGTGACAAAGGGACAGGAACAGCATGAGTCTGCACCACATCATTTACACAAATCTAAAACACACACAGACAAACACACAGCTTCTAAATAGTTCAAAGATCTAGCCTTCCACATGCCTCAGGCAAGAAGAGCCAATGAGTCAACAAACAAATACTAAGCTAAAAGAAGGTTTAGCAAATTGTCCTGTATAATTCTATGATCTGAATGTGTCTCCCCGAACTCATATATTCAGATCCAAATTCCCAGAGTGAGAATACTGGGAGGTGGGGTCAGAACAGAGAAAGTGAACAGGTCTGAAGGGAGAGACTGTTAGCAGGACTGGGGTGCTTATGAAAGAGGCCTTACACACACCTCACATCTACCATGGGAAGAGATGGCAAGGAACTGTCATGCATAAGCCAGGAAACTGTCCTTCCACCAGACACTGGGCTTGCTAACACCGTGGGCTCACATTTGCAGCTTCACAAACCATAGAAATGAATGTTTTTTATAAGCCACTCCCCTCACAGAGCTGTATACCAGCAGCTTGAGCTAAGCTAGTAAAAGGACGGAAACATGGAGGTCGGAACTCAGGTCAGAACAGTTGTACAGAAGAGAATCTAATATAGAGAGTATCACACACATGCAGATAAAACTGCATTGTTGAACAGAGTCTCAGTCAATGATTTATACAGAGAGGTGTAAGTAAGACCCTCACCTAGAAGAACGCATAGGAACAAGATCTAAGGGGATCAAAGCCTCGAGAGGGAAAGGCAAGACTGTTAAGTTTACAAAAGACAACAAACAAACAAACAAACAAAAAACTCTGAATCTCTGAGATACAAAACATTTTAAAAGCAAAAATCCAAAATAGTACATCTTCAGCAATAAATAAACAACAAACAATAAAAGATGGATTTGATTAGATAATATTTGAGATTTTTTTTTTTTTTTTTTTTTTGTTACTGACCAACATCATAGACCAAACTAGAAATGGAAAATCTGAAAAACATCTCAATACATTAACCTGAAAAATTATCATTTTTATATTCTGGAAACTCAACCCCCACCCCCAAATTAACAGGAAATGATAGAAACAGGCAACCATGACAGGAAGGCTGACGTATCTGGTGATTACAGGACTGAAAATAAATAAAATGAGAGATTCCCCACACTTTTTCTTGACTGGAAAAACTAAGAAACTGGACAATGGCAGTGTGGGAAGAACACTGAATAGGAAACTTCCATGTGTGGGTGAGGAGCGTGTAGCAATCCATAGGGTGCTTAATCTGTCAGAAGACAGCTAAAACAGCTTATACCCAATGATGAGAGCTTTCCACTCTAGGGCATCCATTTCAAAGAAAATCTCTCATAGCCCACAAGAGGGCGTGTGTGAGGATGTACAACATCCTGCTGCTTGAGGCAGACACGGAGGCCAGCTAGGTGTCCTTCCCGGGAGGGGGTGGGGGGGTGAGTGTCATAAGCAGTGGGCTGCTAGCTCTTGGCAAAGACTGCACGCACGAGGAACAGTAAAGAGGGCCTTTAAGAACCAATGCATTATGAGAAGCATATGAAATCAGTCTGGAACAAAATGCCATGTGCACAAATTGAAGACAGCTTCACAGATGGGCAACTCTACACAGTTTTAAGAGCATGCAGAAAGATCCAAGGAGGGGTGGGGAAGCAAGGGTTGGTGAGGACACAAATGGGAATAAGACAAGAGGTGATTCCTGAGAAGGCAAAAATGGCAACATCCATGAACTGAGGAGTTTGACAAACATCCCGTGTGTACCTCAGGCTGAGACCTATCAAAAGGGATGGGGGGTAAAAAAAAGTTGCAACATGGGGCAAGGATAAATGCCAGAAGCCATGAGAAAGGAAGGGTTGCTCTTGGGGGGAGGGGGAGGGAGGGACAAATTAGTGATGGGAAAGAAAAGGTAAGAGTTGAAAGTCATGCACAGAGCAATGGTAAGAGGGTTTGAATCCAGGATAGAGATAAATTCAATTCTCTACCAGAGAGTTTCAAAGGAGAATACAAGACAAATGACCCCCTTCCCCCAACCCCTCCCATGATACCGCCAAAGAATGAAGAGAACACAAAGTCAAGGTTGACTGGAAGTGAGCGTCAGTGAGCACAATAGATAACAGACAATGAGTTAATGATTTGTATCGCCCAGTTTTAATTCTTTCTTCATCACAGAGCTGCCAAAAGAAAAATAATGAGAATGTAGAGAGGAATAGAATTATATTAATGCAGTATTTCTCAGCAGCTCTATTAAATGCCATAAAACAATTGATAAATGATATTATTATCTATCAAAGTTTATCTACTAAGGTTAAAGATACATCAAGAATAAAGGTGCAAGTTAATCTTAGAACACTTGCCTAGCATGCACAAGTCCTTGGGTTCTATCGTCAGCATCATGAATAAAAAGGAGGAGAAAGAAGGAGGCATAGAAAAGGGAAAAGAAAGAAGAGGAGGAAGAGGAGGCAGAAGAATGAGGAGGAAGAGAAGGACTCAGAGATCACACTACAGGTATTAGACATTCAATCATTCAGGGAGTTTTCTATGCGTACATCTCTAAATAATGCCCTAAAGAAAATATTAATCTAGAAACATGTTGCTAATTTTAATTATTGGTCAAAGGCCCCAAAGGCTCCCCAAAAGGCCATGGCTAGTAGCTGCCCATCAGATACACACAGAAAAACCCTGTTGCTGAAGAGAAACATACAGTAAAACCCTGTTGCTGAAGAGCCAACATACTTTGTTTTAAGGACACAGATAAATCTAACTGGAACTGATCTGAAAAAATTTTCCTTCTTGCTTGTTAGCATTCATAGTGCTAGAGGGTGCTACACAGGCTGCTAGGGGAGTCAAGTCATTGTGGTCCTATTCAGGGCTGGAGTCTGCATGCTGCAATGCTGACTTGCCAGGTAAGATGTGCCCACTGGTGTAATAGTGGCATATAGATTATAGGCAACCAACTACATTCTGGTTCAAGTTGAAGGCTGCTTCATGGGAGTGAATCCATGGTATGGCTATGAACCTGGACAAAACCCCAGACTCAGGAGGTCATGAGCCCTAGGAAGAAAGCTACTGCTGTTATTTTGCTAAACAGACATGTTGTCAAACTTCCTTCTAAATATTTGTGTTTATACTCACAGATTGGTGCTGCTCTCAGCCTTGGCTGGAAGAGCTTCTTTCTGCATTGGATGACAATCTATGCACTCACTCACAGCTGATTGCAGAGATGAGTACACAGCCATAAAGGGGACATATAATATGTATCGGCACCATGCAAGGCTAAGGGAGCATCACAGAAGAGTGAGCAGAAAGAATGCATAAGCCAGAGGACAGTGAGGAGGCGAGGAGGTGAGGAGGTGAGGTGAGGTGGTGAGGAGGTGAGGCTGTGAGGAGGTGAGGAGGTGAGGCTGTGAGGAGGTGAGGTGGTGAGGAGGTGATGAGGTGAGGAGGTGAGGCTGTGAGGCTGTGAGGAGGTGAGGAGGTGAGGCGGTAAGGGGATGAGGAGGTGAGGAGGTGAGGCTGTGAGGAGGTGAGGCTGTGAGGTGGTGAGGAGGTGAGGCTGTGAGGTGGTGAGGAGGTGAGGCTGTGAGGAGGTGAGGTGGTGAGGAAGTGAGGTGGTGAGGAGGTGAGGTGGTGAGGAGGTGAGGAGGCAAGGTGGTGAGGAGGTGAGGAGGTGAGGAGGTGAGGAGACGAGGAAACGAGGAGGTGAGACGGTGAGGAGGTGAGGAGGTGAGTCGGTGAGGAGGCGAGGAGGTGAGGAGGTGAGGAGGTGAGGTGGTGAGGAGGCGAGGAGGTGAGGAGGCGAGGAGGCGAGGAGGCGAGGAGGCGAGGAGGCGAGGAGGCGAGGAGGTGAGGAAGTGAGGAGGTGAGGAGGTGAGGAGGTGAGGAGGTGAGGAGGTGAGGAGGTGAGGAGACGAGGAAACGAGGAGGTGAGGCGGTGAGGAGGCGAGGAGGTGAGGAGGTGAGTCGGTGAGGAGGTGAGGAGGTGAGATGGTGAGGAGGTGAGGAGGTGAGGATGAAGCAAGGAGGACCATTCTGACCATGACAGGACTGTTGTAATCAGGAACCCACAGTAACTAGATCAAGCCAAAAACAAAAACAAACAAACAAACAAACAAACAAAACCAGCCAATACTACAGAGGACACGATGAATCAGACTCAATGGGGAGGTAGCATGAAGTGGGAGGGATATAGTAATACACTGTACAAACAGATGAAACTATCAAAGAAAAAAAGATAATATAAAAGATATGGGCATCAAATAATTAAAACAGGACTAAGATAAGTTATCCACACACCACAAAGCAGGAAAGAGCGTCACTGGGAGGGCGGTGGGGACCCTGTGGATGGAACCGTAAACGAGTCTCTCTGGCTCCCTGCTTCAGTTTGCAGAACCATGCCTGGTCCTTTCAGGATTCCTTTCTCTGCTCAAATCTTCCTTTCCCCTGATTAATGTACTATTATACATGAGGAATAATGGCAAGAGTGAAGTCTGTACCTGCAGAAAGCAGTTAACATTTTCTGGATATTTTTGACCTGTGTCTGGTTAGCTCCTTGGTTGCAGATATGTATTTTTTTAATTGAAAATGTCTGTCTTTATACAATGTATTCTGATCAAACTTGCCCCTTCAACTCCTTCCAGATCCTCCCCCACCTTCCTCCCCACACAACTCCAGACCCCTCACTCTCAAAACAACTAAAATACAAACAGAAAAAAAATCCAAGAAACTGCACTCACACACACCACAAAATTGAAAACCATAAGAATGATTTAAAAAAAACCTCAATAAGAACAAAAACATTTGCCTGAAACAAAGTTATATATGAAAAAAAAGTCTACAAAACTACCACCGAATCCCTTTCATTTTGTGTGTTGACCATCTACTCTAGTCATGGGCATCCCCTGAAATGTATTTAGAAAAGATATTATTATTATTATTATTATTATTATTATTATTATTATTATTATTATTATTATTTTGCAAGCAGGTATCAGTTACAGATAGCTTCTTGGCTAGGGGAGGAGCCTGTGTCCATCCACCCCCCTCAGCACTGGGCTTGCCACCTGGCTTGAACCTGTGCAGACCCTGTGTGTGCTGCGACAGTCTCTGTGAGTTCACCTGTGTATCAGTCCTGCTGTATCCAGAGCACACTGCTTCCATTCCTCCATTGCCTCTGGCTCATACAAGCTCTCTGCCTCCTCTTCTGCATGGCTCCCTGAGCCCTGAGGGGAGGGGTTTGCTGAAGACGTCCCATTTAGGACCAAGTCCTCCAGTATCTGTCGGTCTGCACACTGTCCAGGTGTGGGTCTACTGCAAGAAGCAGCTTCTCGGGAGCTGGCTAAGCAGGGCACTGATCTGTATCACTGGGTGTGGCCACTGGGGGCTCCCTGGGAGAAAATGTTTCTGGGTACTGTCAGCTGGCCCAAAGAAATGGAGGTGGGCTGGGAGGAAAGCTTGAGAGGGTGGAGGGGGAGCTAAGCTGGGTCTGCCTCACGAGGCCAAGTCCCTGGGGGACTCAATATGTATTTATTTCTTGATAGTCATTTGTCTAGTTTCCCTTTTCCTCCTTTTATAAGCCTGAGTGATATTAGACGTCTCTCTAGGCTGGATGTAGTGTTCCACAACTCTGATGGTACTCCACCAGAGGTATGTCCTAGGAAATGGAAATTCTGAACTGTCAAGCATTCACTCTCTGGATAGACCATATCAATGTCCATCTAAGGTGGCCTGCCGTCTACGCACCTCGTACACACCAACCCCTCTCTCCTTGTCCTTGGCAGCACTTTATATTCCCAACACTTTAAAATATTCGCCCATCCAACAGGCAAAAATGAAACATCGCTTGTTGGTTTGATTTGTATTTGTATAGATTTTAGCACAGCTTATTGGCCTTGAGGTTTTCCCAGTTCTTGGGTAGCTTGCTGCTTTCTAAGTCTAGTGTGAGACCTTGACTATCATAAGGACATTTTAATTTATAAATTTATTTTAATTTCTGAGACACTTAAATTCATTCATCCAATCATATTTTAAAGGGTTAGGAAAGGGGGGAGGTTAAGAAAAAGGGATAAAGTTGGTGGTGGGGAAGGGAAGGGAGAGGAGCCTGTGCCAGGTGCCTGGGGTCACTTGGGGGGGCTGGGATCCCTGAGGGCCTGGAGTCACTGTGGGCCTGGGGTCACTGCGGGCCTGGAGCTGAGTAAGAGCTCAGTTTTCAAGGGAGTAAGGAACAAAGTACATCAGCCCCAGGAAGCAGCCTGAGTGTGTTTCTGACTGGAACCAAGGACTGGGGAAGTCTGTAGCAAGCAGGGTTTGAGCTCAAGTCAAGTAAGAACTGAAGCAGGGCCAAGCACTCTGAGACTTTCCATGGGGACACGCTGGAGCTTTCTCAGTGAAGAATCTCAGAAGTGATGGGGCCCGGAGGAAAGAGGGCAAAAGGCTTGGCTCTTTAAGTATTTCTCCATGGTCACGTGTTTTTGATAAGGAATCCCACGCTTTGATAAGGAACAGCCCGAGGAAGCATGGGGGCAGGGAACAAACTCACCTTGCTCTCCAGCGTTGTTTTTCTGCTCCCAAGACAACATCACCGCATATGCTGGGCTCTGATATTTGTCTTCCGATGGAGTTAAGTGCCTTATCGCAGAGAAGGTCCTCATTTAAGAGACGGTCAGTAAGTCGAGAGGATTTTAAATGGCAATAAAGTTACAAGGAGAAAACAGTTAAAGCCATACACATGTGCAATTAGACTGAGGTTCAAAAGCAAATCTCTCCTTGGAAGGAGACCAAATGATTGCCGGACCCCAAGACGTGATACTGTTCCAGCTTTTCCTTTATCAGACAAAAGGGAAGGTCCTTGCATGCAGCCTTTGACACAGAGTTAATTTAAAGAAGATTTGGGACCTCAGTACAGGATCAGATGCCTTTCCAAATTCCTCACTGTTTTTATTTGAAATCTCCCATTTATGCTCAGATTTCCGACGGGAACCCAATGGCCTTTTCTTTCATTTTCTTTTTCTTTCTTTCTTTTCTTTTTTTTTTTAAAGGGAAGTTGGCAAGCTGCATTGGTTTAACTACAAATCTCCCAAAGGTAAATGATCAGGCACCGTTACACAAATAGAAAATATCCCCATTGTTCTTTTGAGCCTTTACTCCTAGGAGGCATAGGGGGTTCTCTGAACTGCAGATGCATTTGGGTAAAAACAAAGTCAAAGCTATGTGAAACTTGATGTTGGAACTGCTTCCTGAGCCCTGTCAAGCTCAGCCGCTGCCTGAGTAACTGAGATCTGTTCTGTTTGTGGCGGTGAGCTCCTCGGAAAATGTCGCTACACTAACAACACGGCTTGCTTGCTGCTTGGTTACTCCCAGTCCATCTGAGGGCAAGCCCTGAATCCTCAGGGCTCGGATCCTTGTCCATCAAATGCAGAAGCTGGCCTCCAAGACCTGCATGAGCTCTTCAAACACAAATGTCCTCTGAATCGTTTGTTCACTAACATATGAAATATTGTTTTTATATTCAGCTGCTAAGCCATATTTTTTTCCATCTAGCAGAACTCAGGAAGCGAAACTGCAACCGTCCGGCCCTTGCAGCCTGAACTTGGTTCAAAGAGCCTGTTCAGTAAGACAATAGAGAGCTATTCCCTCCAACAAAAGGAGCTAGAATTCTCCCCTCACAGAAGTGCTGTGCACAGCCGTGTCTTTGACAACAGGAAGCACCATGACTCCTTTTCCAATCTAAGGACAGGACTGAGTGAGTGACCTTCTGTGAAAGCCTTCCTAGCTCAGGACCATATCTAGTCACCCTACACGGGGCCTGACAAGATACAGAGTTACCGTACTGCATGAATGAGATGAAATGGCCACTCCAAATGCTCTGAGAGGTGACCTCTGCAGGTACATACAGGACAGTCAGGGCTCAACGAGATTTCATACTGAATGTAATGAGGACACAATGTATTTATCACTTTATTGTTTATTTAGACTGTGGTTAGGGTAGCTACGGAGAGAAATAGTCTAGGCAATTTGGGAAGTCCTCTTTCAAAGCTGCCCCCCCCCCATGCTGAGGACATCCAGAGAATTTGACTAATGACTAAGGATTCCCTCTTTGTATCCTGGCATCTAGGACACTGGGGAACTATTTTTCCTCCCAGATGTTTCCCTCCTCCTTGAGCCACACAGATATGGGGGGGGGGGGGGGCCTTGGCAGCACCCAGGTTTGGTTGTGTGTACACATAACGAAGTTAGCCAGGGCTAACTTTGCATACCGCTTTCTTGGGGGTTGGGTAGGAACACAGGCTTTTGCGGTTCAGCATGATCAGATTATCCCAGGTGTGAGGGACATTTCTGCAGAACCCTATGACATCGACATTGAAGGGCTGCTTAATGTTTCGGAAGGGGAAAATCCCCATCTTTGCTTGCTGGTGAGTGCCCAGCCTACCTCCAGTGTGAGTGACTCTTCTGATCAGCTCACCTCATTTGCATTCTAACCTACTTTCAGCTTGTCTCACTTGGCCCTCAGAGCAGGTTGTAGTCACCCTTTACAAACACAAGGAACATATTTTCTTTGTCAGCCCAAAGCAGTGGAACAAGTCCATGCAAATGACCCCTGACCTTCCCCTGGAGTGAAGTCAGGGCAATCACATGGTGGGTGTAAGAATGCACTCAGAGGCAGGGCAGAGTTAGTGCTGCCCAAGAAGTCTGGGGCAAATGTTAGACAGAACAGACAGGACCTCAAATCGGTTTTGCCACTCAGACACCAAGGATCCTCGAGCTTTGACAAAGCTGGCCTTTCTAGACCTTGCAGATGATGGCTGGGGTTGGGAGAGTCAGGTTAAATTTCCTGACCTACTTATCCCAACCTGACTGGGGCCACTTTTCATTCAAACCACAAGTCTCAATGAGGCAGTGTGTCTGCACAGGTATATACTTTGTGTGTGCGTGTGTGTGTGTGTGTGTGTGTGTGTGTGTGTGTGGTGTGTGTGTGTGTGTGTATACAAATGGATTAAATGAAACAACTCCTTCCAGGGCTAATTTTAACCTCAACTTTAAAAACAGGGGAAACTCAGAAAAGACGCTTGAAACATACTTATGCAAAATGACTACTTGAAGAAAGATAATATGTGCTTCAGCTATGAGAAATGTCTTCATGAAGAGCTTAGAAAGAAATCAATAACCCACCTCAATTTTCCATAGAAGCCAGAAAGCATGGCAAAATACTGAAATGTTAGGCATGTGTTTAGAATATATCCATATAATCTGCCAGTATCAAGCATGTAATGATTTTAATTAGCTTTACTGAACACAATAACTAACGTTAAGATCAATGATCGCAGGACCTCTTACTGGTGGTGTACTTTCAATTTCTGCTGTCCTTTCTCATTGTGAGTCTAGCAAACCTCTTTGGAAAACATTCCAAAGCTCTAGTCAAATGAATGAATAAGAATATAATATGGGCGCAGTGTTCTCAAAAGCATTCCCATGTAAGGGTTGGATGTAGAGGCCAAAATAATGTCACGCTGACTAGGGAAAACCACTGGGCTTGGCCCTTGGTGCCTTGTTCCAGGCTTCCAGCATTATATGAAAATGACATTGCTTCCTCGGGAAAAGCCAGTTAATCGTAAAGCAAACTTCTCTTTTTACCTGGCATGCGAGGGCCATCAGTGTATCTAGGTTTCCCAGTCTTCTCTGAGAAAGGAGAGCAAGATCCTAATTTCTGGTATATTATTGATGCTGCAAAAATACCAGCTAGCTGGGGCGTTAGCTATCTTCAGGTTGACAAGAAAGTGGGATTAAGTTTCTTAAGGCAATTACACTTTTGATGACCCCTCTGTATATAAAACATGTTAGCTAACAGGGGTGCGGAGGGGCAGGCCTAAGTGTTTGATCAGGAAATCCTTCGTGAGCATATTGGATGGAAATTTGATTAGTAGCCTTAGTGACGGGCGATCAGATCCTTCGGGTCTGCGCAATCAGATCTGGCAGGACTTGCCTTCTTGCCTCTTTGAAGGAAGCGAACATTTGTACAGAATCAAGACATTGCTGAATCCTTGATTTTTTTTTTCTTCCAGAGTCTGTTTCTTTAAGTTATTGCAGACTAAAGCCGGAGATACACCTTTTGTTTTCTTTCAGCAATATGTTTGCAGTTACCTTAATGTTGAGGGACAAAATAAAAATCGCTCTTTCCTTGAAAATGTGAGGCAGGGGAAATTGAGATACAGTTTTTCAAGGTGTGTGTGGTGGGGACCAGGGAGATGGTCACCATGAGAACAGCAACAACAGCAGACACACAACAGCTTATTACACTGAACAACCCTAACAAGAACCCCATTTTACAGAGGGAGATTTGCAACTTACAGGACCCTAAAGTGGCCCAGAGCAAAGGGAAGGGCAAGATTTGGGGCTGCCCAGTTGACACTCGGTGCTTTAGCAGAGCCCCATGCTGTTAGGTGGGAAAACTGAACTCCAGAGAGAATATCCAGACATGGGAAGTGAGCCAGCTACACCTGAAGTCGCTGTGCTTCCCCACCTGGAGCCTGTAAACATCACCTTCCTGTGTCAGGCTGTCTGGGCAAGGACTTTACACCACTCGGTTCATCTTACAAGGCATTCATGCTGTGACCTTGGGATCATGAAGAAACTTATTTATGGTTAAACAGTGAGGGGGAAATGGGGTGACTTGAATCTCCCATATGTCTCACCCCAAAGTCCTTCCTCCCCTCTGTGAAAAATGGGGGGCTCCACAGAAGAAGGAAGGAAAGACTCAACTCCAGCATTTTTTGGGTGGGGGAGCAACTGGTAGTTAAAACAATAAATTTACATTGTACAAATTTGTTAATTCATTTGATCAGTGCTAAGTAAAAGATCAAATTCCCCTAACAGGAGTGTATGCAGCGGAAGCCGGCAAGTGAGCAGCCCCTGCCTGGCTTGTTTAGCCTTTAGTTGAGAGACACACTACACAGTTTAGAACACAGTCACACACGCCTGATGCAATGTGACCTTTCTCTGCCTCAGGTGAACTGTGTCCCCCGGGTCCTCCTCTCACGAAACCATGAAACGTACAGTTAGAGAGGAAGCTGAACAAAGTTGCCCTGCAATCTCTCACCAGAAAAAAGTGATCAACATGGGCTCAGGTGTCAGGGACCCTGAGTCACAGAGGAGTTGACCAGCTGTGACGGCCTGCGTGAGTCAGTTATTCTGAGAAAGCCACCACACGACTTCAGTATCGAATGCACTGGGAAAGCGACAGCAAGGGCTGAGGTTCTAGTGCACACACTCACCTCAGCCCCACGGACAGAGACCGATACTCTCTGGGAAGCAGGACCCAACTATTTCAGAATCTCTTCCTTCTTTCAAGTTCACACCGCATAAGTGGGATATGTCTTCAAAGTTCAGCAGGACACAGAGATGAATGCATCAGCTTATCCTCTTAGCAATGGGGGGAGCGACCCGGTTCTGCGGCTGGAATCGGCTGAGGCGATTTCATAAAGTTCAAGTGTCTCCTGTGAATGTTTTTAATCCACTTTAAAAACCACGGAAGGGAAATCAGAAGTTCCCCCCCATCCTACCATCCAGACAGAACCACCACCGATGTTAGCAGTACATTGTATTTCGGACATTGTCTGATACACAATTGTAATCACTGAACATAATCGAAGTTTTCGGAAAGCAGAAAACAAAAATCTAGCATCAACCCTTAGAGAACGTTCAGGGGAGAATACACAAGATAGCACAAAGAAAACATGAAAACTCCCAACAGCCTACCCCTCAGTAAGGAACTCTCTTAGGGGGAATCCTACGGTTCAGACTGGAACCTCTCTCCAGCGTCAGGGCCTTGGCTCCAGGACCCTGTGTCTGTCCTGGGATGGGGATATGGGGGTGTCCTTACATTAGTGTTGCAACATGTGTACCCCTCAACCCTGGGGCCTGCACATCCTACCTTACAGCCTCTCATCCTCTTGGCTACTTTATGTCAAAATATTCATATTTGTTTTTGGCTTATTAGCTAATGTCTTTTGTCAGTCACCCCCCTGCATCACCTCGTTTTAACTATTATGGTCCTAATTACAGCAGAGGATTATAGAATGACGGAAGTGGGGGTGGGGGTGGGGGGGCAGACCCAGACTGTACTCAGGAGGCCCAGCCTCTCTCTTACAAAATGGGACTCTCTCTTTCTCTCTTTTTTTTTTTTTTTTTAACACCATTCAATGATGTCACCCGTTTGCGGTTTCTCTGGGACTTTATTAAAATGTTTGTGACGGAGCCAATGTAAACCATCCTAAATCCAACACAGAGCTGAAAGGGCTGATTTTAGGGAATGTGAAGATATGGATCATTGGGCCTGTCGAAGGCCCATCTTGAGCCAATTATTGGTGTCATCTTGAGCCAATTTAATCAATCCAAGAGGGATCGGGGGTAGAAGGGGGCATGAGCAGGGGTTCAGAGCGTTGGTCAGACGTGCTGGCTCAAATGCCTGTGTCATGGTGTCCATGGAGCCCGGCTCTTTGGCTCTGGGCTGCTGTTCTAACGTGTTCTCTGGTCCCAGGGTTTCCTGTGTCCTGCTGTTTCAGCTCGTGATTAGGTTTATTTGAAAGCACTGAGTAGGGCTGGCCCCAGAAAGTCTTACAAAGGTCATTTCTCCCTCTGGGGACAAGGTCAGGGAAGCCTACCTCACAGACACTGCTGACACTTAAGTCAGGAGACCCAGGAAAACTGTCTCTCAAAAGGATGGGTCCAGAAAAGGGTCAGATGGATGTGGTTGGAGCAGAGAGATTAGGAGCTGATCCGGCTGCCAGTAGCCTGGGCTGTTAATTGCTTACGGAGGGTTTTTTTTTTTTTTTTTTTTCTTATTTTTATAAATTGGGTCTCTAGCATAACAATTCATAAAGTGGGAGTTTTTCCTCACAACTATAAAGGCCGAGAGAAAACACCGTCATTGCATGTTATTTGACTGTGCCACAAACTAAAGGACCCTCAAGGGGGTGGCCAGTACCAATGTAGGTAAGACAAACAGAAAAATCCTAATTTCCCTCACAGATCTGCAGAAAAAGGTTTGACATATGCGATACCCGTTATTGTTTCTACACATAGTTACGCTATTTCTCCATGCTCCAAAGGACATGTGGTGACACCTGGCTTGGCTTATCTGTCCTCTGTCCCACCCGGTCTCCTGGGTTCTCCTTGACATCTTGGTTTCAGGAGATACCTCTTCCTCCATTCAGCCTTTTGAATTTGTCACATTACAGAAAGGGTCAGAGGAGGCCTCATGTGGGTAGTTTATGTGTTTTTGATGAATACCATCCATAAATATTCTTAATCGATTCTCCAGAGCTGGCTATGGTCTTGGGTGTGGGTGCCGCCCAAGCCTGGCAGGGTTTGGAAAGGCAAACCGAAGCCCCATCACTGCCCCTCCCTGTGCAAACTCCAGTGTGCAGTGTTGGGAGCCTGGCTGCTTTCACCCCGGTGGGTCCCTCGAGTTCTGGAATGATGCTTGTTGTCCACTCGGCTTAAAAAGGTTTCAAAACCTTAAGCCGGGACTGAAAGAATTCGTGTCTGACAATGGCTCTGATGTTCCCAAATTAAATGGCTTTAAGGAACTCCACCTCCTTGATCCCCAGAGTTATCTTCAGAACTCAATGATTATTATTAGGTTCATCTTTTCCCATAATATACAATTTGCAGGTTGTTTTGATGGAAATTCACTTTCTTTCTATTTTACCTTGTTTCCAGATACTTTGCTTGCTAAAGTTATCTTGTCTGTGAGCCTAATAGTCTTCTGGGATAACATGGGAGACTCTTCATTCTCCAGGTGTGAGAAAGGAAATCTAGATTGACTTTAATCACTATGACCTCAGAGGAAGAATAGGGAAGCAGCTTGGAGAGCGACCCTCAGGATCTCACAGCCCAAGTCTCCTGAGAATGTGTAAGTGTGTCTGCAAGCTGGGCTAATCCTACCTTTCAATTACAGAAGGAAACGGATTTTAAAGGCAAGACTCAAGGCAGGCCCTCCCAGCAGAAGATCAAACACTCTGGTGCTTTCAACAAGCAAATGCTACCGCCTGTCTCAAAGCAGAGGACAGCCAGGACTGCAGGGTTCATAAACAACACTCCGCTATTTATTGGAGCTGCCCACCCGAATCGGAACCTTCCCCTCTCTAAGACTGGCCTATTTACTACGGTTTAAGCTAGGGTACTGCAGCCCGGCCGGGGTCTGCAATTTATTACTTGCTTCGAGAGCTCAGACCCAGAGTTTAAATGTCCCTAGTTGAAAGTTTATACCAGTCAGGACAGAAAATTATTCTCTCTGCCTAGGTTGAAGCACATTACTTCTTTATTGAATTAATTATGATAAGGATCATAACTTTAAACGAGGGGTGAGGTGCTGGCTCTCCGCTGGGATTGCTTGGGGCACTTTTCATCCAAGCATTTTTGCAGAGTTATTGAGTCTGGCAGGTCTGAACTTTGGAGAGAAGTAACTTTCTCCAGAACTTGAAAGGGGTTGGACATTGATCCAGGCAAAGCTGTACCAGATTCCATGTCTTGAGACAGGGAAATTTGCACTGCACGCTGAACAAATCACCGCAGGAGCGGATGAAAGACAGCTTAGCGGCAACTCATGTGGCCCCGAGCTTGGCCTTTCCAGGGCAGGACTGGCCCAGGGAGGGCAAGGGACAAGCTGGAACAGAAAGGTCCCCAGCAGGCCTGTCTTCCCCTCCTTCCTAATCGTTCAGTCCCAGCCTGGGCTGGATGGGGTTATGTGAGTGGCATACTTGATTCTGACAGAGCGGATAAAGGACGAAGGGATGAGAACAAGGGCCACAGACCCCAAGGTCACACAGAACTGAGCCATTTACTAATGATGTGACATGACTGTCCCTTCATATCTTCCATGACTGTCCCTTCATATCTTTGTCCCCACCTCCAGAAACTGTGGACTATTTTAAGGAATGTGTGTGTGTGCATGTGTAGATGTGTGTGTTCGTGTGTATGTGTAGATGTGTAGATGTATATGCATGCTAGTTCTCATATACATTTAATACTCAAAGATGTATGTATTAGATGTATATATTTTATGAATAGCTATTCTGCAGATACAAGTATCTATCTGGCAATTAAGTGAGGCTTAATTAAAGATAGTTATAATCACATAATTACTATTGCTATTATTATCAGGAAAACACAAAAAAATCTTGATCCAGACCAATAGTTCTATTTCTTTGAACTACAGTTTCCCCAGGCCTGGCACAGCTGTGTTGGCTCCCAGCTGAAGGCACAGGCCTCCACAAAACCAGCTGGATCGAGTTCTGGGATACCCCACTCTCCAAAGTCCAGAGTCAGGATTTTTGTTACCCAAGCTCCCAAGTGCTATAGGGCCAACTCTGTGTGCTCTCGAACTGGCCCCTCTCACGCTGGTACTGGATTCCTGTGGTCCATGTAAGCAGGCTTGGCCAGAGGAGAAGGGACACTCCTAACAGACCATCACACCCAGGTAAGTGAGCACTGATGAGGCCCAGCCCACAACTCAGACCAGGGTAATTGTGTAAATTATTAATTACAGTATAAACCAGGGCAATTGTGGGACATTAAAGGGGGCCACTGCTCATAGTTACTCTAGGACAACACGCATAATGAGGGCTTCTTCAGCTATCTAAAACCACATTAACCAACCACAGCAATATTAGAGATGGGCAAGGAATGTAGTTCAGTTTGTAGAATGCTTGCCTAGCACACACAGAGGCATGGTCTCGACACTACAGCTTCCTTAAACAAACAAGCAAGCACACACGAATGAAACAGTCTGACATATGGCTGTGAGCCCAGTACTTGGGAGGTAGAGACAGGAGGATCAGAAATTCAAACTCATCCTGGACTGCCCAGCATATTCAAGGCCACCTTGGGTTAAATAAAATCTTATCTCAAAAAAAAAAAAAAAAAAAAAAAAAAAAGTGGGCTGAAGAGATAGCTCAGTGGTTAACACCACTTGCTGCTCTTACAGAGGACCCAGGTTTGATTCTCAGCACCCACACAGTCTCTCACTACTGCATGTAACTCTAGTCCCAGGGGATCCAAAACCCTCTTCAGGACCTCAACAGAAACATAAGCAACTGAGACTGGCTCTTCTTGAATCTTCCTCCCTCAGAATTTGTGGGGTTAGAACCATGTTGCCCGCAGTTTTTCATCTATCTCAAAGAGGGCACCACGTCTGGGTACAAGGCTGGTCACAGGAACAGTGAGATAGTACTGAGCAGGTGGTCTGGCCAGGGGCCCACCCAACACTGCCCTAAATCCCTCAGAGCCGGGCCCTAGAGTCTGGGGCCTGAGCTAAGCCATGCTCCTGTACCAGAAGGCCAAAAGGGCCTCTTCCTCCCCGAGGGCTAGCAAGAGGTTAGCATGGGGCAGATATCAGGTTTCTCAGCTTCCTGCAGGGCAGGGCAAAGGAGATTGTTTGGTCTCAGAGGGGCTATAAGCTGAGTGTGTCAACAGGTTCCAGGGGGCTTGAGAGCTGCATGGAATGTGACAGGAGAGGCAGCGTGTCAGACTTTGAACGGGGTGACCTGCTTCATCATTCAACATCCATCCCCATACAAAGAGCTACAGCCCCTTTTCAGGAAAAAAGGGAAAAAAACCTCTTATTCGTGCTAAAATGTGAATAACTAAATGTTCCTGATAAATGACACTCCGTAGAAAACGTGTATATGGAAAAATTCGGTGTAGGTAGCCAGTCACCACCTCTGTCAATGTTTCAATGAGTGTGGGGCTGGGGAGGCATGAAGACATGGCTTCCCATCCTAACCAAACTGCTGAGTATTTCTTGGAACCTTCTCTCCCTACCAGCCAATTAGTACCTCCCTGTAGGCCACTGAAGTACCTCCCCGTTTATTTCTTTAGCTGTCTTAAATTCATCCTTCAGATTTCATCCCAACCACGACATCCTCCAAGTTTTCCCACACCGGCCAACCTTGCCTGGGCGGTACTGGGAGCTACATGTGCACAGTCTTCCAGAGGGTTCCAAGCCGTGCTGAGCATCCTCACTGTTGTCCTGTTCCTCAGCCTGACAGATCCTCAAGGGTAGGGCCTGGTTGACATCAGAAATCTTTCCCGCCACTGCATAAGGCGGTCAGATCCTCATGCTAGAGTGAGTGAAGCCTGGCAACATGGTCGAGAGCCTGTGACATAAATGTGTACCCCAACAGGTGCTTCCCCTCCCACCAAAGACTCTCACTAATTTCCCAGCAGCCATTTTGTCCACTGTTACTTGCCAAGGGAGCAAACCGAATCAAGAGTTTAGAGAATACAATGGCCGGCACCCCATACCTCTCAGCACAGGGTCCCTGGAGGGGCACAGAACTAGTTAGCAAGTGACTATGCACAGGCCGTGGCCTCTTGGGCCTGCAGCAGTCCCCGCTTGCCACCCTACTCTCACTTCCAGCCAGACAAATGGCCTTTTGGATTTGTTACCTCTGGGCCTAGGGTCTAGCTAGAGCCAGAGCCTGCCCAGCAAGCACAACAGGAGCTGCCCAGAGTATACCAGCCCTAAGCAGATGTGCCTATCTGCCCACCAATCAGCGCGCGCACACACACACACACACACACACACACACACAAATACACACTCTCATACATGCACACACACATACACTAATACACACTCTCATACATGCACACACACATACTAATACACATTCTCATACATGCACACACAAAAGCACATACACACAAATACACACTCTCATACATGCACACACACACTCACACACATGCACAGACACACACATCCACACATGTACACATACATGCATGCTGTTGCATTGGCTTTAGATATATCCTATGTGGCTCTGAGTCCTGACTCCATGCATATTTCCAAGTCAGGAGACCTTGGGCAAGGTGCTTAGCCAGTCTTACCTCTATTTTCTCATCCAAAATTGGTAGGGAAATAATCCTTCAAACCTCAATGGAGTGGGCTGGAGGATAAAGCCACCTAATGGTGTTTAGCCCTTGTAAGGATGCTAATGGATGCCAGTCATCATTACTCCGTGCCCAGTACGTATAGCCCCGCTCCCGATCCTTAGTGATTCTTAGTCATGGACGCTCATGACTCAAAGATACCCGAGAGGAAATGTGATGGCTAGACTCATCTTCAGCCAACAGTCATGTAATGGGCATCTGTAATGTGCCAGCCCCTGGGACGCAGGATGGGGGCAGGACCCTGCACTGTCTTGAACACACAGCCAAATTTGGATACAGCAAGGGTAAACAATGTGACAGAGGTCAAAGGCAAATGCCATAGTAAGTTGGGCAGGGTGAGGTGGGGAGGGGAGTGGTAATCTAGCCATGAGAAACCATGGAAGGCTTCTTGGAGGAGAGTGCAACGAAGTAGCAGCAATTGAGTTCCAAGTCAGTCCTGACAGAGTGAGGAGACTGAGAGGCAGACCAGGGTGGTGCGTGTTATCAGTAGCTAATTAAACCAACCACCATATATACTAACACCCCTGAGCGCTAGCCCCATCCACGTCTACACCCAGCATCTTATCTTACCGGCCATCTCAGCGCCAGGAGAGATGGAGGCTGGCTGGGTTTTCTTTACAGTTGGGTTTTCTAGACCAGAGCTTCTCAGCCGTCCTGGTGCTGCGGCCCTTTAATATGGTTCCTCATGGTGTGGTGACTTTCACATGTTATAAGACTATTTTTGTTGCTACTTCACAACTGTAATCTTGCTACTGTTATGATTTGGAATGTAAATATCTGATATGCAGGATGTCTGATGTGTGATCCCCCCCCCACCCCATGAAAGAGCTTTGGACAAAGAGATCACAGGCTGCAGGTTGAGAATTGCTGGTCTAGACTCTAAGAAGTGGTGATAATGGTTTGTAGAACCAATAAAGTTCAAATACCACTATAAAGTTCGGTCTAAAATAATCTCCATTTTACAGAGAAGGAAACTGGGGCACCGAGAAATCAAATGAGCCATGGAAGGAAGCCCCATATGGGCTTATGAAGCAG
Organism: Micromys minutus; assembly: GCF_963924665.1. Taxonomy (NCBI): domain Eukaryota; kingdom Metazoa; phylum Chordata; class Mammalia; order Rodentia; family Muridae; genus Micromys; species Micromys minutus. The sequence continues at coordinate 30,266,040 of NC_137956.1, forward strand.
AGGGGGATGGGACCAAGCTTTGCCAGTGGACATGGCCCTCTTCATCACTCACCACCCCCCACACACACATTAACCAAGCTCAGCACTCAGATACTCTGCGGATGAGGCTGGCCAGCTTGTTCACAGGACATGGGAACACCCCCACGGTGAGCTCTGTGAACACAGGAGGAACAGGAACCCACTGCCCAGCCTGCCCATGGCCAGGGCTGCTGGCCCAGAAGCCTGTGTTTACATTTCTCCCTCTGTCTGGAGATGCCGATTGAAATTATCTCCCCTCAGCTGTGTCAGCCTGTCCTGAGCTGTGTGTGCTTCCAGCCCCAGCACCTCCCAGCACGCCCGGGATAGTCCCAGCTGGAGCCTGATAACCATGGCTGTGGGGTGTGGACTCTGACAGGGTGGGAGAAGGCCATCCCATCCCTTGACCTAGCCTGCAGCAAAGCTGTTGCTCAAGCTGTCTTCTTTGCTCGGGAGAACTCAGGGGAAGGGCACACGGGGTGGGGGTCATGCCAAGCCTGCCCCAGAGGTGCAGAGTGCATTAGCTTCTAAAGAGTCTACTGCTGACCTCAGGAATGTACATGACAGTATATGTCACTTGATAGGCAGGTGACTTCCAGGGAATGAAAAATGCAAATCCTCATTCTTCGTTGTCAAACTCACTCTCTTTGTGATAGAAGCATTTGCTACGCAGTCCTGAGCTGATTCCTTACCCTCTCTGGGCCTTGGGTACTTCATATGTGCAGGGAGAGACTAGAGCAGGTGATGCTAGGTGACATACAGGGGTTTGTGTGTACCAGGCTCTTTCTAGATCCCTAGGGACAAAACAAAATGTCTGGCACTTAAAAGTACTCAAGGGGTTGGTTAAATACATAATCTATGTCTCTATGTTCTCCTTCTTTTCTAGGCACAGCTCCACTTCAAGTAGCCAGGATACTTGGAACTGACTGAAGTGTCCCCAGCAGTATAGGGATGGAGATTATTCACAGCACCACAGGAACTCAAGAGCTGGTGACAACCATATGGCTGGGTCCTTTCTAGAAGCATGCTATGTCATCTTCTAAGTCACAGAAAACAAACTTCTCTGGGGCTCCCATAATCCTCTCCCTGGAACCCAGCATGGGAAAGAGTTAGGGCAAGCTGCCCATCAGGGAGACAAAGGCTTGAGACCAAGGTCATGTCTCCAAGAGGCAGGAGGTGCTGAGACAGGGCAGGGCCTCGACAATGACTGTATGCAGCTAGGGTGTCCACCAGCACATTGAAGAAGGTACAGGCTGTTTCCAACACCATGGTACAGAAGCAGGGATGCCTGTGCTGTGTACCGTGAAGCAGCAGCTCAGGAGCTGCACTTGACCTCGAACCATGGACCAAATCTAGAAACTTCTGAGGAACTAACACAAGCTAAGAGTCAAAACACAAAACGATTAAAGACACTGGACCGGATGCCGTTGACTCCTAATCATACTTGAACATTGTGATGATTTTTGCTACTGAGAGTGCCGTGGATTTGATATTCTTTCAGTGTTAAAAAAGCCAAAAAGCTTTGTAAACGCAGAGGTGAACTCAGTCTGAAGAGGCAGTGTTGTGCCATGGCAGCTTCTGGGTGTAAGCTGACACCAACACAGTGAAGGCTGAGACAACAGAAAAAGCAGGCCCGTGGGTATGATCACCCCAACCCAGCATAAAAGCTGGGTTCCCTGAAGGTCTATACCCTCAGCAAAAACATTGACTCGGAAAAAAAAAATGTGTGCCACTGGCAAGGGAGACAAAATGACACGAATATATTGGTTCATATCCAAGTAGAGAAATGAAAAAAAAAAAAAAATAAGGGGTGTGCTGACAGATAGACCTAATCACAGACTGTACCCCATGGGTCTGAGGTTCAAATTCACTCACCTGCTCATCCAGGAGAACAGGCAGTCCCGAGCAAATAGCTCTCTGGAAAAGTCACAAGCCATCCTGTGTGCACTGCAGACTCCCTGTAGAATCATAGCTGGGCAAATAGAACTCAGAGAAAACTAAGTAAGACCCCTGAGAACAGCAAGGTGCAGCGGCTGGGAGAGTCCCCGGAAGGACTCGAGACTTTCGACTGGTCAAAAGAACAGGTGATCTTTCTAAGTTTGAAGCATTTAATGAAGTAAAACCAAGAATTGAACACTCAATCCAGAAAGCAGCGACTGAAACGCAAACATTTGGGAAATAAATAAAACCTCTTCTAACAGAAGCAAATAACACCATAGCATAGGAACAGAGAAACAGAGAATGCCAGCGAACCACCAACACCACACCAGGCAAGGCTGGAAAGCAGGACAGGTTCTAACGGAATGGTCTGAGGAGGAGATTCAGGAGTGGTCGATCTCTGAAGAAATGGTGGCTAGCATTTTCAAAACACACAACATCACTTGATTCAGAAATCTCTGAAGATGGAAAGAAACTTGTGAACAGACACAGAGAAGACAGGAAAGGCCTTCAGGGTGCTAAGAACTCTGGGTACTAAGGAGGCCTTGTCCACAACGCTGATGTGAGGGGCAGGGAGGTAGCATCTTTGGCATACTGATGGCCTATGCAGAAGTCTAAGCCCAGCTTAACTCTCACTCAGGAGTAAGAGCTCAGAGTAAGAATCAGCTCAGACAAAACACACTAAAGGACAAAAGAGAACAAAGGCAAATGGTTCCAGAAAGAAGAGCTAGGGAACAAAAGGCATTTTATTTTTTGTTTTGTTTTTAAGATAGCTTCCTGTTGCATAGCCCAGCTTGGCCTTGAACTCACCATTTTTCTGCCTCCACCTCCCAAGTGTAGAGATTATAACAGATGCCAGTACTCAAGCTCACGAGAGGGAACTGAAAACAAAGAAAACGCTAACAATGGCTCATGTTGGAATGAAATTCATGGCCAGTGAAAGCATTGGTCAATCAGCCTGGGTGAGAGGAGGGTGGTGGCTTTTCTTATTAAAAGCTCATTCTAAATCTCAAGGAGGAATCGGTAAAGTGAGAGGGAACTGTCTAAGTCGATTAAGGGAAGCAAACGGAATTTCAGAAATCTGACTCAAAGCTGAGTCCCTGACCTTGAGGATCTGAGCCTGTGCAAGAGGCGGGAACTCTGCCAGGGCAGGCTCTCCTGCAGGCACGTGTAGTGTGCGCACAGGTCAGGGTTCCATGAGAATGGAGGGAAGTGTGTTGTCCTGTTAGTTGCTCCAGAGGACACCTTGCCATTGGCTACCCAGCCTTGCTCTTTCTTTATGGGCACTTAGCTTCAAAAGCATCTTGAATGCCCATGAATAGAGAAATGGTTGGGGGAATGGATCTTTCTGTGCAGGACAAAGGATGTCAGAAGAAATCAGTCCACTATGCTTCGTTACTCAACACCTGCAACACTCACATGAACACACTCACACACACACACAGCTGTCTGTACACACACACACACACACACACGAATACACACTCACACATGCACAAACTCACACACACACACACCTGTACACATACTGAGGCATATACACTCATACACACACTCACATACCTGTACACACACTGTGACATATATACTCACACACACACACCACACATACAACACACACACATATACACACACACTCACTCACACACACCTGTACACACACTGAGGTAAGGCATATACACTTACACACACACACACATGCACACATTCACACCACACACACACACACACACACACACACACACACACACACCAAGGAAGAGTTGTTTTAAGCCCAGCACAAGGCCCTGGCATTTCAAAAGTGGACTCTGTATGTAAACTGAACTGAATTGAAAGAAGCAAACTACTCTAGAGAAGCAGCAAGAGAACAGATGTAGACATTTCTTTTAGAAAAAGAAGCTAAGAGAAGAAACTTCCTGGCTGACCCTTTAGAGATGTTTCATTTACACAGCAAGATGAAAGAACACTAGTCTGCCCTCTCCCTTGTCTCCTTCCCTGGTTATCAGCTCTCTACTTCCTGCCTGACCAAACATGTCAAGCATGTTTTTAAAAGCTCCTATCTTTGAGAAGAGAAGAGGATAAGGAGCCTGGATCACTCAGAGGACCATAGTAACCAGGCAGCTCATGTCTCTATCTCTGCCCTGGATTCCCAGAAATGAGTATGTGTGCATGTGTGTGCATATGTGTATGTGTGTGCTAGTTACTTTTCTATTGCCATGACAAAACATTATGACCAAAGAAACCTATTAAAGAAAGCTTCTAATTTGAGGCTCACTGGCCAGGTGATAGTGGTACTTGCCTTTAATCCCAGTACTCAGAAGGCAGATAGAGGTGGATCTCTGAACTCAGGGCCAACCGGGCCTACAGAATGAGTTCCAGGACAGCTAGGACTACAAAGAGAAACCTTGTCTTAAAAGAAAGATAGGTAATTTGGGGCTCATGGTTAGAAGGTTAGATAGAGTCCATGACTTCCATGCTCAGAACATGGCACTAGGCTAGCAGGCATGGCTCTGGAGCAGTAGTAGTTGAGAGCTCACACATGATCCACAATCAGGCAGAAAAAGAATGCACTAACTAAAAATAATATGGACTTTTGAAACCCATCCCCAGGGACACAACCCCTCCAACATGGCCATACCTTCTAATCCTTCCCAAACAGTCCAATACTTGAACTGGAGATCAAGTATTCAAATCTATCAGCCTACGGGGAACATTCTCATTCAGACCACCACAGTGTGTATATACATTTATTCTGTTTCTCTAACAAGACTGCTCCCTTCCTACACAAACAACCTCACACTACATCCGGAGCACATTTTTTGGGGATGCTGGAAAACAATCACCTCTTTTCTGTGCCTTGTTCCTTAACCTTCCCTCTCACATCTGTGCCTGCCAGTCCATGTTTCATTAGAAGATGAATGTGTCCCTACCCACAACATGCTGCTTCTTACTTTCCTAACCATATTCAGTGTTGTCCCACCCCTGGGATTCCTGCCCTGTCTGGCAAGGATAGGTCAACAGTCATTGTTTTCTGGATTGGGCTTGAGAGTCACTCCCACTGTGACATTTTCCTTGACACTCCTACATTTCAAGCTGGGCTCTCTGTTTCTCTTTGGGATTCCCATCAGTACTTGAGTTATATGTACTGTGAACCTTACAGTAATTACCAAACCACCATCCATAGTGTGCCTCCAGTCTTTCGGCAGTTAACTTGTATTACCTTTGCTTGTTTTGAGGCAGGATCTCACTCTGTAGCTGCTTTACTCATGAGTCATTCTTCCTCCTTTGTCATCACGTAACGAGTGCCTTTTGGGCTAGCAATGTGCTCAGCTTATCAATAACATATCATTGCGAACTCCACAAGTAAACGCTGATTAGTGGGAGCTGTTGGGGGAGACCACAAAAACAGTCTTTACATGGTGACTGTTGTACCTAGAAAGCAGATCTTACCCTCCATCATTCCTCCAGCCTGTAATGTTGGCATGATGGTGAGGTGCACCCTAATCATCTTCAACTGTGAGACAGTCTTCTGAAGAACAACAGCCCTACAACGGTCACTTTTAAAAACTAGAGAGAGAGATCCACTTCTGATGGGAAGACATCAACTATTGACCCAGCCCTCTCTCCATGTCTAACTCGTTGACTCTAGGCAAAATAAAAGCTACAACTATCTCAAAACACTGGAAAACAAAAAGTGGAGGGTGTATTTGGAAGGAGAGAAAGGTAACATTTGGAAGGAGGAAAGGGACTTGAATGACTTCAACTTTTATGTCTTACTATACAGTAGTTCACACTCACCTTGAGTAGGTACTGAGTAACAGATATCATATGGGATGTCTGTTGCAGAAACTCTCTTGCAGAAAACCCAAAGTTGGTCTCATTCAAAAATAAAACAGAACAAAACTCAGGAATACCTCAGAGCTGGAAAATAAATGAGCAATTCTAGAGAAGAAGTCAGAGACTGGAGCTCTGGGTTCTTGGCATAAACTATGAGCCTGTGGATATTGATGAACCATGTATTCACAGGGCAGGCTCCAAACTGTCCAGATAGTGACTAAAGAGCTCAGCTGATATTTGAATTGCTTCCCAGAGACATTCTTCTTTGCAGACTAAATTCAACGGTTTAACTTGCCAGAGAAAACAAACATGAACACTCTACATAATTATATAACATAGTCTTCATCTCCATATTATACCTCATTGTCTAGGGTACCAAAACTTATTCAATATGCAAAGAATGTGAACACATGACAAATTCCCAAAGGAAAAGACAACCAATGGAGACTAAGATGTTGGAAGTAGCAGTCAGGGACTTTAGAGCAGACCTAACTGTGCTTGTAATGAAGATGGAAAGAAGCATTTCTGCTACTGGATGTTGGAATGAGTGTACATGGGAAACTCCAGGTATCCTAAAGGCCCCAGTTTCCTCTAACATTGCTGAGTCTGGGCAAGGCACAAGGAAACAGTACTCAGTCTACTGTGTGTTACTGTAGTTACCGCTCGGGATGCGCGTACACAACTGCATAGCTCTTTTGTCTAGATCACAGCTTCCACACTGTGAGTGTCCTGGGGTCTACACCTTCAGTAAGATCTGTACCCCAGCATGGAAAGGCTCTGTCTAGATGATAACCCCAACAGCCAACACTGCCTCACCTTTGTTTTGAAATGCAAGAGGAAGCATTAGCTGCTGGAGAGGTATCTTCAGTATTGGGGCTGTTCTTGGGGCTCTGGCATTATGCAGAGAACCAAAGCCTTCAAGATCTGGTTCTGCAGGACCAACACCAGGCAGTAATACTTGGTCCACTGGCAGCAGCATACAGAATCTGATAAGCACCAACACCTTGCTGCCTGCCATTGATCACAACATAGCTGACATCTACCCCTGGGAGCCTTCTGTGGGATAACTAAGATATATTTCTTCTCTTCCACTTTACATGGGTAAGTACTGACCTCCAGACAAGAAGGCAGGGTTTTAGCATCGAAAGTCCTGTTTCCCACTTGAAGTTCTATTCCTCTAATCATACAGGTATCACCATCCATCACTCCCACCCACCCCATGCTGCCCCATTATCCAACACCCCTGCTGTTGCTTGTGATTGGGGAATGACCATTTCCATCAGCTATGAGCTCCTAGAGGTTAGAGCATGAGTCTCTAGAGCCGGAAGCATGCTATAAGTCAGCCATGAGAAGACAGGATACAGCTGTGGTCCAAGAAAACATTCTCTAATGGTCACCTCTCTTGCCCCAACAAGACTGACTGCTGTGACTCTCTGAAGCACTCCAACCACCAACATAAACATGATTCATGGCATCCTTAGGCAAAGGAAATTGAAACCAACTAGCTTGGTTAGCAACTTTTCTTTCTTTCTTTCTTCCTTCCTTCCTTCCTTCCTTCCTTCCTTCCTTTCTTTCTTTCTTTCTTTCTTTCAAATCCTTCTGCATGCAGTCAAAGCAAGTCTCTTTAGAACCTGAGAGCTGGAATGCATTTAAAGTCTCTGAGGTTGTCCAACCGGAACCTGTCTATCCAGAGAGCCCACCTCATTCCTGGGATCTGACAAACTGATTGAGCCCCTACAGGAAGAGAAACTCGCTGGTGATTGCAGATATCCAGTGTCAGCTCATTGTTGGAGAGGAAGCTGTCAGAACAGACCTCCCTGGAGTCATGGGACCTCTGGTTCTTATTTTCCCTTTGGAGGAGGGAGGATGGTAGGGCAGTAGTAGGGAGTCATCACCCAACTGGACATTCACAATCAGATGCCATCAGCCCAGGATCTCTGTGCCTAGAGGGCTCAGAGGAAGGAAGCAGAGACCACCAAAGGCCATTTTTTTCTCAGAAGTTCCCTTAGCAACAGGTTTTATTTTCAACTTCATTATGATTTGACATTTGACGTGAGACCTATCTTCTTTACAACAGTTAAAGAACGCACAAAGCAGGATGTCTGAGTGTGAGTGAGATGCTGAGCACCTTCCTCACTTCAGCGTTATACTCGGTGGCTTTCCAGGCTCCGAAAGCACTGTTCTACCCCAGTCTCCAAGACTCTGACTACCTAAGTAGTTCACATGCTCTGATTTTGATGTGTCCCCATTTTTTTTCTTCTCTTTCTTCCTTTTTTTTCTTTCTTTTTAGATTTATTTATTTTTGTATGAGCGTTCTATCTGCATGTACACCTGCATGCCAGAAGAGGGCATCAGATTCCGTTATAAATGGTCGAGAGCCACCATGTGGTTTGCTGGGAATTGAACTTAGGACCTCAGCCACTGCTCTCAACCGCTGAGCCCCGTGTCTCCCAAATTTCATGTATTGAAACCTTAATTCCAGTGTGAGGCAGGAAGCTTTCTGGGAAAACTCCTATTATCAATGACCTTCAAATTGCACTTTTTCCTTTTTTCAGCTAAAACTTGAAGACAGCTGATAATGCCTGTGGGTGCTGCAGTCCCTCATCTATGCTTCAAGTTAAGCATGTCCAGAAGTGTTCATGTCCACAAGCTTAATCTTTAAACATGCCCCACGACTAAGCAGGCCTGAATGTGCCTACCATCTTTCCTTCTTCAGCTATGTCCTTAAAAGGAACATGATCAGAAACACACTTAGTAACTGAGCATGCTCAGAATGGGACATAAAGGCTTTCCTATGTGAGCTACTTGTTCTGTTGGCCAAATACCTATGTTTCTCTGCTGAGAAATAGCTCCCATCTGTCCTTACCCACCACAGGTTGCTATTTCTCCTTGGCTGTCCTTACTTCATACACACCAGGAGCAGGATTCATTAGATTACATCATACTAATGGTCTTTAGAATCTTTAGGTCTTTGAGAGAGAATTAGGGCTTCCAAGCTTATGAGGTCAGGATGCTTGATTAGGGTTTCTATTGCTGTGATAAAAACCCATGACCATAAACAACCTGGGGAGGAAAGGGTTTGTTTCAGTTTACAGCTCCAGGGTCACACTCCATTGCTGAGGGCATTAGGGCAGGAACTCAAGCAGGGCAAGAACCTTGAGGCAGGAGCTGAAACAGGGGCCATGGAGGGCACTGCTTAGTGGCTTGCTCATCGTGGTTCACTCAGCCTGCTTTCTTACAGTACCCAGGACCACCAGCCCAGGGATGGCCCCACCCATATCAGTCATCAATCAAGGAAGTGTCCAGCAGACTTGACAGCAGGCCAGTCTGTTGGAGGCATTTTCTCAATTGGGGAGTCCTCTTTCCAAATAACCCTAGCTTGTACAAAGTTGACATAAAACGAGTAAGCACAGACTTAACGATTTGATGATGATGATGATGATGATGATGAGGAGGAGGAGGAGGAGGAGGAGGAGGAGGAGAAAGAACAGAGCTTCTATTAAGCATCTTTCCCTGTCTTGCCATGTGCTTGTCTATGTTCTGTGCAGGAAGAAACCTCCTCACCAGATGCCAGATCATGCCCTTGAGAGTTCAGACTCCAGAACCATTAGCCCACCTGCCCTCAATTCTGACTTTAGGCATCTAGTCTACGGCATTTAATTGTAAAGACAAGAAAACATCATGAAGTGAAATTATACACCATTTGGCTTTTTCTTACTGGTACATTTCACTTAGGACAATGTGTTCAAAGGTAATTCATGTTCTAACACACATTGAAGTTCATTTCCTGTTTAAGGCTCAGCAATATTCCCGTGTGTATATATGCACCACAGTTTCCTTACTTACCTTCTGTCATTTGAGCCTTTATACATCTCAGCTACAGTGAATAGCTAAGGATAGTGTTAGACAGGCCTTCAGTGGCCTATCTTCAGTTATTGTGGACACTCAGAGTAGGGCTGCCACATTAGATGTAGCTGTGGTTTTAATTTTTCAAGGAACCCCTACACTGTACCAATCTCCAACTGCCGCCCATTCCCACCAACCGTGGACAAGAGATCCAGTTTCTCTGCTGAGTGTCCTGTCTGTCGTTCATGTGATAATGGCTGTGCTGACAGTCACTGGGGAGGGAGGGGTCCCACTGTGTGCTTGCTTTGCATTTTTCAGGCGCTGAGTGAAGCTGAGCCTCTTTTCATGTGTCTGGGAGCCACCTGTGAGCCTTCTTCACAGAGACAGCCGCTCAGGCGTTGCCTGAGTTTCCTATCAGACAACAAGGTGTCTTACTATAGAGCTACAGAAATGCCTTGTGTGTTTTGGAGACTAACCCTCTGCCAGATACACAGTTCACAAATATTTTCTCATTCCCTCAATTGCTTCTTGCTGTTTTCCCCTTCCCTGTGGATCATCTGAGTTGATATACTCTCACATGATTGTTTTTAACTACTTATGATTATGATGTCATATGTGTGTATGTGTGAACAAATTTCATGTGGCCAATGTCATATATATTTTTACTATGTTTTCTTCCATAACTTTTACAATGGCAGGTCTTTCTTTCTAAGCCTTTATTTAAAGTATTTATTTTATATATTTGCTATTTTGACAATTACTATTATTTCCTTGAACATTCTGTAAGAGGTATTTTGATATTTATCTTTTTATTTGCTACAGGAGCCTGAGTTTGCTGTTTTGCATACTAGACAATCAGTTTTCCCAGCACCATTTGCTGAGACTATTTTGTATGTGTGTTCTTGACAACATCACCTAAGATGTTGATTGTATATATTTACACATATAACTCTGAATTCTCCATTCTACCCCACAGGTCTCAATGTTTTTCTGTATGCCAGTACAACTCTGCTTTGGTTAAAAAATATGAGGAATGTGCTTTTCAAATGTCACAAGAAAAATTATTATATACAAAGTTCCTGCTGATAACATCATAATCTATAGTGAAAAGAACTCAAGGGTTTCCTTTAAAATAGAAACAAGGCTCTGATACCCACCCTACCATTTTCCCCCCATTTTTAACGTTGTAAGTTTAAGTCAAAACAAATAGGCAAGAAGAACAAAGTGTCCAAACAAGAAGTAAAATTAATTCTTTGTGCAGATGGTACGCAGAATACTCAATAAAATGTAACAACTAATAAATAAGCCCACTAAAGTTGCAAGATGCAAACATATAACACACAAGTCAGCTGTGTCACAATACACTAAAACCAGATTGTATGAGAAGTAAATTAGGAAAATGTCTTCTTTATGATGGCATCAAAAACAAATGGAAGAGTTTCAAGGTAGGATCGCACTTGGAAAGGAAGCAATGACTTCAGGCTTCCTGATGGGTTGGAGTCAAAGCATCCAGGAAACAGTTTGTCAGTGAGGTGGCTATCAGGAGCAGGGAAGGGATGAAGTTCAGTACTGGACAGAGACTAGGAGAGACAGAAGCTGGCTACTGAAATGGGGAGTAAGAGAGCACAGCAGCCTGTGGTCACCCAGCGGTGCAGCAGAGGGAAGGAGTGAGAGAAAGAGGGTGGGGTGGGGGAACAAACGCACTAGAGAACACATGATCCAGAAGCTGATGTAGAAGGGGAAGGGAGGGTGAGTTCAGCTGGTCTGGAAGCTGCATAGGTGGGCAGCCAATGCTCAGCTAGTGTGTAGAGACAGGGATTCAAAAGATCCCAGCCAAGCCTGCTGCTTTTAAGAGATGCAAGCCCCTACAGTTCCCTCTCCCCTGATGCATGGCCATATTGTTCCTTAGTGACCCAGAAAGATCCCTGGCAGAACCACTGCAACAAGATCATTGAAAACAAAACAAAGCAAGCAAGCAACAACAAAGACAAAAATCTACATGTGTTGGCTTCAAGTCAATGAAATGGAATGGTGTGGCGTTCACTTTCTTCCTGATTCTGGCAGCTTGGGCAGCCAGCTAGACTGTTAAGACTGAGCAAGAACTTGAAGTTGTGCACAAGGACTGGCCTCTTACTCACAGGCAGTAAAAAGTATGTATAGCAGGCTGTCCCACCTCACCCAGCAGCCTTCTGCTCACTCACGGTGGGCTGCACTGGGTCCCTGGGAGCCAGATGAGCATCAGACTGTGGTTCTAGCCCTGGGGGCACTCTGAGCTAATCTGTGTGGTGTAAACAGACACTGGTGAGCAGGGACATAAAGCTAGTCTAACCAGCTCCAGCAGCATTCCGCGCTGCCCCCACAGAGTCACAGAAGGGAAGAGGCGAACGGCCAAGTGTTTGCTTCTCTCTAAGGACGCAGTTCAGAAAGAACAGGCGGAATGCAGACTACAGGAGGTAGTAGCTTCTACTCCTGCCTACACAAACAGTAATTTTCCTTTTCTTTTGGTACATGCTGTGTGTATGAGTTTGTGTGTGTGTGTGTATATGTGTGTGTGTATGTGTGTGTGTGCATGTAGGTATGTATGTGTACATGTGTGTTAATGTCTGTATGTATCTGCATGTGTCTGGGGTGTGTGCAAGTGCCTTTTCCCTCTTTTCTTGGAACACGTTTTCCTTACTTCTTAAATCATCCCCTCACTACTCTCTGCTTTCCTCGTCTAACAGTGTCTTTCAGGAGTCTTTCTTTTCCTTTTCTATTTTGTACCCACACCGGCACCCTTTGTGCACTTCACCCCTCCCCACTTTCTGAATAGTCTAACGTTTATTCTACTTTCCACCCTCGTCATCTTCCCCCTTACTCACCTTTTCTCTGTTAACCATCTTTCCCGGTTTTCTAATTGATGTCACTTCTGCGTCCACCATGTCTGTAGTCGAGGTTGGAGCTGTGGGTGTCTCGGGTGGCATGCGTGGTTTTTACTCATGTTTCTGGCCCCTACTGTTAGCTACTATTGCTGCTATTTGATTCCTCCTTACCATGCAGTGCTGGAGGTGGAACACACCAAGTAAGCTTTGAGGTGAGGAGCCTCTGCCATTCAGCAACACCCTCAGGCCACCTAAGAGTCTGCACATCCTGCTGTGTGTGTGATGAATATCCAATTAAACCCCACAAGATAGCTTAGCTCAAAGAAGAGGGGAGATTAGACTCCCAAGCCAATGACCAGGCTCTAATTAGGAACAGCTAGAGAGGCCTGAAGGCTATTCCATGTCACCTACAAGGGCAGGATCAGAAAAAAAAAAAAAGCCCACAAAGGATGTCAATTCCACACCTATGGGGGACATGGCATAGCTATTCCCTTAACTTGCCATGCCCAGTTAATGCCAACAATGACAAGAGGAGTAAAGTGTGGCTGCCTTTGAGTCATTTTTGCTCCTGCATGTAACCCCACCCATATTCCAGCAAGTAACCCCAATAAATCTCACTGGGTCACCACACTGAACTTTAGTGATAATCCACACTGGGTCCCTATCTGGGGTGAGTAGACATGTGTATTGTGTCTCCCCATGAGAAGCTTTGTCATAGTGCCCTTGTGCCTTCTCTTTACTAATAGCTCCCCCGCACTTTCATGCCTTTTCTTTATGACATTCCTCAGATGGAAGAACACAGGTGGGGCATGTCTTTCGAAGTTGTTTCTTATACCATGATAGCCTTTAGTTCCTTTGCAAACAACATAAACGAATTCCTCTTTGTGGCATTCACTTTCTATGCATATGACACTTTCTTTATCTAGTAGCTCACTGATGGGCATGTGGCTGACTTCATAATCTGGCCATTGTTCTAGTTTTGCTTCTCTGTTGCTGTGATAAAACACTGATCAAATGGAGAAAAAATACCTTATGTATTGTATGGATGCAACACCTGTCAATTAAAACACCTATGGCTTAGCAGAAAATTGAAGGTGGGACATCTGGAAAGCAGGAAAGATTCTGGGATAGAGCCAGGTGCAGGAGATTCACCCAGGAGAAAGTGAGGAAACAGACGCATAGCCCTGAGCACAGGTAACCAAGTACATGGCAGAATATAGGTTAAAATAATTGGCTTTCACTTGACCTAGTCAGAGCCTAGTTATATGCCCAAGGTATTTGTAAATATATTTTGAGTTCGAGTTTTATTTCTGGGAGCATGGGGCTGGGAGGAAGAGCCGGGACCTAGCTTTTATAGCCAAAACCAACTTGGAGAAGAAAGGTTTATTTCACCTTATAGCTCCAAGGTCACAATTAACATCTGAGGGAAGCCAGGACAGGAACTAAAGACAGGAACTTGGAGGTAGGAACTGAAGCAGAAGCTGTGGAAGGGTGCTGCTTACTGACTCGCTCCCCAAAGCTTACTCAGCCTGCTTCTTACAACCTAGGGCTACATTCCCATTCACCACCTCACATCAATCATTAATCAAGAAACTACTTCATAGACACACCCACAGACAAGTCTGATAGGAACAATGCCTCAACTAAAGTTTCTAGGTGCCTCTGACTGTGATAAGCTGAAAAAAACCCAACTACTGAAATTGACATTTGATCATTTGATTCTATTTTTAAGTTTACCCCTGGTTTTTAGTGACTCAATGATTGTTAGAAAGTGTGTTGTTCAATTTCTGTGTGTTTGTAGTGTTTGTACATTCTGTGATTTCTCTTTATGTTGATTTTTAATTTTATTCCATTATGATCTGGCATCATACATGAAATTATTTCTATATTAGACAACACTCAGTTTATGATAAACTTTTTATAGAAAAGTCCCATGATCTGCTGAAAAGAATGTGTTTTGTAGTTGCTAAATGGAATGTTCTGTAGATATCTCATACATTTGATATACTGTGCAATTTAACTATTGTGATATTTCTATGTTTACCTTTTTTAGCCTGAATGACCCATATATTAGTGATAACATGTTGTTGAAGTCACCTATTATTACTGTCTTATGGCCTATTGTATCTACTAGTATTTGTTTTATAAAGCTGGTATCCCAACATTCTGTGTATATATAACCACAATCTTCTTGATTCAAGTTCCCCTTTACCATATGCCTAGTTTTGACTTGAATTCTTCCTTGTCAAATATTAGTATACCTACTTATTCTGCTCCCAAGTTGCATTTTCTAGGGATATTATTTCCCATTCCTCTTTCGATTTATATATGGTCTTTAAGATGTTGTATTTCTTGCAGGAAGCAGGCAGATGGATTATGATTTTTTAAATGCAACTAGTCAGTCTGTGTCTTTTTATTGGAATTTGTATCATTCATATTTAGAGTTATAATTGAAAACCATTCACTAAATCATTGCCAATATGTTCTTTTCTTAGTATCTGAATCTTTCCTACTGCCCCTTTGTTTCTATCTTCTTTTCCTGAATGTTCGTTTGTTTGTTTATTTTTTTTCCTGAGTTCTCGTGGCTGTGCTGTGCTCACATTCCTCCTCCATTCCTTTAAGAATCCTTTGCCATAGTGGCTTATGGGTCGTGAATTCGCGTAAGTTTCTTTCGAGACTTGAAATACATCTTCAAATCCATTGGCCTTAGTGTGTCTAATGTGAACTCAGATGCTCACATTTGATGAATTTGCTTGTATTACTGATGCGGAAACATCTCCCTCACTGTTTTTAATATTCTTCCTTTTGTTGTACTCTTGATTCTGGAGGTGGGTTTTTTTTTTTTTTTTCCTAGTAAACAATACTATTGGAATTCTTACTACCTCAGTATATGGACGCTCACATCATCTTCAACATTTGGGTAGGGTTTGCAAAAATAACTTTTAGAAAAGGAACTTGGGAACGAAAGGCTTTATTCTAGTTTACAAGCCCAAGTCATAGTCCATCGCTGCAAGGAAGTCACAGTGGCAAACGTTTGAGACAGGTGCTTATACCATAGTCATAGCCAGGAGGTAAGAGAAATGGATGCACGTATCACTTACCCGTGCTCAGGTCCTTCCTGCATTATACAGTCCAGGATCCTTTGCTGTAGGAATGGTGAGCCCAGAGCCAGCTGGGTCTTCTCACATTAACATTAATATCCAAGACATCAACATTAATAATCACAGGTCAACCTGATCTAGAACTTCCATCACTGAGATTCTTCATTCAGGTGATTCTAGATTGCATCAAGTTGACAATTAA
This sequence comes from Micromys minutus, assembly GCF_963924665.1. Lineage (NCBI taxonomy): Eukaryota > Metazoa > Chordata > Mammalia > Rodentia > Muridae > Micromys > Micromys minutus. The sequence continues at coordinate 30,281,840 of NC_137956.1, forward strand.
AACACACAGATTTTTCTCTTTAGTCTATGCCATAACAATGTCTCCTATATAGAAAGTTTCTGAGTTTGGTCTTTTAACTGTATCCCAGAGGTTATTCATGTTCTGTCCATAATAATCATTACAATCATTTTATGAGTCATTGACATGTGCTGTATGCACATGTACATGTGCATGTATGCCTGTTTGTATGTGTGTGTATATGTGTGTATGTGTGTGTATGTGTATATGTGTGTATGTGTGTGTATGTGTGTGTGTATGTGTGTGTGTATGTGTGTATGTGTATGTGTGTATGTGTGTGTATGTGTGTGTATGTGTGTATGTGTATGTGTGTATGTGTGTGTATGTGTGTGTATGTATGTGTATGTATGTGTATGTGTGTGTATGTATGTGTGTGTATGTGTGTATGTGTGTGTGTGTGTGTGTGTGTGTGTGTACCTGCACATGGAAAGCCCAGAGGTCAATGTTGGGTGTCTTCCACTATCATTCTTCATCTTACCTTCATCTGCCTGCCTGCTGCCACACCCCCTGCCATGCCGGCCACCATTAACCCTCTGAAACTATAAGCAAGCCCCCAATTAAATGCTTCCTTTTATAAGTGTCCTTGGTTTGGGGTTTCACCACAGCAATAGAACAGTAGTTAAGACAGTAACCAACCAACCACTCTTTTGATTAGATTTCAGGTTTACTCCACATGATAGAATCCACATCTGTCATTATTATTGAGACCAAAAACCTGTGGTCTTAAGGGAAAACTCTATTGTTATTACTCTGCTAAGTGATGTACAGCATTAAAGTGATTCCTAATGACTTATCATTACACCCAATGTGTGCATCTCTCAACCTGTATCAGAAAAACTTCTTTTTGCAATAGATGGTGGTTAACACAGAGGCCCATACCTGGTCAAGGTGCAGACAGTAAGAAACATCTACATCACATATCCTACAAGTCTTGGGGTCATCGAAGAAGAACAGGGAAGAATAATTGAAAGAGCCGGAGATGGATGACTACAATGATGGTGTTTTATGGGCACGACAGGGCAGACAAACATCTGGACATGCAGAAATCATGCACAAGACCTGAGCAAGTGTAAGCCAGACAGAATCACAGCATGGAGTGGGGAGTTGTTGGACCTGTTACTTCTCTGGTGAGGATTAGTGTATTTCCACACAAGTGCATCCTGTGGTGAAACCCAAGGCTCCTCCTTTCTATACAGGTTTTCAAGACAGTGAAGAATACAGGGTACACAGGTGCTTCCATTGGTCTAAATCTCTTCCAGGCAGCTGGTCTAGTCTGGGACTTACCTATACCTTGGAGCCAGTGACTGGCTCTCCCATACCTGTTAGCAATCCTCATCCTGCAGGATCTCCCTCAGCTGTTAGCAATCCTCATCCTATAGGATCTCCCTCACCTGTTAGCAATCCTCATCCTATAGGATCTCCCTCACCTGTTAGCGATCCTCATCCTATAGGATCTCCCTCACCTGTTAGCAATCCTCATCCTATAGGATCTCCCTCACCTGTGAGCAATCCTCATCCTATAGGATCTCCCTCACCTGTTAGCAATCCTCATCCTGCAGGATCTCCCTCACCTGTTAGCAATCCTCATCCTATAGGATCTTCCATACCTGTTAGCAATCCTCATCCTATAGGATCTCCCTCACCTGTTAGCAATCCTCATCCTGCAGGATCTCCCTCACCTGTTAGCAATCCTCATCCTATAGGATCTCCCTCACATGTTAGCAATCCTCATCCTGTAAAATCTCCCTCACCTGTTAGCAATCCTCATCCTATAGGATCTCCCTCACCTGTGAGCAATCCTCATCCTATAGGATCTCCCTCACCTGTTAGCAATCCTCATCCTGCAGGATCTCCCTCACCTGTTAGCAATCCTCATCCTATAGGATCTCCCTCACCTGTTATCAATCCTCATCCTGCAGGATCTCCCTCACCTGCCCCACTTAGTAATCCTCAGCCCACAACACTTTGATTTTTCTCACTATAGCCATTTCTATTGCTTTTTATTGTAATATAAATCAAGCCACAATGACTCTTAGTCCAGTTTCTTTTGCTCAGGATATTGTGAATGAGGTGTATTCGTGTTGCCATAATTACCAGAAGTTCTTTTGTGGATGAGTGGTACTTCATTGTGTGGACAGTTTTGATATCTGCTTTCTTGCAGGAGACTATTGTCTTGTTTCGAACACTTATGAATAAAGTTGCTATGATCTTTTATTTGCATGCATTAATTATATAAAATAATGGGTCACATTCTCTCTTTCATACATTTGTCCACTCTCTTCCTGAGTACTCACTTCTTGTTTCAAAATACTCCCCTTTGTAATTCTTATATTTTTAAAGATAGGCTGCGCCTTTGAAGTAAAGAAATTAATATTTGTCTTACTTGGGATAAGATTATTTCACTTGTTTTATCTATTTTCTAGAAATGACACACTTTTGTTCATCCTTATGGCTGAACATGGTGGGTAGACTAATATATCTCCTCACTGACAGTGGATAAGGTTCCCTTTCCCCAGGCATCTTTACCGGCATTTGTTGTCTGATTTCTTGATAGTAGTCATGCTGACAGGCAAAGTATATGGTGAGCACTTTTTCATGTATTTAATGGGTATTAGCACTTCTAGTACAAATGTGCTTATATCTGGCTTTATTATCACATTTCTACATTTACTTACGTCTGTAATTTGAGGTAGAATTACTGTCTGTAAAATACATCTCACTGTCACAGGAGTTTCCTGTGCCCCATAGTGTCAACACTTGCTATTCCCAAGCTGCCTATGCTGTTTGCTGATCTGTTTATTCGCCATGAAAGGTGAGCATTCTCATCTTTATCTTAATTTACATCTCCTTGCATAATGATGTGGAGATATTTTCATATATTAAGTGACTATTTAGGGATATAATTGGGGGAAATACCTTTTCAACTGTTTGTTACCCCCTTTCAGGTAGTTTTCTTCCTGATGTTGATTTAAAGAGTGTTGATACAGTCTAGGTACAGAGCCCTTGTTGGATAGATCCATTGTTCTCCCAGTTTACTTTCTATTTCTGTGATAAAATACTAAGCAAACACAAACCAACCTGCGGAGGGAAGGGCTTATTTAGCTTACACTACAGTTGATCATGAGAGAAAGTTGGGGCAGGAACTCAAGGCAGGAACCTGAATCAGGAGCTGATGCAGAGGCTGAGGAGAAGTGCTGCTTACTGGCTTGTTCTCCAAGGCTTGTTCCATTGGACTCTTGTACAGCACAGGGCCATTTGACCAAGGGCAAGTCCACCCCCACTAGGCTGGGTCCCCCACATCAATCATTAATCAAGAAAATGTCCCCACAGACTTGATGACAGGCCAATCTGATGAAGGCATTTTCTTAATTGAGATTCTGTCTTCTCAGATAACCCTCCCTGTCTCAAGGTGACCCCAAACTAAATGGAATAGCTATGTTTTCTCCCAGGCTGTGGCTTGTCATTTCTTGCTAAACTTTTGGTTTCATGTGTAGCCAAGAGGAAAGAGGAAAGTCCATGAGGTCAGCCCCCTTGCCTGCCTGAGAAAGGAGTTGGTACCCTCCCCTCTTCTCTACACCCCTAAAGGAGTTTGGGAAGGAACATGGGCATGGAAGAATGCAGTCACCATCTATGTAAGTGATGGCTGTGAAGTAAATGGCCATGGCAAACAGAGTTAGGACCAGGGACCTTTCAGAAGCTACAGCCTTCCGATTACAAATTCAATTTACTTACTTCCTTATCCAAACAGAGTGTAAACAAGCAAAGCAAAACAGAAAATCCCTTTCCTGCCAGTAGCACCCAACCCTTTCTCCTGCCAGGGCTGCAGTGGGAGAGTAAAAGAGGAAGGCAGATTCATTGAGGCCGTGGCTACGTGATTCCTGAACAAGGGACACAAGTGATGGGCAGGGCTGAGAGGATGAGGGGAACTGAAACAACCCAAACACGTGAAATCTCTCCGAATCTATGAGCTGTTTCCCAGCTCTGTTTTCTGGTTATCTGAGAGCTTAATCATGAATGGATGTTGAATGTTACCATCTACCTTGTCTACACCCACCAGAGGTACTGAATACAAGTACCTCCATGATTCACTTCTATATACCTTAGAGGTACTGAACACAAGTACCATAGTGATTTACTTCTATACCCATCAGAGGTACTGAGCACAAGAACAACTGTGGTAAATTTGAGGAGGGGGGAGAATCTGATTCAAATGAATGATATGAAGGATGTCTCCTTTTCCAGTCTACAGTTTTCACATATTCTTGGTATTTTGCTATTGCTATTTAGGCACCATCATGGCCGACATTGGCGCTCCTGACTTGATGGGATGCAGAGATGTTTCCTCTGAGCCCACTGAAAATAATCCCCCTCCTCTCTACTTGCAGTCTTTGTAGTGGCTTCACTGAAAGAGCTTCTCTCTCCAAACACTTGTTTGGATATGGTGTCTGGCCCACCTGGATCCTACCTGGCTGTTACAGAGAGTCTGGGTCTAAAAGGAGCCCAAGCAGACAAGCATGGGGGTCATTTGGAGCTAAGTTTTGGTTCAGGTCTGCATTTCTGCATGCAAGGGCTGTGCGAATGGAATTCTCCCCTCTTATTACTGTTCATAATTCTAAATCCAAACCCTAGGCTCAGACTAGGACAAGGGCTCAACCATTTGCTGCCTATTCTCAGCAACTAAACCTCACACCTCTATCTTGACACTGTATCCACAGAGCCTTCTCTGCTAAGCTCAGGAGAGTGACAGTTTATTCCCTGACATCAGGGGAAACTGTCCTCATAGCATGCCCTAACTGTTCTGCTGGTGACCTGTGTTTGCTTTCTTCTTTATTTTTGTAAGCAGCTCCTTGAAATCAGGAACCAAGATCTCTGTTCTTGGAAGGAACCTATTCTTGAACTTTCTGGGAGCATTATAGAAAGATTCATTGGCTAACTGCTGCCTCTTGGATCATTCCTGTGCCAGACCCGGGATCTCCTGTGGGACAGCACCATGGCTATTCACCAGCATTGAATAGCAGGGACCTTTGTCCTTCCCACCGTCTCCAGCTAATTGTCTATTTTGGTTCTTTTATTTTGAAGCCAGATTATTATCCTAACAGCCAGGTAGGACCCAGCTGGGCCAGACATCACATTTACCATCAAGCAAGTCAGCCTGCCTCTGAACCACAAACAATGTTGCCCCTAGAAAAGCACGCCCTCTGAACCAAACGTCAAAATTGACTATTTAGACAAGGGCTTTGTCTAGGTATGACAACTCCTAAGGATCAGAACCAGGCCTTTATAAAACCCTATGGGGGCGTGTAGCATGGACATCTCATTTAGCAGTCAGGATTCTAGGGCAACCCAGCCAGCAAAAACCATTGCCCATGTCCTCACCAACTACTTTCTCCTAAGTCCAAAGCAATTGCAAAGTCTGGGGGGTCTTGGCACAAGGCTGTTCCCATCTTTGCCGACATGGGTTCATGGATATTAAAAATCCACTGACGTGAACCATCTGAAAACACACTTCACTAAATGTGCCACACGCAAAAACACCGCTGCTTTTATCCTCTCTCCACCTCTGGCTCACCCACAGATGCCATGAAAATTACTGGGGCGTCAGGCTACTGTGTGATTTTAAGCTTCCTGTCAGCTTCCATCTGCTATGGCTAAGGTGCATGGAAAGCGGGAATGTGCCTCAGTACTGTAACCTGAGACCCTTTGGACCTTGTGTGCCTTGGGAGTGGCAGAAGAGCCTATTCCTTACCCAAGCCTATGCCAAGGTTTCCTTGCCCTTTTGATAGCTGTGGGGATTCAGCAGCTAACACAACAAAGTGTGCTCTCCTGGGCTGGCAAACAGTAGACACAGGACAATCAGTTCTTCTGGCCCTTTGCTGACAGCTCAGCATAACCAGGGTAAATCCTGGAGTCTCCTATAGGGAACACCACCCAGACTCCAAATTCCCTGGGAAAGTGTATCTCACTGTCCAAAAGAAAGAAAAGGGAAGGTTAGATCTCAGAGCCAATGTGGGCAGCAAAATATTCAGAACATCATAAACAATAGTCATCCAAACTCTTTCTCAGCTAGGAGAGTTTCTGTTCTGTACCAACTGTCTAGACATGGAAGACAGTGCATTAGCCATTGGTTTTTCCAGCCCTACATGCTATATATGTGCCTCAGCTTGAACAGCTAGCACTCAGGACCAAGTTTTCTGGGTTTGGGGTTTTGTTTGGGCAAGGGATGGGTTTGAGGGCTGAGATAATGTCTCACATGTCCCAGGCTGGTCTCAAATATGCTGCACAGCAGAGAATGACCTTGGTTGTCTGATCCTTCCACCTCCACCTCCCCAGTGGAAAGAGCTCATGTACCTACTGCATCCAGTGTATGAAGTGCTGACAGTTAAACTCAAGGCCTCATGCAGACCAAGCAAGTCCTTTAAGAACTGAGCTAGAACCACAGCCCCAGGACCAACTTTGATGCTAACAAACAGATTCGCATGTGAACCCTAGTACATGGCGATCCCACTCTGCCTGGAGATCATCACCTTCCTCTTCACAAAAGACCTCTCATTATCACAATCCCCTGCACCCCAGTACTTAGTGAAGTCTCATGATGTCATCAAAACCCATGAACATGAATGTCGGACGTGAGATGGCCTGACTCCTAGAACCATGCAGGACTCATGCAGTCTCAAACCTCTTAAGATATAACCTAGAATCCCTCGTCCTGGTTAGCGTTGGCTTTCTCTTCAGCTTTGCAGCATGTTCGGAGAAGTTTCTCATCACACTCGTTTTTATTCATCAGCACCACAGCATCTTGGGTCAGGTCTACCCACCTCAAGGATGACCTGCAGTTCTGGAGCAGTGTCTTGCAACCACCAATCATGTGGCTGCATGCCACAAAAGAGCGAGATGATCTTGTGGCCCTCATTCCTAGGTGAGGCTGTGGGCCAGAAACAGACTTGGACTCCTTCAGAGCTTTCTCCCCATTGTATGTTCTGTCAGTAAATGGCTTCCAGTGACCCAGGAGCTGTGATATCACATTGGCACTTTTGATGCCAATGGCTGCTCAATGTCACTCTCCGACTGCATTCCTGAACAGGATCCTGGAGGAAGGCCGAACGGTGTGATCTCTGGGACCATCAGTCATCTGAGACTATGCATGGTGAAGAGCAAGATGTGTATGTGTGTGAGAGAGAGGGCTGTCAGTTGATTGCTCAGGGATCGAGTGCAGCAGCGGGCATTCCTTCTGTTCCAGGAGAGGCCGGGTCAAGATGGCTCAAAAACACCTGTTTGACACCCAGGAAAGGGCTCCCTGAGGCTGAGAGGATAAGCATCATGTGGATTTTCCCTGGAAGCAATAATCTGGAGAGGGTTCTATGTGGTAGCAAATACCTTCTCAGGCTTTCCTGAAGTCCATCTCCCACCTTGGGGTGGCACAGACCCTGTCCCCAGGTGCTTTGTTACTCCTCTTCTTAGATCTGTTGTGGTTTGAATATTAAATATTCCTTACAGGCTTGCTCCCCAGTGGCTGGCACTATTTTAGGAGGTGGGGAATAGAGAGTAACTAGATCACTGGAGGTGTACTTTTGAATGTTGGAGCTGGTTCTTAGTCCCTTCCCCTCTCCCTGCTTCCTGTCTACACTCTCAGCTCCATGAAGGTCTTTCTCACCACAGGCTGGAATCAGTGCAGCCAATGACAAGCCGAAACCTACAAAATTTTGAGCTAAAGCAGTTTGCCCCTTAAGTTGTTCATGTTGGATATTTTGTCACCGTGACCTGAAGTCTGACTAATAACAAAAGAAGTAGTCTGATTTAAGTTTTCCAGAGAATTTCCTGAGTGTGTCTTTGGTAAATTTTGGTTTTCAGGTTTGTTTAGCTTCTTCTGTGTTGTTGGGGATTCAACCTAGGACCTTGCACCAGCTAGACAAGCAATCTACTCCTGGACTATAGTCCCAGCCTTTCTTTTGCTTTTCAAAACAAGGTCTCATTAACTTGTCTCATTAACCAGACCAGTGTTAAACTTATGGTGCAGCCCAGGCTGGCCTTGAACTCCCAATCCTCCTACTTCAACCACCCAAGTAGCTGGGATCACAGACCTGCACCACCAGCCCTAAGTCCCTGAGTACTTTCTAAAAAAAGCAAGAATCCTTGCATAGGACTTTACATTTGTTAACACTGGGAAGTTTCCATGGTTTTCTCAATTGTCCAACCTAAGAGAGAATGGCAGACTTTGTGCACATAACCGTAGACCTACTTAGTGTAAACTCTAGATACCTGCCACTTTATGGACTTTATTCCTTCTATTCTGCACAAAAATCTAATATTCCTAAAACCTGACAGATTACTGAGGGTTTTTTCTTGCCAGAAACTTTGCTCGGCGTTCTGTGAGCATTCATTCACCTCTTCCCAGCAGCCCTAGAACTTAGACCCCACTTTTGTGTCCATTTCATGGAAAGTGGGGCACAAAGCACTCTATTATTTTCTAAGCCATAGAACTAGAGAGTAAAGACCCTGACCCTGAAGGCTCAGCTCAGAACAAGTAGAGCCATGTGGAGCTCAGTACCTGTGGGTTTAGGGAACCCTCCTCAAAGAGGTATGGGGAGCTCACTGAATGGGACTTGAAGGATTCATCATTAAGTGGCACCTGGGGATGGAAGGGACAGATGAAGTTCTCCAAATCTTGACAACAATGCCTTCTCACCTCCCTTGGCTTATGCTCTTCTGATTTATTCAACTTAAAACATCCCTGACCAAGACCAGAAAGGCAGCTTGCTACTGCCTGTCCTCATCTTCAAATTTCTCTGCCTTTACCTTGGGGTATCTTCAGACTCTCCCCTTCTATCAAAGTTTCCACCCCTAAAAGATACACCGGAGACTCAGCTCCATTTCAACAGAATGGCAATCAAGGTGCCATGTGACAGTAGGGCTTTAAGTCCCACTGATAAGCATAGGGATGAAGTGCCACCAGTGGGTTCCCTGCAGTAAACCTGGAGGTGGTAGAATGAGGGAAGTTCCTTGGGACCCCATATATATCTGTGTCTATGTCTATGTCTATGCCTATGCCTATACCTATACATACATACATACGTACATACATACATATACACACACACACACACACACACACATACAAGTTTCTGTACATATGTGTGTTGTGACCTTTTAAAGCAAAGGAGAGTTTGTTTGTTTTCAATGCTAAATCTAAAAATCTTGACCAACAGTCTTGAGTCCATGCCTTTCCTTAAACTCCTAGTCGACCAGGCAGTGAGGTGGTGCCTAGAGCATCTTCATTCCTGAGAGCTTGGCCTGAATGTGGCAGTAGATCCAGAAGATTTCTGCTTGTACTGGTGTCACTACTTGGTCCTCTATCCCTGGGATTTGTTCTGCATTGTCTTGTCTGTTGCTGACACTTTCCGATGGCTTAACTTTATTTGAATGAGCATTTCTTTCATTAATGGGGTTTTTATTCAGTTCTTTTTTCAATGTTTCCATTTCCTTGCTGAATTTTTTCTCTACTTTTTTTTGGCTATCCCTTCCAATATATTAACCTTCATGTTATATACTGTCTTGTAAAGTCTTAAATAGATATCCTTAGTTTATGCATCTGTCTGAGTCTTCCATATAGTCATTAATCCTCCCAAAGAATAAGACTCTGAATTCTTTCTCAAGTATTTCAGTTGTCTCTAAGTTGGCAGGTTGAGGGTAGGTTGTGGTTGGTGGGTGAGCTTTGGTCTTGGTGTATCTTTGTCATGTTTTATACAAATACTGGAATAGATTTCTCTTCTAGTTTTAACTCCCACTTTCTTACATCTCAATTTGGTTGTTTTGTTTTCTATAAGTCTTCCTAGTGGTATTTCTTCAGGAAGTTCAGCTATAGAGAGTGAAGAATCTTGGAGCTCATTTCCTGGTAGTGTCATTGTGTGATCTAGTTTCCACTAAGTGCCAGCAGGAAGAAGAGCAGGTTCCCATACTGATTACCAATATAAGATGGAGTCCAAACCTTGGCCACATATTGAATTCTGTAAACACACTGGGGTCTACAGTCAAAACACCAGTTTTTCTGAACTCCGTAAACTGACTTGGGGCTATATTCAGAACTCTAGTCTGCAGTGAATTCTAGTCCCCTGATGTCAGAGCCTCAGAACTGTGGTGAAATTTGGGACCACTAGAGCCAAGCTCTGAGGGTCCTGTGTAGGGGGGTGGTTCTGATGCTTTGATTTAATCAGGAATCTGTGTGTTCATAGACTAAAGGTCCTCATCCTCAATTGGGTTTTGATCAATCAATAAAGAGTCAGCAGTCAATGGCTGGGCAGAAAAGGAGGCAGGACTTGTAGGTTCCTGCAGGCTAGGAGAGAGGAGAGAGCGGTAGGATATTCTCCATGTTTAATAGGGAGACAGGTGGGATAAAGGAGCTGTAGGAGAAAAAGCAAACCACCCATGTGATATCTCTGGTAAGGGGCCACTGGCTGCATTCCAGATTAGGCCTGGAGTAGCAGGTGGGAGGCTTAGAAATGTTGTAGTAAATATTGAAACAGATGGCTTATCCTTTTATCACCCTCCCCCCATGGTTTCACTCTGAAGATGCCACTCTTGTGTGGAGCCGAGCACGCATATGCAGTCCTCACACCACATGGCACCCCAGGCCACCTCTAAGAACTCAGGTGCAGTTCACTCCACTGCCCCTGTTGTTTCTGTCCCGAGTGAATACAACCAGCCCAATGTGTTTCTTTACTCGACCACTCAGTACAAACATGACGCCAAAGCCCGGTAGCTTTTCAAGCAGGTTTATATGTTAAATTCTCAATCTACAAACTTTACACAATAAGCTTACATCCAATGGACAAAGATACAAACTGCCCTTCCATGTGAGATAAAAAGACCTATAGAAACCATTAAAAATATTCATATCTACCTCTTGCCAATTAAGATCACCTGGTTCTAGGTCCTCTTTCTCCAGCTCCATCTTGATTCTTCCAGGAACCTTCCTCTGCCTCTGGCCTCCACTTCCTCTCCTCAACCTTTCCCCACCTATCTCTCTCATGTCCAATCATGTATCACCTTGACATAAATCTACATAGAAGTTCCCAGAAATTGAGCTAGCAAGGCATGTTAAAAAATAAGCTAATGTGTGTGTATGTGTTTCATCCACAGATCCAAAGATTCCCTGGGCTGGTGGCGGGAAGCACTGCCCACTCAAGAGCATGAAGCGGGGTAGATTCCACATGCAACAGTCCTGCAGTCACCTGTAGAATCCCTGGAAGAAGTCAGAACTCCAGTGCCACAATGATTCTGGAACCACTGGGAAATCCCTATCCTCTGAGACCACTAAAGTCAGAATTCTAGTCCCATGGCAAACCCTGAAACCCAGGCCCCACGATAACGATGCACTGTGAGATTGCCCAAGCCTTGGCTCTTTCTTTCTTTAAACTCTTCCTCCCATGATGCCCCTGGGCCGTAGGGGGTTGATATCAATATCCTATTTAGAGCTAAGTACTCAAAAGTCACTTATTCTCATCATTCTGACAAATCTCTATATTAACTATATTAACCATCCCTCCAGCCTGACAATGTCATTGGTCTCTGGGTATGAAAATAAATATTTAGTTAGAAGTTTGAGAATGTGTCCCTTTAGAGAAACAATAGTAGTATATCATCCCTACCCCACCCCTGGAACCCATAGTCACCCCAGTGATAAGACATTTGATCTGGTTTATAACAAATAGATATGCATTCCCTTCCATGAGTTAGGATGCAACCCAGTACCAAATCGTTGGCTACCCCCAATAGTTGCATAAATAGGTATTTCCTGCCTTGTAGGTTCATAGCATACCAAGCACGGTCTACGGCTAGATGAGTTTGTTGCTGAGTTTCTCCCTCAGCATCCTACATCACACCTACATCACACCTTCTGCCACTATAAATACTTCCAGCAGAGAGAGAGAGTTTCCAGAACTGTTCCAAGTTGATTTCTCTATGTTCCATGACCAAATCGTGTGACATCTTCAGCAACGTGGTCTTACTATTTGTTCTTTAGACAATCAAGAGTGACAAAGATGGCTGATATTCTTTTGGTGAGCACAGAACCTCTCAGCCCACAGTTAAGAAGGAGGTATCCCACTACTATCAGTAGAGATTTGGTTATAAGCCTATAATTTCTGGAAATAGTATTATCCCATAAAAGTTACCTCCATTCCAAGCTATTTTATTATTATTTAATTTTTAGGTTGTTTTATTATAGTTTATAAATTCATTTATAAAACTTCTACATAGATTTTAGTTCATCCTTAATGTTTGTGAACTTTCCCCTGACTTTCTTTTTACCCCATACCAACACCATTTAAACCTTTACATACCTAGCATACCCCACCTTATCATATCCTGTGTTTAGCAGCCTGGCTCCCCCCTAGCAGGATTCTTTTCCTGACCTCCTGGCCTATATAGACACTCTGATGTAAATATAAAAATCTATACATTTAAAGCCAGGATCTACAGATATGAGAGAAAATATACATTATTTGTCTTTCTAGGTCTGGCTTAACTCACTCAGTATAATTTTTTCCAGATCTATCATTTTCTCCAAATTATAATAATTTTCACTGTTTATAGCTGACTAAAATTCCACTGTGTATATGCAGCACATTTTTATTATCCACTCATCTGTTGACAGGAGTTTAGGCTGGTTCCATTCCCTAGTCATCGTGACTAGGGCTGCAGTGACCATGGTTGCCAAGCATGTCACTCAGAGAATGTGGAGCCATTGTGCGTACCAAGGATGGCTATACCATATCTTATTATAGCTTATTTTTGGTGTTTTTGAGGAATTCTCACACTGATTTGCATAGTGGTATATTGTCACTCTTCGAGTCTCAGAGGGCTGTGGCTGGGCTCCGTCTTGAGAATCTATTACTTGGGGTCTGGGAATACAAACACTCCGGAGGCACGGAATCTGAAGGCAACGTGCCACCACCCCTGGGTGGAACACGGAGGTAGCCATGGAGATGAGAGATGGATGCAGACAAGACTGTGTATAAACTAAGGACATGGCCGCTCCATGGTATGGTTAAAAGGAAGGTTTTTATTACATATATATGTAAGGGGTAAAAAATCCAGAGGCATTGAAGAATCTAGAGCAGAGAAAGAAGTAGACCGAACATGGACAGCAGACTGGACCTTTGCAGGACCGTCTGTGGGTGAAGGGAGAAGAGCAAGTGGTTAGAGAATAGAGAAAACACTGAGAGAGGCAGGAGCAGAGACAGAGCGAGCAAGAGCGAGTGGGGGAGGGAGAATAGCAGTTATAGAGAAATGAGTAGCTGCAGGAAGGAAGCCCGTGGCTGGAACTGAAGGGACCTGCAGGCCAGCACGTGCTCTGATATGCTGATAGCTGGCACCTGTGCCTTATGTCCCTTCTGCCAGAGGTAAGGGATGTGACTCCTTTTGGCATATGGAAACCAGCTTCACCAGTTTTGAGGAATGCTGGCTTTTAGAGCAGAAGTCCTCCTGTGCTGCACACTGAGCTCAGTTCTGGAGTTTCGGATTGCCTTTTGGAGTCTGGGGAATGAGTTTCCTTTGGACGTGAGAGACTGGACAATGTTCAATCTCATCTGACCTCAGAGCTAAGCATGGCTGAGCCACATTAGTGCTTACATGAGAGAGAGATTTTTTTTTTTTCACATCACTAAGCAGTTTCTAAAATTGGATTTGTTGTGGTTAATACAGCAAATCGGCTACTCAACAGCCATTTGGTTTTGTGACCTCTTACTCCCTTCATTTCCTTATTAAAGAAGCTATATGACACATTCTTACCTTCCCAGATTCCTTTGTAGCTAGGAAGTCATGTGGTACGTTGTAGCCAACAGATGAAGCCAACAGATGAATCACTGGGTTCACTCTTCCAGGAAAAGTTATAAAAAGTAATAGACTTATTTATGCCTTTTTTGAGGGTTCTTCTTTCTTCCTTTTGAATGATGACATCATGGCTGGAGGAGGAGTAGCCATCTTGAGATCTAAAAGAAGAGAGTAGAAATTAGATGGAGTCTGAGTTCTTGATAGTGTTCTGAGGCTGCTATATCAGACTTGTACTGCCTACTCTAGACTTCTGATACTAATAATAAACTCTCTGATAAAACTGCTATCATGATCCCCTACTGAAGGCATGCTAAATGTATATACACAAAGATAACACAATGTAGATTTCCACTGACTTTTTATGTATTTCTCCAATTCTTCTGTTTTGGTCTAGAAATTATTAGTCAAAGTGAAGGTGGGATTATGAGAGAGTTGTGAAAGAGGATTATGGGGGAGGGGTGTTGCTGTTTTACTATTTTAGCTCTTGATTTGTCTGTCATTCGCAGCGTGCAGGTGTGTTGTAGTAGCCACAGATGAGTTTGGATGTCTTACAGCCACTTCAGCATCTAAGTCTGCCATTGCCCAAGAAGAGTGACCACATCCAGGATGAGCTCACCTGAAAAGACATGTGTGATCTGAGCTTTAAAGAAATCTGAAAGAAAGGGGCATGAAACTTCTCTTATCTCTGCAGCATCTGACACAGGCTCCTTGTTTTCAGGGCTACAAAGTCTAGCCCAAGCTCTTCCAATTGCCAGGCATTTTGGATGTATACTTCTTTACAATGGGAGATAGCCTGCACATAGTAGGATGTTTAGCAGTAGTACAGGGGTCTACTCCCTGGATTATGGTAGGATCTTCTGCTCCCCATTACACTTAAAACGTTTCCAGATGTTGCCACATGTTCCCTAGGAAGAAGCAACAAGACCAACTCCAGCCCAGAAGCAACTGGCATAAGAAACAGCACAATTCCAAACGGACTAAAGATGCTGGTTAGTCACATGGCCTGAAGAAGGGAACACTGATGGCTTCCTTCCCACACGGGCTGGTATCAAAGAAAGATGGCACCTCCAGTGACACCCTTGACAACTGAGACAAAGAGCCCCTCCAGGGGGGCACCGGGCACACCTGTAAAGCAAGGCTGTCCACAAGTTGTCAAAAGCAGTCCACGCTTGGGGAGCCACAGTGACAAATGGGATTCCTTCTGGCTTTGAGGTGCTGTGGATCTTCCGACACCACAAATGTGCTGACAACAGGTCCTGCATCTGTAAGTATGTGAAGAGCCAGAGCTGCAGTGTGAGTTCTGCTCAGTAACTAGGGCATTCTTCTTAAATTGAGGAAGTCGGTGAACACTCACAGCCCCACGGCAGGCAGCAAGCTGGACGCTGCTAGAAGGAATACATCAGATAAGCTCTCACTTCCCAGGGCCTACAGGCAGTTGAGGAAGTCAGACTATTAAGTAAGAGATTACAAAACCAGGGTGGGTTATCTGGGCTTTGGATTACTCCTCTGTCACATGGCAAGAGCAGTCCTTCATCACCAAACTTCCAAGTTTGCAGTGGGATCGTGACTAATGTGTATGAGACACCACAGCCTGGAGGGAAGTCAGAGAGACAGAGATGAGGCAGAAAATAGAAAGATCGGCTGAACTTGATTAGCACAAACAAAATGTAGAGTCCTTTCTACCCATGAAGCAAATTCATACTGAATCATGACCCACTGCTGATGTCTGGTCATGACCAGATACATCTCTGGTCATCGGAATCTCTGTACAAACTCAGAAAAGGACAAGCACCACAGGCAACATAAGAAACAGAGGCAGAAAGGCCACATTTCCTTTTCTCCTCTACAGCATTAACTTGCTGTCGCCTTCTGACCACAGCAGAAGTGTTTGCTGCCATACATAAAACAAACAAGAAACCACCATGGTCATAGATATGGGCATAAACTACATCCTGTTGTTAAGAAATTACAGCGTTTCCTCCCACAATCCATTGGTGAAACCTTATTTCAGCTCAGCCCTTAGCCATAAGTGAGCTAAGACAGAGACAGAGACAGAAAGAGACAAGAGACAGAGAAAGGGAGGAAGGATAGATGGGAGAGAGAGAGAAAGAGGGAAGGAGAGGGGGAGGGGGAGGGGGAGGGAGGGAGAGAGAGAGAGAGAGAGAGAGAGAGAGAGAGAGAGAGAGAGAGAGAGAGAGAGAGAGAGAGAGCTCGTTCTTTAAGGCTACCCAGCTGGTGAAGTCTGGCCTCAGCATCCCAGCATGGCGGAGACTTTGAAGACCGTTTCCGTGCAGAACTCGTGGGCTGCAGTACAAATGGCCCCAGGCAGATTCTCATGTACTTGGCCCAACCTCATCCACAGGAAGAACTCACAGATCTTAAAGGTGCAGAACACAGTGACATGCTTCCTCAGTAGGCCATATGGTCTTTCAGGGCTCTCGGTAAGCCTTTGGGCCCCTCTCAGCAGTCTGAAGTGAGAGCGTACACACTTTACCTCTGAGTTCCAGTATCTTGTTCCAAAACTCCTCCCAACCAAAACTTTTCCTTCTCTAATTCCCTCCAGAACCGAGGACTACCTAAGTCACTAAGGAGGCTCCCTAGGATGCCCTCTGGGGAAGCACGCACCTTGAACCACCTCACTTTTCACTTTGGTATCCAATCTCCATTTTATCTTGGCACTCCAGTTCAAACCTCTAATCTATCGTCCTGTTCCTCTGCTCCTTCTAACAACTGGGTAAGAGCTAGTTCCTGTGACTAGTTGAGAATACAGGATCCAGACCCTGGATGCAACTAGTAACACTGAATGGTAATTAACTACCACCTGATCTCAGAGCCTCTGCTTCTATTCCCAAAGCCCAGCGCCTTAGACTCTTCCCTAACTGTACCACAGCTCTCAAATGGGGATTTCCCATGCCCAGCAGGGCATGGCTGAGCACATATATGCCCTTCTAGACCATGTTCTGGTCTGGGTGTCTAAGCTGGATTTTATGACTCTCTGTAGGGAATGGATATCTTCCATGATGCTGTCCTCCAGTAGCAAAAAGAGCCATCGGTGTGTGCAGTTCTAGGCCTGTGGTCTGCAGAGCCTGGACAGTGGCTGAAGTGTCCACATTTCTGCACACAGCACCCTCATGGAGCAGCGTGGGAACACAGGGTGGCCTGTGTATTGAGCGTTAGACAATGCTGCCACACTACAGTGGACAGTTCTGACAAGTCTGAGAATTCTGACTTTAAGCTAGGTACATTTGTCAAGATAGGAGGAAAGAAATACACTTTATTTTGTGATCATGTTCGTATGCATGTGTGTGTGTGTGTGTGTGAGAGAGAGAGAGAGAGAGAGAGAGAGAGAGAGAGAGAGAGATGATGATGATGGAGAGGGGAAAGGAAAGAGGGGGGTAATGAGTGGAAGAAAACAAGAGAGAGAGAGAAAGGAGGGAAGAAAAAGAGGGAGGGAGGGAGACAATCAGACAGGCAAACAGAAAGAAAGACAGGCAAATGAATGGACAGATGGGCAGACAGACAGGGGAGAGGGGAAGGGAGAGAGAGGAGGGAGGTAGAGATTGGGAGAAAGTAAGAGAGACAGAGGGAAGAAGGGAAAGTGGGAAGGAAAGAGAGAGGGAGAGGGATGATCTATTTGTACATGTTCTAAAGGCCCCCATTTGTATAGTGTCCTAGAATCCCAAATGCTGGGATCAGCATATTCCTGAGAGCTATTTTCTTTTGGTCCGTGTAGTGCAGAATGCAACATGGTATTTAGGAAGTACCTCCACCTCTAAGTATCTCAGCACTCTGCTTGTGGAAAGCAGGAATCAGCACTTGGCTACACTAAAAGTGTCCTCCTGCCCTAAAACTAGCTTCCTTTTGCATCTGCAAGATATTTGCAAAGCAGGAAGCAGGTGGGTCCTTGGAGGTGGGGGCTGGCAGACTTGGCCATAGCTTGACAGGGATGGTAATAAAGCCAGCAGGGCCATTTGGAAAAGAACAGACACCAGGGACAGTGGGCAGGGTGGAGCTAAAGATTTACTCTTTAACATGTGCCCTCAATTGGAGAAAATTACTCACTTTGGCATCTAACTCACAAGGATATTCTAAGTGTAAGCCTCAGATATCATCTATCACATGGTTTCCAGGCCTTTTCCTTATCAGCAAAATCAAAAAAGATTTATCAAAATGAAAACTTATGTGAGATCCCAGTCGAGAAGCAGCCAAAAGAGAAACGCAGTTCCTCAGCCCATTTCAACCCTCGCTGAGATTTGGAAAACACTTCACTATTTACAGATATCCCTAAGATTCCTCATCAGAGGTCTGGGGTCTCTACAGCAGGGATTAAAATCCCTACCTTAGCAATGACAGGTGGCATAGTTGGGGCCTGGGCAGCAGCCATGCTTTGTGAAAATGGTCCTTCCCTCAACATCCCCTTTCTGCATTTGAATGAAGCATAAATCCCACTCTCAACCCATAGAGATCACAGGACCTAGACCACAGGCATTCCTTCTCTGGCCACAGTGATAGGTTCAAAGACAGACGGTGCCTAAAATAGAGCCAATCAGAGCTTCTCTCAAGTCTTTGGGGCGGGCCATGTCATCCATTTTTTTTTTTTTTTTTTTTTTTTAATCTTCTAAGAAAGAAGGAAGCTGGGATGGAGACAGAGTCTGATCACAGAGGGAAGGCACAGCCAGGTCCACCCTCTCTGAAGTCAGACAGTCAGGGCCCACACAATACAATTCCCTTCTCTTCCTGGCCAATTTAGACGCCAGTCATCTGCCAGTGGGAGGAGCCTGGTTGGTCCAAACTATATATTCCACTGTGAAAATGCCAAAACTCAGACAGAGAACAAATAGTGTTCACGGCCTCCTGGACTCTAGTAAAGACTCAACACCACATAAATGAGCACATTTGCATTTTTCAGCTTTTCTCTGTCCCCTTTTCTTTGTTAAGACTGACTAACTATTGCATGTGGATAACGTGTCTAGGTAAGCTGGGAAGAAGAAATGAGGAACAGAGGCAGAGAGTGGGAGACTCTGGCATCATCTGAGGGCCGGGAAGTTCACTTTGGACAAATCAGACTCTAATAGTCCAAAAAGTAACTTCAATAGATTAAAATTTGCCCTTTTCAGACTTTACATTTTAAAATCCACCACTTCCTGGCCATGGTGACAACCTGAACCCCTAACATCATCATGAGAGGACGGTAGCCAACCACCAGGAATCCTGAGCGTGGCCAACTGCATTCTGCAATGAGCGCTGAAGCATTGGTAGAAGAAAGAGGGTCTCTGAGTGAAAGCCTGGTTGTCATGTTACAGACGAGCCGGAAGACACACTGAAATGAGGCAGTCCTGGCTGCGGACCCTCGTCCTCGGCTCATATGGGGCAAATATTTAATCTGAGGTTTCACTTCCTACCTTACGAACCTAAAGTACAAATATCTGCTTTGTTGTGAAGATGAGATAACCCTGTGGAGACCGAAGTGTATAAAAAGTGAGTTCCCTCGAGTTGCATAAAAGAAAAAAAAAAAGAAAATAGCCATCCTTTGCATCATTTTACAGTTCTGGCTCTTCTATAAGAGATGGTGGGCTTGGAGAAGGATCTACTGTATCCACTAGTGAAGCTTATTGAGACAGCCAGCCTCGGCTCTGCACACTCCTTGGATCCAAAACTCTCTAGTCTCGACAAGAGCTCACGGCTGGGCCTAGAGATCATTCTCACTCTGCTGTATTGCACACATGAGGTAGCATCTGGTCCCCAGCCCCGCAGGCAGCAGGATTTCCAACTACAGACAGAGGTGCTGGGTCCAGGAACGTAGGCACATGCTATATAAGGCTCTTAGGCCATAAATAAGGAGGTTTCATAATGGGGATGCCTGAGAAACTGGGGCTCAGTCAAATGAAAAGACTTAACTTCTACCCAGAAAACAATCGCAAGATGGGGCTACAAAACATATCTTCTCCTTACCCAAGATCCTTTTCCTGGACACCATAAATAGGGTATCATTTTTAACACAATAAACCATGTGGAAGGAACTGCTGTAGATAGGGTTGTTGGAATCAGGAGTGGCCCAAGGCTAGATCATGGCAAAGGAAAAAACAACAGAGCAAAAGTAGAACATTCATCAACCCGTTTCCAGGCTCCTTCATCTCTGAGCCCAGTGCTGAAGATAAAGATAGAAAAAGTCTCCCGCACTAGGGTCTTAAGACTCTCATATGTTACTCTTCAAGGGAATTTGCATCTAAAAAGCAGAGCCAAGCATCCTCCTCCAGTATAGGCCAGATGGCCACAAAGGAGGGGCTCCAGGCAGTGGCAGCCAAATGCTCTTTCTACCTAGGAACCCAGTCCGGGGCTAAGCAGTACTTCGGGAGGGGTGAGGAAGCCAGTGCTGTGGTGGAGACAAGGCTGAGCCAGGAGTGGAAGGATTGTAGCATGTTCAAAGATATGTCACTGGAATAATGGAGTGCCCTAGCCTCAGGCCAGGCTGACCTCCCAAAGTATGTGTTTGGGAGTTTGCAGCTGGAGAGTGAGTATTTGAAGAGAGCCAGGCCCACCCGGATGCAGGCGGCCTGCAGGCCTTTCTACCCCCACCTCTGGACCGAGCCATGAGCAGAGGTCTTCTAGACAAGCATCTTGAGGAGGGGGCGGATACCTGGTTTGGGCTGGACCTGCAACATACTAGACCACCCGTCAGGAAACCCCCATGGGAAACCATAGATCCTGTATCAGTAAGGCTGGTCATGATCAGGATGCAGAAAGTGAACTTCTTGGGTAGCAGAGAGAGGAGGGGGAATAGGAAAGAACAGCCACTCAGAGGGCTCTCCCTCTAGAGGAGGGGCTACAGTAAATGCCACTCAGTGCCCTTCCTCTAGAGGAAGGGCTACACTAGGGCAAGCCTGTCCTATTTCTCTGCAAGATGACTTCTTGTGATGCTTTCAACCACTATGCTGAGTGGAAGGAGAATGCTACCCTAGAAGACACCTTAGATAGGCAGGACGAGAGGCAGTGGAGGTCTCTGCCCCAGTTGGTTTCCACATGAGGTAGAACTTGGTGACACATGTGAAATCAGGGATCAAGGGCATTTCCCAAACTCAGAAGGGCTGAAGTAGGGCTGCGGAGGACATAGTACAGAGAGCACCATGTTTCCCTCCTAGTCGGCAGCCCTGACACCAGAGACCCCATCAATCTTGCATGCTTCTCTCTGCCCCGAAAGCCAGCCTTGCCGTCGCTCACACCATACTCAGGAAACAAAGGAGGAGCTTAGCTTCTAAACCATCGGGATTTCGAGGGAGGGAGATAAGAGAAGATGGGCCTCAGATCAAAGATGGTGGGTCTAAGTTTTAGGCTGCCTTATGTCCCTTCATTGGGTCTCAATGGGAGTATTCGCAAATCACTGAAAAAGACAAAGGCCACAGGACTCCATCTTCAGTAAGATGAATGTATACCGCGAGTCTCATCTAGGGTAGCACACCTCAGTTAGGAAGCATGAACGACACAGTTCTTGCTCAGATCTCTCTGTCTCTTACCCTCTGCCAACCCACAGCTCCTCCTGCCCCTTCTGCCCCACTGGCCAAAATCTCAGCTTGTCCATAGCCCCACAGTACACACAAACACAACCTTCACATGGGCCAAAGATCAGCAGACATTCCCAGGGCCATATACACTTCTTCACTGCATTCACAGAACTGGGTCTCCCTCAGACACACTCATTTCACACACAGACACACACTCACTGAAGTATTCAGCCAACACACAAAGGCTTTACACTCTTACCCATATACATAAAGTGTTCCCAACCCAGGTTTTCAAATTATTCATAATATTTATCTTAAAAAATTTTATGTCTGAGTAGACTCAAGACTTAAAATACACAGTATACATGTATGCATTCACTCCTACATGTGTGGATTCTTACACATGTACTCTCTTTCACACATGCACATTCTTATATATTAGCATCTTATTAGTAGCCTCAGAAAGGGCAGGAACACCTAACTCCAGGCCCAATTCCTTAAGAGCTCCTCTCCACGGCCTACTATAGCCTCTTCTAGAAGCCCTGTCCCTCAAGACACATAATCTGGTCTGTTCTTTGCTACACAGTTTTGTAAATCATATACATTCCTGATTCTTTTACCTGAATCAAGCTATAGCCTTGGTAAAATACCTCCCCAGTGACCAAAAGCAAGCTGGGGAGGAAAGAGTTTATTTGGCTTACACTTCCACATCATAGTCCATCACTAAAGGAAATCAGAACAAGAACTCAAACGTGGCAGGAACCTGGAGGCAGGAGCTGATCCAGAAGACATGGAGGAATGCTGCTTACTGGCTTGCTTTCTCATAGAACCCAGGACCATCGGCCCAGTCATGGCTCTACCCATAATCCATTCAATTAACCACTAATTAAGGAAATGCCCAACAGCTAGATCTTATGGAGGCATTTTCTCAATTGAGGTTTCCTCCTTTCAGAAGACTCTAGCTTGTGTCAAGTTGACATAAAACTAGCCAAGATAACTGACCCCTTGTCAATATCACACACAAACATCATTGTGAAGCTAGAACCTTCCCTTTCTTCTTCATCCCTAAGATCAGACATTAACATCAACATCACAATGTAAAACATTTCATAAACTTTAAGAGTCCCACAGATTTTACAAATTCAAGCACTTTAAAATTCTGTTTAAGAATCCAAAATAGCTTTTATAAACTAAAGTTTCTTTAAAAATCCAGTCTCTCCACTGAGGGCTCCTATAAAATCAAAGTTAAGTTGAAGACTTTCTTACTTCAAAGGGGAAGAACCAGGTGCAATCACAATCTGCATAAAGCAAGACCAAACTCCAAACATGTAAATAACTCAACACCCGGTTATCTGGAACTCACTTCTGCTCTGTGAATGCACATGAGGGGAGGAAGTATATGTGACCCTGGGAATGTCTGCTAGCCTTTGGCCCACATGAAGACTGTGTTTGTGTGTACTGCAGGGCTCTGGACAGTCTGAGATATTGGCCGGTGGAGCAGACTGAGCAGGAGGAACTGCTGAGAGGAGCTCATTGAGAACTCAGTCTTCTGGGATCCTCCAAGGACCTAGATCACTTCTCTGGCTCTACCCTCTACAGCACACATGGCATATCTTGTAGGCTTAGGCTGACTCCTCTCCTCTATGCTTGTTCTTGGCAGTCACCCCACAGGTCTCTGACTTACCCAAAATGCTGGAGTCTTCTGCTGTACCTGGACTGCAGTTTACCAATAGCCTCTCCTGTACTCTCTTCAGAGACTCCAGTCTTGCCCCACAGTGCCAAGCCTCAGCTGTTCCTCATGACCTCTGACCTCTTGTGCCTTCCAAACCAGTACCACCTGGGTGACTCTTAACATCAGTACCTTCACAACAAGGTACAACCCTGGCCAGTTCTGGAATACATCTTCTGTAAGCTGACCCATAGGAAATATTTCCCAGAAGATTTCACCTCAGTGATGCTGGTCTTTTCTTACTTACACTCCATTCTTCAGAAACAGCTGACCAGCATCCATTGCCCCAGAAAAGCAAAGATTTCTTTTTACTTTAGTGTTTCTGAGCTTTTGATAATCACAGTCAGTTCTGCAGCTCCAACTGATCAGAAACCACAGATTCCTTACATAAAAGGCCTGACAAAGTCTCTGCTTCCCCCGAAACTTCACAAGCCAGGCCTCGATTGTCTACACTGCTCTCAACACTCTTATCTTCCAAGCTCCTACAGAACATCCCACTGAACTCAACTCGATGATCTCTCTAGCACAAATTTCCAACATCATCCCACAGCCCTCCTCACAGCAATATCCAGCTATCCTGGTACCAACTTGTCTTAGGGTTTCTATTGCTATGATGAAACACCATGACCCATGCATAGCAAGCTGAGGGGAAAGGGGTTTATTGGGGTCACATTTCCACATCATAGTCTACCACTGAAGGGGATCAGGATAAGAACTCAAACTTGGCGGGAACCTGGAGGCAGGAGCTGATGCAGAAGACATGGAGGGATGCTGCTTACTGGCTTGCTTCCCATTGCTTGATCGGCCTGCTTTCTCATAGAACCCAGGACCACCAGTCCAGGGATGGTCCTCCCATAATGGGCTTGACCCTCCTGACCAATCACTAATTTAAAAAATGCCCTACAGCTGGGTCTTATGGAGGCATTTTCTCAACTGAGGTCCCTGAGGTTGGGTCAAGTTGACATAAAACTAGCCAGGACTCCAGTATCCCATCTGTAGAATCCTATCCAGTCTCTGAGTCCCTGCCTCCAATGTAGTAGCCCCTGACTCTGAGAAACACTGGCCTGGGAACAAGCTTGTACCCTGAGAAGAGTGTTTATACATGCAGGTATACTCTGCGGCCTCAGTATGACTCTTGAGGATCAAGATATCAAAAGCCTGGAGGATCAAGGACAGAACTGTGACCCTCCCCCTTCTCTTGTGGCTTTAATAACCCCTACTGGACCCTCGGTTCAGCTCTACCCAGGTTACTCCACACACCTCTGTTTTCACTGAAGCCTTCCCAGTTAAAAAGCATCCACTCTTGCCTCAGATACACCCAAACATGAACCCCAGCCTTTCTAACTGCATCGTTTGGGCAACCTCCCCTAATGTCTCTGGGCCTCAATTTCCTCACACACAAAAAATTTTGAACAGTAACGCCTCTCCTGTAGTTCTCATAAGAGGCCATGAAACATGCTGAACAATTTCTGGCACAGGGTAAACATCTCAATGTGGTGTTTCTTTTGCTTCCCTCTTTTCCCTGTCCACTATCCAAGGAGACTTACCCCACAGGCTGCAGCAGGCTGGAGCAGGTTCAGGAAAAGCTACGGACACCTGGCTCCAGCCCACATCCCCACACAGAGGGCTGCATCTAGTCTACCCCCCCCCCTCGTGTGGAGTTCCAGAGTTATACGACATCTTTGATTAATAAGAAGCGGAAAGATAAGTCACATGATAATTAATAAATCATTAGCGGCATTCCTTTTCATCAGATAAGCCCATTAATTGTTCCCATTTCCTTACAAAAAGCACAGGCTTTGGGGCCTTTCCTAGGGAGTTGATTTTATGATAAATACAAGATCATAAAGGAAAACTGGGCCATTGGTGGCCCGATGTACATTGACCTGCAGGAGAGTGTGTGACAGGCCCACAACCCTGTGCTTGGGCAGGACAGCTCAGAGTCTCCTCAGACAAGCACTGGTAGAACTCCCCCAGGGAGTTCAGACAATCCTATCCCAGAGGCAGTTCACAGCAGGTGGCTGTCTGTGCCCACTGTGGCCACACTAAGTGCCTGCCAGGTGTGTGGGGCAGGATACGATGCGCAGGGACATGCCTGCCATCCATCTGTCCATCTTCATCCATCTGTCATGCAGATGGTTAGTCAGAGTCCACTGACATGCAGAGAGCTTGAGGAAGATAAGGTGGTGGTGTCTGCCTGCATAGAGTCTATATTCCCCATCTCTGAGGCCCCTCACAGAGGAAGAAAGTGCCACAGGGACAGGTTCCAAAAGCCACATTGAGTGCACAACTGGAGAAAGCTCCTTCGCTGTCTCTTCCTGGCCCATCTGTTCCCTCCAAGACTCAGCAAAGGCGTGGGAGCCTTCCACATCCCATCCCCCAAGCCCCAGCTGCTCTGCTGTCCTCTCACCCTCTGAGGATGGCAGCACAGCCCCATTGTCCTTTTAGGAAGGACTCCTTTTAGACACCCACTGTGTTTGGGGACTATGGAATGGGGCAGACACATAAAACCCATCTCCAGGGTTGGCCCACTGGTGAGGTGGAGAGGCCAAAATACAATAACAATAGTAAAATACAACAACAACAACAATAACAACGCAGGCTGGAGGAGCTGCTAAGAGCACTTGTTCCCAGCACCTACCATCCATCAGATGCCCTCCTCTGAGCTCTGCCTGCACGAGGCTTGCCTGCCGTGTTCCTACATACATTTAGGAAAAACACCCGTATATATAAAAAATAAAATAGATAGGTCCAGTTCCCCCCCCAACTTAGTAAATTGAAATATTTCTTAGTAATAAGAAACGAAAACGATGAAAGGACACAGATAGGGAGACAGGCAGCACACTGTGTCCATGTGCTGCATGATTAAAGCGAGAGGCAGCCTAGTAAAGGAAGCAGGGTGGGAGTCTGCAAGAAAAGGCAAGTGAGGACAGTGCTCTCTGGGAGCCAGCAGGCAGTTTCAACCTGTCCTCTGGCTTCCTTTCCTACTTGTCTTCCTGAAGGTACCATTGCTTTAACCTGTCTTATACTCTTATGGATTGGTTTTATTAGCTGCTTGGCTTGCGCTCAGATAGCTTTTCTCTACAGCCCCACACCCACCTTCGTAGGGATGGAGCCACTCAGAGTAGGCTGGGGTCTCCACCATCTGTCAGGACAGTCCTTCACAGACAAGGCCACAGGCTAATCTGGTCTGGACAACCCTTCAACTGAGGCTCCTCAGATGACTCAAGACTGTGTCAAGTTGACAGCTGAAGCTAAGGAGGACAAAGGCTCATGGGACAAAATCCATTGATCCAATGTACACATTATCAGAGTCCTGAGAAAGTAGAAGCCCTTTTATTTAAATGAATTATGACCAAAACCATATGAAATTTGTGGCAGGCCATGAAAATACAGACCCATAAACCTGATAGAGCTCTAAACAGGACCAAAGTGAAGAGATTTTGTCTGACATACACTGTAGTCGAAAGACAGGTCCTAGAGGAGGAGAAGTCTGGGAAGGGGCCAGAGTGGACCACTTATGAGATCCTGCCTGAGTGGGGGAAAGTGACAAGGAAAGAGATTTGAAACATGTCAGTGGCTCAACCCACAGGAAACCCTGTGAAGACAATCGACAGTCGCTCTGCAGAAGCCCGGAAGGCTGAGAGAAGACCAGATGCAAAGGGCTGAAAAATAATTATCTTTTAAAAAATGCCAAGTAAGAGCACTCTCCCCAGCAAGCCCTATCTTGAAGAAATGAAGACGACACAGTTTTACAGACAAGCAACCTCTTGTTCACCCCACCAGACTACCTTACAAGGTACGCTAAGGGGAGTTCTTCACATTGAGATGGAAGGACACTGGCTCCAACATGGAAACATACAGAAGTATGAACTGCACTGTAGAGATGTATAAAATCCAATGTATTCTAATATGGTAAAGTTGCATGCAAACTGCTTTTAACTCTAGTGTGAAAATTAACACAAAGCAAAAACTAGACCTTGCTAATTATTAATAAAACCACAAAACTGTGAAACCATAAAAACCACAACATCATCACCTATGTAGTAAGAAATTCAAGTAGACTTCCATTGTAGATAATAATAAGTTGTTAATAATATAGGCAATTATAGCTATGGGGTATTCTATGTATGCTTCATGGAAATACAAAGTAAAGAAATCCATACCATATATACAAAAGATAGGATGAAGGAGATCAGAATATCACTACCAAAAAATTAGCAAATCTCAAAGAAATAAACAAGAAAAATGGGGAGAGAAAGGGAAGAAGGGTAGAGAGGAAGCAAGGAAGGGAGAGGGAGAGGAAATAGCAAAGGACAAAGAAATGGAAACCAGAAAACAATAACATAGCAACAAGAAAATTTCACCTGTCAATGGTGATTTTAAATGTAAATGAATTAAATTCCTTACTCAAAAGTTGTAGAGGAGCTGAATGAATTTTAAAACAAATTACAATTATGTTTACTGTCTACAAGAGATGTCTTAGGGCTGGACAGGTAGCTCAGCAGTTAAGGGCACTTGTTCTTCCAGAGAATCCAGGTTTGAATATCGGCACCCACATGCTGGCTCACAAGTATCTGTAACTCCAATTCCAGAGGATCTGACGCCCTCTTCTGGCCTCTGTGGGCATCAGGCATGAACATGATGCCCACAGACATACATTCAGGCAAACATCCAAATATATAAAAAATATTTTAAAGTAATAAATATAAATAAGGAAACTAAAATTGTAAGAACATTAGCTTTAAGGTCACAAATGGGCTAAGATTAAAAGAGACAAAAAGATATCCCGTGTAAATGGTAAATGTGGGTCAGCATGGGGTATAGCTATATTTGGATCAGACTTTAAGTCAAAAACTATAACAAAGGCCAAGAAGGTAATTATACATGATGAAGAGGTCAATTTATTAAGAGAATATAACAAGTGCACATGCACCAAACACGGAAGTATCCAACATATAAACCAAATGGTAACAGAAATAGCAATATAATGATAAGAAGGACTTCTGTATCCTGTTTACAAAATATAAGATAATCCAGTCAGAACATCAAGGCAAACGTTAGGCTTGAACTACTCTATGGACCATATACCTTATACAGAACATCTAACCCAACAGTACCACAATAAACTTTCCTCCCATGGGCACAGAGAAGATTCAGCATACATCATATGTCTGGCCACAAACAAGTCTTCCAGTTTTTTTCAGAAGACTGGAATGATACTGAGCCATAACTACTTTTCTGGTCAGTATGGCATAAAATTAGAAATCAAGAACAGAAAGATTCTTGAAAATTTCGCAAATACGTTGAAACCAACTACATGCTCCAAAGCAACTAAATAGTCAAAAGAAGAAATCTAAAAATATATGAAGAAAGGAACCAACAATATAGCTCAGAGAGTAAAGGTGCTTGCTGCCAAGCTGGGTAACCTGAGTTCAATCCCTGCATAATGAAACAGAGCCAACTCCTACAAGTTGTCCTCTGGCCTCCACATGCATATAGTTATGTTGTGTGTGTGTCACACACACACACACACGCACACACAAACAAACAAATGTAAATCTTTCACTATGGAAAGAAACAAACCTAAAAATGGAATACTCTAAAATTCATTGGATGCAGCATTCAACACAGTCCTGAGAAGGAAGTTTGTAGTAACAAATGTCTAAATAGAAAGGAATAAAACCTCAAGCAAACAACTCGGCATTACTCATCAAGGAACAAGCAAAAGAAGGAAATGTAAACTCAGACTTAGCAGAAGAGAGTAAACAACAATAATTAGAAAAGAAATAAGTAAAATGAGGACTAGAGAAACCACAAGTGGTCAACAGCTTTAAGAAGTGGAGGACTCTCTTGTTTTGTTTTGTTGACAAGATAAAAATAGAGAACCTTTAGTTAAATGGACAAATTAAAAAAAAAAAAAAAAACAGGAGACCCTCAAATAAAATCCTAACACAATACAACTGGCACCGAAGAAACCCCAAGGATCCTAAGAACCAAACTGCTGAATAGTCTTCTCATTTAAAAGATTCTAATTCCCAAGGAACAAAGCTACCTCTGAGACTGACAGATAAACAGGGTGGGAATCGCACACACACACAAGCAACATCATATGGACAGAGCAGGCTGTATTGATATATAGTTAGGGAAAGAAGTACATAGACTGTGGAAGGAAAAGAGAAGGGTAAGAAGGAAGACAGGGAAGGGGGAAATTATGTAATTATAATTTAAAAACAAAAAATATTATAAGGAATGAATATCACTATCAACAAGCCTTTTCAAATTATTTTTAAAGCTGCATTAAAAAAAAAATGTCCAAAGTCTTGTTCCGATGTCAACGCTATCCTGCTACTACTAAAGTCAGATTAAAACATCTCAAGAAAAGAAAGTTATTGGCCAATATCCCTGATGAATATAAATGTAAAATCCTTACTCTCATATACACAAAAACATTCATTCGTAATAGATTAAAATAAATAGTTACATAGAAGACCTGGAACTATTCAGTGTGAGGTAAAACAGGATTAAACTTAGCAACTGTTTGTGTTGGGCAACCACTCGAAGGCACGGGGGCTCCTTATATTGAACAGCACACCATGGAGAAAACTGAGTTTTCCCCTTTCCATCCCCTTTCCATGGTCTCCATGGAGATAGTTCCTTGATTGGCAGTGGGCTCCTGTGCTCCTGTCTCCCTCTCCCTCTCAGAGCTGGATCCCTCCTGGCTTGAACTTTCTAAGTCCTGTAAATGCTGCTCTGGCATTTTTGGGTTTTTTGCATTATTGATCATTTTCCTGTTTGCTCTGTTTTCTTTTTTGTATTGAGGGTGTTTCTAGCTTTCAAAAGATAAAGAGTTTCTGTCCCTCCGTAGTGAGACAGAAGACAAGCTGATCATGAGATGCAGGGATGGCCACTGCACTTCTGGCTGAGACCAAGTGTGGGACGGGAATGAGACAAGCTCTGCTGTTACTCCATCCCCAGCAATCTCAGCCTCTAGGATGCTGAGGCAGGAGCATTACCACATGTCCTTCATCAGTTTGGCCAACACAGTGAACACAGCAGCCACCCAGAGTTACACAGAAAGACCCTATCTTTAAAATTAAAGTGGAAAGCATAGAAACCAAAGAGAAGCTCATGGGAACTACAGCACATGTGTAGCGACTGGAGGAGGAAGACTCGTAGCCATGGTGAGGCTGCACCTCACACTCCTCACACCCTTCAGCATGGCTACTCTGGGAAAGACAAAAGTAACACATGTGCGAGGTTTGAAGAAAAAGGAGTCTTTATCCAGCATTGCTGGCATTGGCATTCGGCTTTGGTCGTTATGGAAACCAGCATGCGACCCCTCAGACTTTTAAATAAAATTATCGTTAACCTCACTAATTCAGTTTTGGTTCTACAAGCTAAGGAAGTAAAAAGCGGTCACGTGTGAGCATGCGTGTGTAGCCGTGCTCACACTTTCATGCTCACAATAGTCAAGACATGGGAACAACCCAGTGTCTGTCATTCATGGATGAACACACACACACACACACACACACACACACACACACACACACACATACACACACCTGGATACTATTCAATCTTTCAAAAGACAGAAATTCTATCATATGTGAAAATTCTGTCCACATGATCTCACAGATGAATCTAGAGGACAGTACACTAAGTGAAATAATCCAAGTACTAAAAAAAAGGGGGGGGAGATATGGAGAGAAACAGCTCAGTGCTCCTCCAGGAGACCTAGGTTCGATTCTGAGCACCCACATGGGAGTTCACAACCATCTGTAACTGCAGTTCCAGAGGTGCTGGTGCCCTCTCCTGGCATCTGTGAGCTGGTGCGTACACTGTACCCACGAACTCCATGTAAGCACACATATTTACACACAAAAATAAATTTTAAAAAAGAGGAAAAAAAAGCATGGTAGGTATCCACAACAGAGTATTTCCCCACCATAAAGTAAACCTGAAACCGTGTTCCTTTCAGAACAGTGGGCAGAACCACAGATCGTGAGGTTAAACAGACCAGCTGGACTCAGGAAGACAAGCGCCACAAGATTCTTTCACACAGGATCATAGAAAAGGACGAAGAAGTCGAATGGGGACAATCGTGGAGGAGGTGGTGACTAGCCAGAGTGGGGACGAGGAATGAAATGTGTAAAGGAGACCCACATGTGCAAAGTGCTCCACACACACGCAGACTGTGGTGCACGGTTAATAGATGGGAATAATTATGATTTACACACATGCTCGCACGCATACTTTTAACAAGTATGAATTTTAATAATCAATTGTACTTCAACACAGTTGGGGGTAAAGATATGAGGAAGAACCGTAGATGACTCTTCACACTTGATGTTTTCAGTCAGCCGCTTGTAGTGGTGTGGGGATTGCTGGCACTTTGAGAGGTAGGGCTGAGTTGAAGATGTTAGATCATGGGGGACATTTTTCTGGATTAATGTTCCTGAGCATTTTGTCACAGAAGTGGGAAGCTGAACCAGCACAACCATGTACTGCTCTTAGAATTTGGACTAAAGCAACAATATCAGTGTAAACAACTATGCATTCCAACCTAAATGTTTTAAATTTTCTAGTACATCCAAGACAAATATAAATGGATGGAGAAGTAAGAAGAGGTCCAGGAAAGGATTTCACACATGCAATGCAAGATAGAAAACAGAAGGCTAAGCAGCCAGGACTCTCAACCTGCACATCTTTGGCATTGTGGCCAGAGATGCTAACTCAGCATTTCTACTACCTCCACCACCACCTTCACCATCACCACCACCCCACCACCTCCACCAGATCTACCACCACCACCACCACCACCATCACCACCACCCTACCACCTCCACCAGATCTACCACCACTACCACCACCACCACCACCACCATAACCAGCACCACCTCCACCATTACCTCCAACATCATCATCACCACCACCACCACCTTCACCACCACCACCATTGCTATATGATTGAGAGATTCACTATGTCTCCAGACACTGCCAAATATCCCTTTAAGGCAAAATCAATCCTAGTTTAGAACATAAAAATATGCTGAGTCACATGAATGGATGGGTAATTACTAATTACAAATTAAAATAGCAATGTTGCTCTGTCAGAACAGGAAGATTCTAAGGATAGATGCCAAGGGTTTGGGTTAGAGAATGTTTGTGTCTTTAGTCTGTGGAAACACACACACACACAGAAAGACAGACAGACAGACAGAGAGAGAGAGAGAGAGAGAGAGAGAGAGAGAGAAACAACAATCTTAGAGGAGGAGCTGGCAGCACTGGACAGTTCTTCATATGTGCCTTCCCCTTGACTCAGCAATTATCTGCTCTCATAGAACTGGGCTTGAGAGCTCATGGGAACATCTATCCAAATGGTGCTCGGTTTTAATCAAGTTTGGAAACTGCGATAAAAGGACAGTTAAACTGTGGTATATTGGCAGGAAATTTTTAAAATATGGTTTAAGACCTGTCGCTGAGTGAAAAGTAAAGCAAATTACAAAAATGTGACCTAGTATTTAGTCTTAGAGCTGAAATAAGGCGCTGGTGAATGCTGGTACGTTCCTTTTAAAAGAAGAAAGCTCTGGAAAAATAAAGTGCAAACTTCTGTGCTCCATCCTTGAGGCAGAATGGGGAGGAGGTGGGGTTGCTGAGGAGACTGAGCTCAGAGAGAAGGAACATTTTTCTGCTGTTGTTGGCTTTGTAGCATTCTGTGCTGCTTGGGTTTGAAGAGAAACTAGCATTGCTTTCATAATTTTTGAAATGTGTTCTGCAAAAACTCCCCAAATCAAAAGGGTTCATGTTATAGGTGCACCAGTAAATGAGTCCTGACCTCCATGGACTGTGTCCCTTTTCCATAGATCGGATTCTGGAAGCTGGCAGATGCAGCGGGACATGGAACATTTCAGCCCTGGGTTGTGCAGGCTACCCCTTTGCCAGCCAAAGCAAACCGAAGCATGACTACGGCAAAATCATATCTGGGTGGAGTCTTAGCCAATGGCTAGAGATGCGCTGGGCCAGGCCTGTGTTTTCCTAGCAGTTCCCTGAAACAATGCAGAAAAAGGGAGCTGGCCAATAACAAAACCAGTTCTCTTTTCACGTTTACTACAGGCTACGTCAGCGAGCCTCCCTACTCTGTTCAGCAGCTGCTGCTGCTTCCAGAGGCCATGCGGCTTACAAGTCACTGGGCTCCTGGCCACTCCCCACCACAGTGAATTACCCCCAAACAAAAAGAAAACAGAAGGTCTGAGGTTTGGAACTATTTTTAATTCCCATTTTTATTTTCACAGTGCTATAATTTTTTTTAATCATGTTTTCAACTTGGAACATGCATTGGTGGTTTAAAATAATAGTTTTGAACATAAGCAAGCAAGTTACCAGGGAAAGTATGAAGCTACTTGGGGCTGACTCAGCAGAACCATGAGGCACAGTGGCCATGAGAGACATGTTGCTGATCTTGATGTTCCTCTAAAGACGTAAGAACTGAAGGTGCTCCATCCCAACTACACACAGAGAAATGGCAGAGCATCCCACTAAAATACCCTGGACTGAGGTGACATATCTTATCAGAGTTAAAGATCAGCATATATGTACTGGCTGGTTTTGTGTCAGCTTAATACAAGCTAGAGTCATCAGAGAAGAAGGAGTCTCAGTTGAGAAAATGCCTACAAGAGATCCAGCTGTAAGGCATTTTCTCAATAGTGACCAATAGGGGAGGGCTCAGCCCATTGTAGGAGCTGCCATCCCTGGGTTGATGGTCCTGGGTTCTATAAGAAAGCAGGCTATACGCAAGCCAGGGAAAGCAAGCCAGTAAGCAGCATCCCTCCATGGCCTCTGCATCAGTTCCTGCCTTCTAGCTTCCTGCCCTGCTTGAGTACCAGTTCTAACTTCCTTTGGTGATGAACCGCAATGTGAAGTGTAAGCTGAATAAACCCTTTCCTCCCCAACTTGTTTGTGGCCATGGTGTCCCTTCTTAGCAGTAGAAACCCTGACTAAGACAATATGAAATCATGGTGTGAGATTATGGCAACTGTGCAGTGTGTAAAGAATCCCTCATCCATCAGCTGAAATCACACTACCAAGAGTAAAATTATCTTACCAGTAGGTTCGTTTATCTTCTCAACTTCTGTCCCTTAAGTTGTTCTTGTTCTTCCTTTTTAAGATTTATTTATTTTATGGACACGAGATATGGGTACACTGTTGCTATCTTCAGATGAGGGCATCGGGTCCTACTACAGATGGTTAGGAGCCACCATGTGGTTGCTGGGAATTGAACTCAGGACCTCTGGAAGAGCAGCCAGTGCTCTTAACCACTGAGCCATCTCTCCAGCCCTATTGTTCTTGTTATTCTCTTAAGTGCATAGATGTTTTGCTTGCACAAATGTGTTGTAGGTCACATGCATGCCTCTTTATGTGTAGTATTCGTATGCGTGTATGTTTGGACATCTATGTGCAAATACTGGGAGAAGTGCAAAGAGGGTGTGTTGGGTCCTGGGGAACTGGAATCACAGGCAGTCCTGAACTTCTCCATGTGAATGCTGGGAACTGAACTCTAGTCTCTGAAAGAGCAGCAGGTGCTCGTAACCACTGAGGTTCTCTCAGCCTCTTTTTCTCTTTTATTCTGCACTTTAGCATATGAGAAAAATCACAGATATTTGCCTTTCTGAGTTTGGCTTATTTCACTTAACACAAGGATTTCTAGCTCATCTATCTTCCTGAAAATATAGTTTCTCCTTCTTAAAGTCATTTAAGATGGGTTTCTGAAGCAGAAAGATACAGGTTCTTTGCAACACATCCCATCTTTGTGGTTGGTAAAGCAGCAGTTTGGTTCATAGATCATCAGCGGCAGCTCAATCCACTCAATACTTTAGGATACACCAGAAGTCCAGTTCAGTAGCATTGAGATAGCAGAAGCAGTGGCAATACCTAGCTGGAATAGCCAGGCTTCAGCCAAATCAGCCCGAGTCAGCAGGAGGCATTTGGACCAGCAGGAACACCAGGAGTTCTCCCCTGTGCCTCTCTCCACAAACCAAAGATCACCGAAGACCAAGAAGCTTGCACAGCTAGCTCTACAAGCAAGCCAAACCCCTGTCACTGTCCCTTGAGTTCTATTTATACTCCCCCCAAACATCACGTGCTCTCTGGGGGGGTGTCATCACATGTCTTTCCTCTGACTTGGCAATACTCCATGTGAATCGGTATCAGCTGACATCACTCTGCCAATCGGTCTGAGGAAGCAGCAAAACTTTCTCAAGAAGTTTTTTGGTGCTGTTCTCTCTATGGAGTCAAGACAAATGGAGCTCAACCATGCATGTAAGGGAGACCAATACATGATTGTCATTAGAACCCCATCACTCGTCCTTTCCTGTGCTTGCTTTAGCCAAACATCTTTTCACCTGTGTCTGCTTCAGCAAAACATTTCACGTGTTTGCTTTAGCAAACCACCATCCAACACAACTTTCCAAAGGACCCTTAATTCTCCTCTTCAGGTTTCTCTATGAAGCCAGTGAGAGTAGCCTCAAACTTTCCATTCTCCTGCCTCAGTCTCTGAAGTACTGAAGATTCTGGTATGGGCCACCACATCCAGTCAAAGTGAGTTACTTTTTCTAATGTTTTCAGAACCGTCGCTGGAACATTAACGCTGACGGCATCCCTCCTTTAATTAACTTTAATTAGTTCATTTAATTACTGTCTTATGGGACTGCCAGTGTACCATGGCAGGAAACTTTTTCTTCTTTCCTATCCTGCAATCCCAGTTCTTAGCAAAAAGTAGATAATCAAGGTCTGATGAACAAGACAACAGGTAGGCTGGATGCGCCAGCCCTCCAGGAATACCAGCATCACAAGCTCTTGGAGGCTGCATTTGGATCACAAAGGTCACTGTTCCTATGGGAGTGAGGGGATAGACCCAGCAGGCCTTGCTCCAGGATTCAGGGTCATCTTACTATTTACCTTGGAGTATCCTCAGCAGGGCACAGCTTTTGTCTGAGCTTAGGACAATTACCCTCTCTAAGGTGGCATGACACCGTTGGCCAGGGATCTAGAAACATGTCACCCCCAAGAACTTCTTCCTCAAAGAAAGAGCCCTCCAGTCCACCGCCCTGGGTTCTATCTGAGGGCACCCTTCACATGAATTTCTCAGGACACATCTGAGTTTCAGACCCAGCCTGGCTCTCATTGTCCTTTGATTTAATGTAGTCTTTAACACAGCTGCCCCCTCTCCAGGATCAGCCTCGGGCATACATTCTTAGCCTCACCACCCCTCATCTTAGAGGCCAGTCTGCTGCCCGGGTCCCCAGATGCAGCACCTCTGTGGCTCATTCTCCTTTCTTTGTCTGCCTTGGAAACCAGCGCAGAATCCTGTCAGATCTGCTTAAGCGATGGTTTCCTACAGAGGAACACCTTCTAGACATCCTGCTATGGCTTAACAAATCCATCTCATACCCAGTTATTTGCTTATGCTTTTGTCTCTATTTCAGGACAGACAAGCCTTGAGGGCTGGAACTGCCCAGCTTTTGGAAATTATTTCTGCGTGTCCAACGTTCATCCCAGAATACAGGACAGAAGAGTCTTTTAGGAGCAGTGATCGTCAGCTGAATGAATGAATGAATGAATGAATGAATGAATGAATGAATAAGCAAAAGAGGGAGTGACAAGATATCTCTGTCTCTGGGGCTGTGGCACAGAGGCACAGCACAGTGAGACTATGGCCTATAGTCCCAGCACTTGGGAGGCTGCCAGGATTTCAAGTTACAGGCTAACCTGAACTACAAAGGAAAAGAAAGAAGAAGAAAGAAATGATTATGTTCAAACTCCTTATGTTTCTAGAAGCTCTTCTTTTTCAAAAAAGAAAAGAAAGACAATGAAAAGGCCAGCCAAAAACTGGAAAGCGGTCCTACAAAGGGCAGCTCAGGGGTAACCAGGAACAGATGTTTACCGAGGAGCCCCAAATACCCAGCTCACCACCCCTCCTCCCACTCAGTGTGAGTCCAACCCAGCCTTCTTTCCTTGGCACTGACTGGACACCTGTGTCATGCTTTAATCCCCAGGTAAGCTGCCTGCACATAACTGTGTACCTCTCCTTGTCCTGGTCATGGGGACATCAATAGCCAGGCACACCTGTGTACTAGTGGTCACTAATCCGAGGGTGAGGCCTAGCAGAGCAGATGCCTGCGCTTTTGAAGCACTGACAAGACTGTTCCACCAAGCCTGACCCTTGACCTACAGGTGGGCACGGCCATTGTCCCTGCATACCCCAACCACTGTCAGCCCTGTTGCAGAAACCCATGAAGGCATTCAAGTCAGGTCGGAGCAAAGCAAAACAAACAGAAGGGCCAAGGGGCAAGGTTTGTGTGGAAGGCTTGGCTGGGTGGAGAAACCATTGCTTCAAATACACGAACAGCCCTCACCAGGTAGGTCCCAGTGGCCAGCAGGAGTCCATCTGTCATATCAGGTTGTTTGTGTGGCTGGGTCAGCTCTCCAAAACAAGAGGGCTGGAAAGCAGAGGCTCTGGTGAATCAGAAAATGTCTGGGCTTCAGAAAGCAGTGCCTTGCTGTTTTGGAGCCCATGGAGAGGCACAGAGCACAGAAGCTGTGGCCAGGCACAGGGCTGAGGTACAGCCAAATGAGCCTCCACAGAGCCCACGATCACTCATGTTCTTCCTGGAGAGTCCCAAGCTCCATCCTCTGCTTGGCTGTGGGTCTCTGCATCTGTCTGAGTCAGCTGCTGGGTGGAGCCTCTCAGAGGACAGCCATGCTAGACTCCTGTCTTCAAGCATATCAGAGGATAGTGTCAGGGACTGGGTGCACATACTTTCTGACTGACTTGTCACGGGGAGGCAGGTATGAAATTTTTCACTTATGGTAGCATGCTGGCATTCAAAAGATTTACAACTATAGAGCATTTTAGATTTCACATTTTCAGCTTGTACTATAAAATGTAACATAGTAGGCTAGGCAGAGATCTCAGTAAATAAAGGGCTTGCCATATGTAATGGTTGCTCCCGGTTGTCAATTTGACTATATCTGGAATGAACTATAATCCATAATTGGAGGACTCACCTGTATCTAGATCTTGAGGCTGGAGGATACACGTTTCTGCCCTGGATCTTGGCATGGAGATCTTGAGGCATATTGGCCATGAAAAGTTTAGGCCCAGGCAAGGTAGTACACGCCTTTAATCCCAGGAGACTGAGGCAAGGAGATCTCTGAGTTCAAGGTCAGCCTGGGACAAAACAAGTTCCAGATCCAGTCATAGTGTACACACCTTTAATCTGGGCCACACCTTCTGCTGGAGACCCACATAAAGACATTGGAAGAAAGAAGATTCGCTCTTCTTTGACTGCTTGCACTCACTCGCCAGCACATCTGTTGAAATCTACTTCTACAGAAAATCAGCTGAAACAACTAGGCTCTACTAGATTCTTAGACTTCCCATTCACAACTTCTCATTGTTGGGGAATTGAACTACAGTCTGAATCTCACCAGCCAGCAGCCCCCAGGGACGGTGAGAAACTATCTCAAAATGGAAGGTGTACAGCTCCCGAAGAATGACACTCTAGGTAGATCCTGGCCTCCACATGCCCATACCCACACATGCCCACTCACAAACATAGACATCTGAGCCTATGTGCATACAGTCATACACACATGCAAAAACCATAGTATTACTATAAAATTAATGCCTGTAGGATCCCTACATTTTAAAAAAGGGCTCCAGAATTGTCCTAGAGTTTCTTTCCTTGTCAGTATGATAAAATTCTCTGACAAAAGCAACTTAAAGGAGACAGGGTTGATTATGGCTCACAGTTCAAGGGTCCAACCTATCAAGGAGGAGAAATCAAAAGTAGCAGATCTAGGAACAGTTGGTCAACTCTATTCTCTGCTCATAAAGTCAGGGAATGGAGCTGCCCACTAGGGGGCATGCCTTCCCACTTTAGTTAACTAAAGATAATCCCATAGAGTCAGGGAATGGGGCCGCCCACTAGGGGGCATGCCTTCCCACTTTAGTTAACTCAAGATAATCCCATAGAGTCAGGGAATGGGGCCGCCCACTAGGGGGCATGCCTTCCCACTTTAGTTAACTCAAGATAATCCCATAGAGTCAGGGAATGGAGCCGCCCACTAGGGGGCATGCCTTCCCACTTTAGTTAACTCAAGATAATCCCATAGAGTCAGGGAATGGAGCCGCCCACTAGGGGGCATGCCTTCCCACTTTAGTTAACTCAAGATAATCCCATAGAGTCAGGGAATGGAGCTGCCCACTAGGGGGCATGCCTTCCCACTTTAGTTAACTCAAGATAATCCCATGGAATTATGCCCAAAGGTCCATCTTCCGGTTTCTTCTAGATTCAGTCAAACTGACAGTTAACATTAGCCATCATGCTAACTTTCCAACCACAGTCCTTCCTTAGTTCTCAGTTTGTGGGTTGTGACCCCTTTGGCAAACTTCTATCTCCAATCATAATATTTAATTATGGTTCATAACAGTAGCAAAATTGCAGTTATGAAATAGCAACAAAATTAATTTTATGGTTGAGGGTCACCACAACATAAGGACCTGTACTAAAGGGCCACGGCATTAGGGAGGTAGGGCTGCTCTAGTGGCATAAATGTATGTTTTACATAGATACATGGCTCCTAATGTATATGTTATACATTTCCATTACATACATTGTTATTCATAGTTGTTATGTTTAATTATATGGTTTTCTATTATTGTACAATACTCCAGCATATGGACATGCTATGATTCATTTGTAAGCTTTTAATAAGCTTTGTCTAGTCTGGAATATAAATATATACTTGAGGTGCTTATCTAGCAAATTAATTGCAGGGTCACAGGTTCAGAGTCTCTACAACTCTAAGAGGTTATTCCCCTAACTGACTTATTGGAATTTCTATCACTTTGATAAAACACCATGAGCAAAAGCAAGTGGGGAAGAAAATATTTATTTCTGCTTACAACTCCCAGGTCACACTCTGAGGGAAGTCAGAGCAGGAGCATGGAGGCAGGCACTAATGCAGAGGCCATGGAGGGGTGCTGCTTACTGGCTTGCTCAGTCCAGTTTCTTACAGCAACTTCCTAAAGTGAGATAGGCCCTCTCACATCAGTCCTCAATCAGGAAAATATACCACTGGTGTGCTTACAGGCCAGTCTAGTGGGGGCATTTCTCAGCTGAGGGTTCCTCTCCCCAGATGACTCGGTCTTGTATTAAGCTGGCATGGCACTAGCCACCTTTCTAACACTTGACACTGTCAGTTTCTAAAAGTCAGTTATTCTGATAAGCAAAATAGCCTCACATTGTGGATTGGATTTTCATTCCCCTTTACATCAGTGAGACCAACCACCTTTTATTTATATGACATTGGGGCTGCTGGGTTAGACCCCTTGGCTGGCTTTTTCTTATTAGTCTGTTAGAGGCCTTTATTGATGTAGGACAGGGGAGTCATTGTCAAGCAACTTCCTCCCTCCTGTCACTTAGTGCTTACCTCTGTCCTTATATTATCATTTAATAAGATAAAGTTCTTAATTTTAACGTAGTCCTTTCTATGATTTTAGTGGGTTTGCGGTAAAGACACACAGGAGCCTCTGTCTATCCCCAAGTCGTAAAGATAAGTGCTGGCTTGTTTTCCCAAAGCTTCATTCTTCTGCGCCTCTCATTCAGATGCAATCCAAGTCCTTTACACGTATGTAGGCATAATGTTACTGTGCACTGTGTAAGCTTATCCTGATTTCTATGCCCTATATCTGGTTGCAATCCTTATTCTGAAAACCTCCTGTCCGTGTTGTGTAAACATTGCTCCTCATTTATTCCCTGACTGCTCAATAAAGCTGATGAGCCAGTGACTGAAAAGAGAGAAAGGAGAACTGGACTCCCAGTCAGGGGAGGGAAGACATGGAAACAGAGACAGAGAGAGCTGGGGAGGGGAGATTAGCCACAGGGACAGAGTCTAGGAGAGACCATTAGAAAACACCTAGAGGGGCTAGAGAGATGGCCCAGTACTTAAGAACACTGACTGCCAAGGTCCTCAATTCAATTCCCAGCAACCACATGGTGGCTCACAACTATCTATAATGGGATCTGATCCTTTCTTCTGGTGTGTGGGAAGATGGCTGCAGTGTACTCATATGAATAAACAAATCTTCAAAAGGAAAGGAAGGAAAAGAGAGGGAGGGAAATGAAGAGAGAGGAGGGAAGGAAGGAAGAAAAGGAGGGAAGGAGGGAGGGAGGGAGGAAGGAAGGAAGGAAGGAAGGAAGGAAGGAAGGAAGGAAGGAAGGAAAACAGACACCTGGAGCACAGAAGGCGATAAAATGCAAGTATCTCAGGGATTTTGGCTGGGCTCCAGCCAGATTAGCAGAAAGGATTAAAGTAGAGTAATACAGCTCAATTATAGTACCCTCTTAAACTTGTTAAATAAATTACTCCAGTCTCAATTGTTTAGGAGCTAGCTAGTTAAGAGAAAAGTGTAACACGCTTATATTAAAAAGCCACTAAACACATGTGGAAACCCACTTTCCTCAAACCATTTATGGATGAAACCATCTTCACTTTCTACAGTGACGCCTTTGTCATAAATCAATGGCTGTGTGGCATACTCTGCTTCTGGGCCCCATATCTACCCCATGTCAACACCACACAGTCTTAAGTGCAAACCTGGAATAAGATTTGAGGGAGCACTTTGTACTCGACTCTCTGCTATCTTTTTTCAGTCACTCTCCAGTGAACACATATGCCTCTATACTCATTTAGGGCTTCTTTATTTCCTCTCAGTAGCGTTCAGCAGTTTTCTTTAAAATGATTGCATGGATGTTTTATTGAGTTTATGTGTAGGTGTTTCATATTACTTAATGTATTTATAGCATTTTTGTTCTTGTATCACTGAACACTTCAAAGAAGCTTCTCTGGCCAAAGCTGACAGCAGTAACATTCTAGACATATATTTATTTGCAGGGCAGTTGAACAGGCATATCATGTCCATTGGGGGGGGGCAGCAATAGCTCCCCTGTAGAATCTCTGACCTGCTTGGCCTCAGGCTTTTGACTAGATTTACAGTAAACATGGATTCCTTCCTGTTGAGTGGACATCAAATCAAAACGATTCTGTTGCACCAGTAACAGACTTGTTAAGCTGCAGTTGTGTGCAGTTGCCTGGCCAGTCTGTATTGCTGCACATAGGGTTCATGTGCATGGCTGACTACTGCTGTTGGCTGTAATTCTCCAGCACCTTCCAGTGCTGAGGGCCGACCAGAAGGGAGAAGTTTCTATATCCGGTAGCCATGGCATGTGGTACACTGAGGAACACATTGAAGCCAAAGCAACTGTCTCCAAATCTAGTAACCTAGATTAGAATAATTCATATGCAAATGCCTTTGGTATTCTATATATGTGGCCTTTTCCTTTACAATAGAGTTTGTTTACTTCTTTATACAGTCTGGTTTGGTTTTTTTTTTTTAATTTTGTTTTGTTTAGTTTTTGCCATATTGCTCTAGCTAGGTGTGTTAAGACAATGCTGAACAGAAGTGGGAAGAATGGATGCCTTATTTCTCATCTGTGGAGAAGGGTGAAGGAAACAAACATCACCTGCCTGTAGTTTGGGCAAGTGCCTCACGTTACTGGGTGCCTTTCTATATTTTAGTTTTTTGAAAGTGAGTATTTTTTTTTAAATAATAAATAAAATTTAACCAAATACTTTACCTACTGAGATGCCATTTTTCTTTTTTCTGTTAATTTATTGAATTCTACTGATGGCCTTTAAAATGTTAAGCTAGTCTTACACTTTGGGTTAGATTCAAATTAAGGGTTTTGTGCATGGTATGTATTCCTGGGCTCACTTTGTTTCTTCTCCATCCCAATCTGTATTTGAGTGAGCCTGGCCTCTCATTCCCACGGCAACTGCCACCACTGCATCTGCCACCACTGCATCTGCCACCACTGCATCTGCCACCACGGCATCTGCCACCACGGCATCTGCCACCACGGCATCTGCCACCACGGCAACTGCCACCACTGCATCTGCCACCACTGCATCTGCCACCACTGCATCTGCCACCACTGCATCTGCCACCACTGCATCTGCCACCACTGCATCTGCCACCACGGCATGCTTTAGTGACTTGATTTTACCCCACATTGTTCTTTTTGTTCTGGTTTTGTTTTTTTGGGTTTTTTTTTTTTTTTGTCTTGTTTTTGTTTTTTGTTTTTTGTTTTTTGTTTTTTTGTCAGTGCCTTTTTTTCTGTCTTGTGGCAGAATTTGTGTAAGATTAATGCCAGGCTTTCTTAAATAGTCTGCAGAAGCTAGCTTGCCGGTGAGATTTTTGTTGTGGAAACTGTTTAGGGGTCCAATTTCCTTTAGTGATTAAAGAACTACTGGAATTTTTATTTGTTATATTAATTTTTAAACATACCTTTATAGGAATCTGTCTACTCTAAGAAGGCTGTCTTTTACTAATGAGTGAGTGTGACATCTTTGTAAAAATAAAATAAAATAAAATAAGGTGTCCATAGCTGTGTGGGTTTATTGCTGAGTCTTCTGGTCTGTACCATTGGTCTACATGTCTCCTTTGCCAGGGCCACTCTATCTGTATCACTATGGCTCTGTGGTACAGTTTGAACTCAAACAGTTATGGGACCTTCTGCTTGTTCTTTCTGCTTACAGTTGCTTTAGCTATCTGTGGTCTTACCATTTTGTTTTTATACAAATTTCAGGACTGCCTTTTCTAGTTCTGTGAATATCAGTTGAATTTTCATAGGGATTTTATTGACTATGTAGATTGCTTTCAGTAGTATTGCCACCTTCATAAAATTGGTTCTGCCAACCCAGGAGCATGGAAGATCTTTCCATTATCTAGTGCCTTTTAAATTTTTTATTTGACTATTAGTAGACTTAATAGCATGAGACATGTTATATGATGACACGCTGCTTCCTACATATATACATGTGTGTAAGTGCACACGTATGTATATGAGTGTATTGCATGCATGATATATTATGATCATAGTAGTAATATCATCACTGAGTCAGACCTTATCTTAGGCAATCAGGTTAATGCATAATCCTTTAATAACTTTACTATATAATCTTTGTGTGATTAGAAAGCATAGGGAAGGGAGAAAATGTGACTATGGTAATAAAAAGGCACATATATGATCATTTTCAAGCAAGAAATATATAGAGCCAATAACAAATGTACACGTAAATGAATTCAATAACACCCGGGTATTCAGGAAATTTGAGTGGTTCAGAAGAACTAGATAACTGTAAATATCCTTATTTTGTTATTCTATTTTGTTTTACAAAACATTGCTGCGAAGTATACTGTGAACATCCTTGAGATTTCTTGCAACTCTGTGTAAATCTATTACCTCAATTAAATTTTTAATTAGTCAAAAACTGAAATGAGCCAGGTGTGATGGCACACACCTGTAGTCCCAGCTGCTTGTGAGGTTGGGACAAGAGGATCTTCTGAGTTTAGGAGTCCCAGGTAAGCCTGGGTAATATGAGATCATATCTTCTTTTTTTTTTAATGGAAAAGGTTAAATCATAGTCTCAGTTTTATGAAGGAAAGTAAAACAAAACTTTTTCAAATGTTTTCCCTTGGAAAAGATCAAATTTAGGATCTGAGGAACTCTATTTGAAGCCCCAGCATACATGTAAAAGCTGGATGTTGGTACATCTGTAACCTCAGGATGTGAGGGATGGGTGTGAAGGCAGATGAATTCTTGGACCTTGGTTAGCCAAAGTGATAAGCTTCAGGTTCAATGAGAAACCCTGTCTCGAAACTAAGGCGGAGGGGCAGCAAGATAGTTCAGTAAGGTG
Source organism: Micromys minutus (assembly GCF_963924665.1). Lineage (NCBI taxonomy): Eukaryota > Metazoa > Chordata > Mammalia > Rodentia > Muridae > Micromys > Micromys minutus. The sequence goes on from NC_137956.1 coordinate 30,326,741, forward strand.
ATTCCACCAAGCCTGACGACCTAAGTCTGATCCCCAGAACCCACACTGTGGAAAACAAGAACTATAAAGTTGTCCTCTGACTTCCACACATGCTGCAGTATCCAGCACACACACACACACACACACACACACACACACACACACGGGGGGGGGGGATATTCCACATACCATACACAAAATATACATCCCACATCATACACATACATACACTATACACCACACACAATATATACACTACACATTCACACCATATACCACACATACCCCACACATATACACACACACACACCATACATACATCATATACATACACTATATACACATACATATACCACACACTATATAAACACCCTATAGCACACACGCACACACACACACACACACACACACACACACACACACACACACACACACGTTTTAAAATGGACCCAAAATTGTCAATAATATATTTTGAAGCTAAATTTTGCAGACCATAGGAGAAAAATTAACAGACGTCTGGTCAGCAGCTAGCTAAGGCTGAGAGGTAGAAGTGAGAAGCTCATTTGCCATAAAGTTCCCCAGTGCCCTGAGCAGCAGCTGCCCTGTTGACAGACGTACAGTCTCAGTCCAACTAGTCAGTTCAACCAGTGTCTAGTAAGACCTGTTAAAACCGATTTGTGGGTGGAAGATGTGGGGTGAGCCGACGGAGGGTAACAGTTTAAGACTTCATATTATATTGAGTGATTTGAACTTTTCACTCAGTATTATCACCTGTTTGTTATCTGTTGAGATGATCAAGCAACTGGTCTTCTTATGGATGTACCATTTTTGAGACACTAATCTTTTAACATTAGGCACTAAAGTCCTATCTATCTATCTATCTATCTATCTATCTATCTATCTATCTATCATCTATCTATCTTGGGTCCTCTAGAGTCACAGAGCATTTGGGATGTCTTTCTATATTAAGGGAATTTATTGAAACGACTTACAATCTGCAGTCCGACTAACCCAGCAATGAGCAGCTATGAATGGGATGTCCAAGAGTCTAGTAGTTGCTCGTACCTTGAGGCTAGGTGTTTCATCTGGTTTTTCATATAAGCTGGAATCCTGATGAAACAGGTTCCAACAAATGTGGCAAATATATACAAGCAGGCAAAGAAGAAAAAAATCTTTCCTTTTCCCATTGTTCTTATATAGGCCTCCAGCAGCAGGTATGACCCAGATTAAAGGTGGTATACCACCACACCTGGACTCGGAATTTTCTCTGTCCTAGGCCAGCCTTGAACTCAGAGATCTGCTTGCCTCTATCTTCTGAGATTAAAGGTATGTACTACCTTGCCTGGGCCTAGGCTTCTCATGGCCACTATGCCTCAAGATATACACCAAAAGCATGTATCGTTGCATGTAAAGATCTGGACTAGAAGCCTATGTCTTTTAACCCCAAGATCTGAATCATAGGTGTGCCCTCCATTTCTGGATTCATTCAAGATAACAACTGGGAATAGTTACCCTCTATAGCTAGCTATCTATCTATCTATCTATCTATCTATCTATCTATCTATCTATCTACCTACCTACCTACCAACCAACCAACCAACCATACATACTCCCAATAGCCCGGTTCTGGGAATCAAAGCCAAGAAGACCTCATTCACACCAGGCAAACCCCTGACACTCACCACTGACCTATACCATTGATGAACCCTCCTCCACCATCCTAGATGTTTCAATTCATGCATAATATTAACATTTTCCTGTGTACTTTTTGCCTGTATTTCTGGTTTTTCCCAAGGGCTTGATTTCAGAAGAATGAGCATGGCAACCATTGCAATGGCTTTTGATTCCATCATAACAGGAAAATCCTTGACAGACTCAGCGTAAGTACCCTCCAGAGAGTCAGCATCACCCTGTGCTCCCATTGGGACACACACTTTCTCCTGCATCCGTCACAGTGATGGTGTGTTCCCCCTTTCTCGGCTTGTTAATCTAATCAAAAACAAAACAAAACAAAACAAAAAACCAACGGGGTGTTCTAAATTAGCACTAGATGAGCAATAAATAGTAAAGGTAACCGATCCTTCCCAGCTTGGCAGCCAGTTCCTTTGTTTTTCTTGAGTGAAGACAACCCTTGAAACCTGCTGCCTTACAGAAATCTCTCCATGTTGCCATTTTTTTTTTCTGGTACAAGGGCTCCAGAGCTTGTGTACTGGGAGACATGCAGTCTTGGACCAGCCACCAGCCAAGTACCTGGCTGACCTGATGACAGAGCCCGAAACCCGAGTCCCTTTTTGCAAAAACACTTTCATAATGACCAGGCCTCTGAGTGGGTGCAGATGCAGGATAAGCCAAGCGGGGGATAAAGTGAAAGGCCATATGTGAGGTCTTGTAATTGCCACAGGACTGGAAACACTATTACACTTGCTTTTAATCTCCCCACTCTCCGTCCCTCTCTTCCCTTTTAATTTTCCTAAATGGCCCAGCCGCTGCTTTTGAGAAGGTATTTAATATGGGTGAGGATTTAGCTGTTCCTCCAGGAACGGGCTGGGCCACAGCGTTTGAAATGTCATCTTGATTTGTGCTTCCCCACTAAGTAAGTGAGACTTACTGGGGCTTAGGACATGAATCTGAATACAAACCTCCCTAATGAAATGGGAAAGGGCCCCACCTACTGCAGTAGCTCAGGGGACAGCTGTCCCTCCAACAGGCCCTACTGATAGGAAAGGAGCCAGCCCCTCTGTGGCCCTGGCTCCAGTCCAGCATATTCTCTGGTCTGTCCTGTGTGTGTCTCCCCCTTACCACCCACCTCTTCTTCATCCAGGCCAGGTTTACCCAGTACCCTGCACTTATGATTCTGTAAGCACGTATTTCACACAGTGAGAATTAACTGTCAACTTTCCCTCCCCCCCTCCCTGTCCCACTCTTCTAAATCCCACCCTAAACCGGGAATTCTTTGAAAACAGGGTGGTGCTGATGGGAAAGGGGCCTGGAGCCTAACAGACCGTCTTCCAGCCATCCCCTCTGTGTCCCTAGCATATGTCTGGAGGTGTAATTATGATACTTGTTCTCTTTGGAGATTGGGGTGAAGTTACCTCCCATGATCCCTTGGTGCCAAAGGAATATATAATTCATTCCAGACAAGTTCTGTCTGTACAGATATGAATGACTGAATCTACTTCACCTATGTTTCCTCATCTCTCCAGTAGAAAGGCAGACTCCTGCCAGCGTTTCTTCACAGAGGTACTGCAAGCCACTACCAAGCAGCTGTGAACAGTTTGCTTAAAGGATACACGCTTGCATGGGTAGTGGTTCCAGGAGTATCTAGACAGAGTGGTGAATGGGAATCCGGAATCCAGGATTATCTCTGTCTACCATGAGCCCCAGATCATGGTGAAGTTGGGCTCAGGATATTAAAAAGGCATCAAGCAGGCAAATGACAAAATAGCCATCGGGCATTATGCAGCCTCTGGCCACTGGTTTCCCATTGACAGTGCCACTGGATTTACCAAACTGAATGATCCCACACTCGTTAAAGACTTTTCATGCTGTTGGACCCACTAAAATCGATCAACCATCCCTATCCTCTGTAACTGAGTCAAGCAAGTATTTTCAGATGCAGCATGCATCAGTTCTAGAACCAGCCAGGGATTATGATGTTTTCGTCAGAAGGCAGAAGAGGTACTATTTGTCCTCTGAAGGTTGTATTTCAGCATGCTCTGACCACTGAACCGCTATAATTTCTATAAACACAGAGGCTCTGTGTCTTCATGAGCTTTACCCCAATCTCCACAGAGAACAAGTAACATACCTACAGCTCCGGGCTATGTGCCCCCACTTGCTCATGTGTCCTCTCATCAATATGACACTACCAGATACTGCCCTGGTTGCTACAATGAAACACTAAGTAAATGAATCAAGAGATGAACAGTTTATTTGGCTTATGGCTTGAGGGATTTCAGCCCCTCACCATGGGAAAGGCATGGTGGAGTGGGCCCAGCCATGGCAATGGGAGTGTGTGACACAAACTTGTTCACATGGCAGCAGAGAACACAACTAGAACCCCAGGTGGCTACAACATTTAAAGGCCCATACCTACCTCTACCAGGTAGGTCTCACCTCTTCAAGACTCTACATATCACAAACAGAGAGCAAGCACTCATTGCAAGGGCCCATGGGAAACACTTAAGATTCAAACCGTAAGAGACAGTGTGATGCTCTTCACAATGTTCAGGTCCCTTGGAATTGCATTGTAATATAAGGTGAAAGAAACAATATCACAGAAGACAAGGCCATAAATGTGTACTGCTATCTGTGGCATATAAATCCAAGCTAATTCTGCTCTTGTTTCATAACTGTGGGCCTATGGCCATACATCACCTGCTGCAGACTTTTGTTATCCCCCAGTCAACAGATATGGCTTAACAAAAGCAGGGAAAGACATGATTGGTATTGAAATAAAAATAAGATTATTTGAGGCCAAAATGTGATGACTGAGTCAAAAAGTTTTACAGACAAATGAGGAATCTTATCCAGCACAAATTCTAGGTGAACTCTTAGGGCTAAATTTTATAAGAAGACAAACCAGGAAGATCTGTCAGTGCCAACAAACAGAATTGTGTCAGTACTTAAGAGAACAAACTGGGTGGTGCTGACTGACTAGTAATACTAAATTTCCCCATTATATAAGCTTTGGAAATAGACCTCTGTGCATGCATGGTACATTCTTCGGGGCTGTCTGCCAGATGCTGCTGCAGAAGACTTGTAGAGTCTCTGCTGAGAGTATGACATCCTAGTACTATTGATCAGCCTGAATCAGGTTGAATGATTATAAAATATCCTGCACAAGTTCATCTAGGTCCTCAGTGGGTGGCACTATTTTGGAAGGTATTAGAAACTTTAGAATGCGGGTCTCTACTGGAGGAGACAGGTCATCAAGGGTGGATCCTTGGAAACATCTTGTCCCTGGTGCCTTCTGTTGTATGGCTGTTTCTTCACAACTGAAACATTTCCTCCAGGAGTGGGGGTTGGAGAACAACTGGAAAACTCAATAAAGGCCAATGACAAACACAAAAATATACTCACTGAACATGGGTGACGTTTGGGATACCATAAAAAAGACCTAACCTTCAGATCATAGGCACAGAAGATAGAGAATGTTCCAAATAAAATCATAGATAAAAAAAAAAATCCCAAACCTAGTAAAACAGATGTTCCACCTAATACAGTCAGCCTATGGAACACAAAACAGACAGAACTGGCAAGAAACTCCCAATGACATATTATGGCTAAAATGTGAAAAATTAAAAGGGGAAGGTATTGAAAATGCAAGAGAGAAAGGTCAAGGCACTTATAAAGGCAGACCCAATTGAATACCACCTGTTTATTCAATAAAAACTGATAAATTTCAAAAGTTCCTGGCAAAATGTATTACAAGTTCTCAAAGACCACAGCTGCTGACCCAGGCTATTATACCCAGCAAAACTATGAATTAAAATTGACAGAGAAATAAAAACAGATAATAGGAATTTATGACCACTGAGCCAGCTTTAAAGCAGATACTAGAAGGGATACACTGGACTGAAGGATCAATACCTTCAAGGGGGCCACAGGGGAAAACAAACATTACCAGGCAAGAATGCAAGGGGACAGAAGGATGGGGAAATGGTGGAGATTCTGAAAGTCTGAGCCAACAGGAAGGACAGATTGGTGAAAAGCCAGGGGGAAAACAATCAGAAGGGACAGTAGAGCACAGGTGGCATGAAAAGTGGGGTGACAGTCTCAGGATTAAATGTTAAGTGTAGACGGGGAGATGGGAGATTAGAGGGCAGGAGGTGAGTTAGATACAGGAAGATGCCTTATAAAATCCACAATCTTGAGAGCCAACTAAAACATGATATATAATAAAGAGTCTAAACAGAAGTATCCTGCTTGGGTGGACAACACTGCTCCCAGAAGACCTGGGCTATGAATTGAAAATCCCAGTCCCAGCCATGGGATGCCTCCTTATGAGTTATAGATTGGAGAGGCCACAGAGGCACAAAAACAATGCCTGCTGTTGCCAGCCTCTTGGTTGCCATCAATGCCAGTACTAGATGGCATTGATTCTACTATTAAAGGCTCTGCTCAGTTTGGATGTAGGACATAAGACAACCAGCCTCAAACTCTCTCTCTACTAGCTGGCATAATCAAGACCAGAAGGTGCACCAGTGATCTTACACAACTCTGGCCTCGACGCATGACTGTCTGACAAGAAGTATCCATTGGAGCACAGGTATCATAATTATTAGCAGAGGGAGGTAACTAGCACTATATATGAGTGTGTGTGTGTGTGTGTGTGTGTGTGTGTGTGTGTGTGTCTATACACTAGGTACTATCAATTATATATATGTGTGTGTATGTATGTGTGTATATATGTGTGTGTGTGTATACACTAGGTAATATCAATGATATATATATATGTATATATATGTGTGTGTATATATGTGTGTGTGTGTGTGTGTGTGTATGTGTGTGTGTGTGTGTGTGTGTGTGTGTGTGTGTGTATGCTGGGTACTATCAATGTGTTGAAAAACCTGTGACTGGGAGGATCAGAGGCCCTGTGGGTAATCCACTGTTGTTTTGGTAAATGGTTATGCAGTCAAACTGCCTTCTGAATATTTATGCATATACCCATAGATTTGTGTTGCTTTTACTTTGGTCAGAGAAGCTCCCCCTTCACTCCCTGCACCCCCACCCAGTGTGTTAATGCAGAGACTTATGGCTGGTCAAGTGCCAAGTATAGAAAACTGTAAGTATACAACTGTTCGTGAATTATCTATATTAATCCCTCCCTTCCTAAGATCGGGGAGTAAGCAATGCTATTCAGCCACAGGAAAAGACACCATTTATGAGAACGTGATAGATCTAGATTGTTGTATTAAATAAAATAACCGAGGTGCAGAAGGATAAGAACCACACAGTTTTGTATGTGGAATTTAAAAAAATGTTAATCGTACATGTAAGTTGGAAGTAGCATGGTGGTTAGCTAAGAAGCGAAAGAGAATGGAGGAAACATGGCGGGGGTACAAAGTTACAGAGGGGTGTAAAAGGCCTGGTGTGCTCTAGTGGGAGACTGTAGATAATTACAGTCTGCTGTTTCAATAAGCACTTGAAAGATTGTGAGTGCTTCACTAAAAAGTGATAAACAAACGTTTAAGGAGATGAAGCATGTCTGGCCTGATTTAAACATGCACTGAAGCACTGTGTGGCACCCCATAAATATGTGTGGCCTTTCTGTACCTGCTTAATTATGTTTCTAATTAGCCAAATCTTTCTGCCCTATCAGCAGACTCTTCCCTCCCAGCATCCTCTCTCCTAAGGGTGTGCCTGACAACACTGAGCACTGAACATTGATCCCTGAACCTTGCCTGAGCCCTGGGCCCTGAGTCCTGATCCCTGAGCACCGAGCCCATGGCCAAGCAGAGCAGGTGCTCAGGAAAGCATGGGGAAAGGGAAGGGCACTTGCTGCCCTCAGGAAACTTTCTCGGCCTTCCCAGGATACATACTTTGGCTGGTGTTCTTTCAAATATTTCATACCTTGATCTTTGCATAAGGGGGTGATTCTGAGCACAGGTATGAGGCCTGGCTATGTCTGCATAGGTCACAGTCTTACAGTGTAGAGCTGGTGGAGTGATTGCACTGGGCCGACCTAGATGAACTTAGATTTAGTGAGACTTTCATAGAAACCATGTGGAAATGCTAACACCGCTGGTGCTGCCAGTGCTGCTGTCCCCAAGGTCCTTGACTCAGAAGCTAACATATCTGTTCCCCTCTTGTCTTGGGGCATCTCCAACCTCCAGGTCCACTCCTCCTTCTCACATACAGCACTGCTCTCTTCGAGCACTGAGCTCCATCCATATTCACAGAGATGAAGCCAGGAGAGCAGCTGTTCTGTTCCCTGGGCCTTCTAAAGGGAGAGAGTGACTGATATTCATGAGGATGCTTAACTGAGCAGCAAGTCAGCCTCCTGGACCAACTGCTCTAACAGTCTTGACTGACCTCACTGTGAGCAAGACCAAAGGCCACCCCTGGACATTTCTCCAGTTCAGACTGAGGTTTGAGGATAAGATATAGAATTGGGATGCAGAAGACTGCATGGGGTTCACTGTGCAAGAAACACACTCTCTCACGCACATGTATGCATGTGCACACCTAACCTTTCTCACTTAATCAGCTTTGGGCATCCCCATGGGCAGAGCCATTCCTCTCAGGCTCAGGACCATGTCTCCCAGAACTGTTCCTCCCTCACTAAACCACTTAGAATGGACCAGGTGCTATAATCATTTAGTTTTCATGCTCAAATTATATATTTTGTAGCCATAAGGACTTTTCAGTGTACGTGTGCTACTTTATAGATTAAAGCATTAAGTCTCGGAGAAGTTAAGTGACTTGACCAAAAGCACACAGGGGTGAAATATTTCAACTTAGGTCCTATTGAGTCTATCTGGCACTCTGCCAAGGATACTGTTCTGATAACACACACAGACACAGACACACACACACACACACACACACACACACACACACACACACACACACACACACACTTTTCCTTTCAAAGCAGAAGGCAACTTGATCCCGAACAGTTTTCACCCTTGTCAGCAATCTTTCCAGCCATCTCTCCTCCTCCTCCTCCTCCTCCTCCTCCTCCTCCTCCTCCTCCTCCTCCTCCTCCTCCTCCTCCACCACCACCACCAGCACACACCAGTCCCCTGCTCTCCATGTCCTTTGTGCTAACCCCAGAAGATTCCTGCTGGATCTCAGAGGATTCCCACCACAACCTGCCCTCCCTAATCCTGACTCTTTCCTATCCCCCTACACAATCCCAACCCTTTGTCCTCTCTGTACTAACCCTGTCCTATGTGGGTCTGTGGTCTCATAACTCTGGATACGCCAACAATGCTGCTCCGTGTTCTGCCTGAGGGTTTATGGTCCAAATGTCTCCCCTACTGGGCATCCCTTCAGCCATCCCAGACCTTCGACTCATGTAGTACCTCATGCTTCTCCCATTCCCTCTCTCATATGTGTCTCGACATGCCTGCATACGTGCACACCTTTGGCCTTGTGGAAAGCTGGGTTAACACAAATCTTGGTTTCACAGAGTGATGTGGTCCTGCTCCATAGAGCATCTCATCCTTGCTGCCCACCCACTTCCGTCACTCCCCCTGTTTGTCTCCGAGCTTCCAGAGCCTAATGCACAGCACAGAAGGGTGCCCAGAAAACATGGCTTGGCCCAACAGACAGATGACAAATCAATCTAGTACCCTACTCAATCCCACCCCACACAGGTCCCTTCTGTTTCCCAGTGCAGCCAGAGACACGGGGGCTGCTCTCTGGCTGCTACAGAGACAAACATACAGCAGTGTGCTGGCTGAAGGCCAGTGTATCATGTGGAAAGGGAAATATAAGGTTTTCAGTCCAACTTAGTTCAATCCAACACGCTGAATATGGTCTCTCGGCACTGTATCAAAAGAGAGGGCTGGGGGGCTCAGTGATACAGCACCCACTAACATGTCTATATGTGTAAATGGAGATATGGATATATGTATACAGATGTGGTAATGCACACATATATGTATATATCTTGTGTGATTTAGAACACTAATACAAACATATGATATATGGCAGAATTGCAGTCATCACGGGGGTGGTCCTTTTCCCCTATGGATGTTGCTGTCACATTAGAACTGGCCCTTGTGAAACACTAAGATGCCTGTCTGAGCAATTCACCCACATCACTGCCAGAATTCTGAGGCCATAACACACTTAGAAACAACAAGCACGCCCCATAATTTACTCAGTGTGGCAGACTATTAAAAAGAGACCACAACTCACTTTTTCCTGTGTTATTTACCACATGGCATTTGGGGCCAACAGAATAGTAGCAGAAATACTGCACACACTGGAAATGAACTTACACAAGGGACCTTGTTCCTCTTTGTACAATGACAAGGTAGAGTCAAGCCCCTCAGATAGCCCATCTTAGGCTGGCATCACCCAACTGCACCCTAGATGTCTGCACAACCCTGGCCAAGGTCAGTCAGCAGATACAGAAGAAATCCTAGCCAAGATCAGCCAAACTCAGCCCAGAACCACTGAATCTCTGAAGATTCATGAGCTATACAGTGTTAGTGTATGCCCCTGGGATTCTGTGGTTGCCTCTTATGTGGGAATATTGTAGCAATCAATTGCTGGATCAAATACCTAAACAGTCTTCATTGATCTGAGATCTGGGACTTCAAAAAGCCAAATCTGCCAGTAAGAAAAGAAACTGCCTTAATTAATGGCACTGAAGTAGATATGGAGTAGGGCCTGGAGGCAGTCACCTAAAGAAAACCAAAGCTTGGAGTCATGATAGCATACCCTGAATGCTGCAAGGCCTTGTGGGAACTCTTAAAAAGGCCAACACGCAAGCTGGCACACCTGCCCCTCTATCTGATCATACTTGCATTTGCTGAGTATCCCCTAATGTAATTGCCAACTTCACCAATACTTTTTTCCCTTTTAGGAGATGATCCCATCCACATTAGATTAATTCTATTAATGGACATTACCATGTCTAACTATGGGCAATTTTTTTTTCCTCTCTCAAAATGCCAGATGCCTCAAAGTAGCTGCAAGAACTGCTGGATTAGTGGAAAGTTATTTGAAAATCTGTTAACAGACTACCGTGAAACTCAACCACTATCATTGGGATTCTGGGCACCAGTGACAGAATCCAAAGCATGTGTTTTCCATCCCTACACCCTAATACATTAAAAAGGAAGGTCCTTTCGACCTAAAAATATAATTTGCAAATGTTCAAAGACTGCTTGTCATTACTTCTCCTCTGAAGATGTGCAGAGCTTTGCACTTTTAAGTGCAAATGTCTAATGGTCTCCAAACTCTAGGAAGAACCACAGCTCGACCATGCTGCAGCATGCTCCGGTCAGCATCCTCTCCACCAGCAAGATTGCCTAATACAAGATTGGTGTGCTGGAGTGCACCAGCAGTCCCAGGACTTAGGAGTTTGAGGCAAGAAAGATTGCGATGAATACAAGGCCAATCTGGGCTACATGGATTACAAGACAGTGTTCACGGAACAGGAAAGTGGCTCAGTGGTTAGAAGATTGGTTGCTGTCCCAGAGGACCCAGGTTCTAGTACCTGCAGACACATGGTGGTTCACAACCCAGTGTGTCTGATATCCTCTTCTAGCTTCTGTGGACACCGGGTACATGCATAGTATACAGACATACTTGCAGGCAGATACATATACACATCAAAAAGAATCCTATCTCAAAAGAATCAGAGCTGTGGTGATATCTCAGTAGGTAAACTGCTTCACAAACAAACATGAGTTTGGACCTCCAGAATCCATGTGAAGCTGGAAGCAGCAGCAATGTATATAGTCCCAGAGTTCCTGTGATGAAGTAGACACAGTGTATCCTTTGCAGACACAAAAGACTACTTTAGATGACATACAGTAGAGTCTTTGCCAGCACACATAAGACCCTAGGTGCAATTGCCAGGACTGCAAAGAAAAAACAAAAGGAATACATAGGACCATCAGCGAGAAGGCTAGTGGGATCCTGTTAAGGCGCCTGTGGGCTTTATAGTTACAGCTTGGCCCCATGCTGGTCTGGCCACCTGCTTTCTCTGGAGCCCTTGGGAAGTCACTGTGTCCCTCCAAGGTCACTTTCCTCAGCTTTGACAGGAGAGCCTGGTGGCTGTCACGCTGCCGTATCAGAAAATGAATGTGGAGAACTTAGCATGGCCCCTGCCAGAAAGGAGTCTTGACAGAAGAACCAAGCCATGACAAGCTGGCAGTGGATCTTGACTTGATAAAGTGGGAACTGTTTAAAATGGAATCTACTAAACCCATAGCGTGGCTGGGGAAAGCCCCAACTGATGCCATGTTGATTTTAACAACTGAAAACTCCTTCCTGGCTACTCACAGCTAGGTAGCTGCCTAGCACCCTCATTTCCAAAGCCACAGACCAGGCAAACACCAATACAAAGAGATAATACACTAATAGAATCACACCCTGATGCAGAATTAAGGACCTGTGGATAGACTCCATGGCCCTAACTTGTTCTTTCCTCTTTTTCAAGTGCATTACCAATGATGGGTACCTGCTGCCTGCCAGGCACTGTGCCAGGAGCACCACAGGCCTTCTCATCTAACTGTCACGGGGCAGCTAAGCTGTGTGGTGATATCCCAGACTGACAGGCGAGGAAATGAGGCAGAGCAGGAAAGTGTCCCCTGGCCATTATGTGAAGGGTTAAAAGTTGAAGTGAGGCTTGTACATCTTCAAAGCTCAGGGTCCTTCAGCTGCCTGACTTTTGATGCTGAACTGCACAGGGCTGACATGGTGTGCACTGTGGAAACAAACGGGATCCTTTTCTCCTGGCACCTTGGTGGTGTTTCCAAGGCCACAATGAGAATGCTTTTCCTCCACAGATCTGCTCCAGCCACACACACCCCCTGCTGCTGTGGCCCTCTAATTCTGCTCATCAAACCCATTCCATTTTTTCTACTCACCTTTATTTTAGAAAGGAGACTTTTGTGCTTTCCTGGCCCATATAACTGGTTATAAATGCATTTCAAACACAAATCCATCCATCCATCATTTAAAATCAGCACATCCAACCTGGTGTGCTGGGTGCACATCTTTAACCTCAGCAGCTGTGAGTCTGAGGCCACACCGTTATGCATAACAAGCTCTGGGACAGCCAGGGTACGTGGAACTTGTCTCAAAAACAAAAATGAGAGAGAAGGAAAGAAAAAGAATCAGCATATGTCCTGTATCCTACACACCACATGCAATGATGCTCTGCTATAAATCTACTCTGTCATATACATCTATACTCATATTTATTATGCATACATATACATACATAACTTTTATTGTGGAAAGGGTTTCTTCTCCTTCTTATAAAGATTTTCAAAAGAAAAACCAGAAATGATTAATTGTGCAAAACAAAACCCTTATGAACTCATCGCTCAACTGTAACAATTGTCAGCTGTGGTTATCATGTTTCTGATGCACCCCAGGCCACTGTGCAAACTCTACTGTCATTTGAAAGCAAGTACCGGGCACTGTGTAGTGACATTCATAGACACAGCATTTCGGATACCAGGAGACATTTGAAGAATGTTTGCTGAGTGCCATTCGGGTTAAACCAAGGCAGACACACACTCATACTATCCCTACCTCACAGATTGGGGGGGGGGGGGCTATAGAAGCAAGCACAACTAGCCATCGTCCCACAGCTGATTAATAGCAGACTTGGAACTCGGGCTCAGGTATCCTGTGCTCTGTACTGTATGAGGAGCACAGCCTTTTTTTTTTTTTTTCTCCCAAGATCCTCTTCTTCCATTTGTCATAAAGCTGATCGATGAATGAATGAATGAAGGAATGGTTGTGTATGAAACTCATTCTCTTTGCTGTCCAGTCCAGCACCCCTGCCATACTGCCTTTCTATCAGAGTGCCAGAAAGAAATCATTGCCTCAAGGCACAGGCTGACACTGAGGTCCCCCGTGGCCTGTGTTGAGTACAGCTAGTGTGCGTGACACCAGCCCCCACTCCCAGGGCTGAGGAGTGCATTGCACCACCATAAGGCACAGAACACAGGTCAACCTTTGACAACTTTTACAGCTTGGCACCTCAGTACTCTCCTCTGCAGCCCACGCTGTCTACACACAGGCGCTGGGTCTCTGAGGCCTCTCTTCTTGTGAATGCGGCTGCTGCTCAGGTTGCCCCTGACCGCACCGGGGATGGGTGGGGAGGAATGCTTTTCGTCTTGATTGAAACCCTCCGCATTCATTTGCTTTCAGCAGCATGCGGGGTCCTCGTTTAAAGAGGGGGTGAAAGGGCTTAAATGTCTCCAAAGGTTTCAGAGGCACGGGACTTCTCGGGGGAGAGAGGGTGGTGATTTCAGAGGTGGGAGAATAAAAAGCACATGTCCTGACTCTCTGCACAGACAGAGTGACTTAAAAATGAAGGGACGAGAGAGTTAGGAAAAACAGTTTTGAGTTTCGTTGAACCAACATTGGAAAAATGCAGCAAAACCCTTTCCAAATCCAAAGCAGAACCGTGTCCTTCCACCTCTGTGGGAAACTCTTGCTTTGGAAACCGAGTCTCCTGGGGCTGCCAAGAGCCACAGCCTCCACCCTCCCCATGCTTCCTTCCGACACCACCATCCCAGACCTAAACTCTCAGTGAGGGTGATTCCCACTGCAGGATCTGCTCCTTGCTTGTCTGTGATGTCCAGCAGCAGCACCTCCATGGCAGAGAATGTAAGTGGACTGTCGCTCAGCTGGAGAGAACCCATTAGCAGGTGAGAAGTTGAACAGACCCAGAGGCTTTCCCAGCCACCTGCACTTGCTACAGTAAGTCAGCTAGCTCACTGTGGCTTCTAACACTCTCTTGACCTCTGCCTTGCCCCTGGCTGCTTGCAGACATCTATCACTTTTGGGTACCACACCAACCAAAGGATCGGATTGCATACCAAACCCTGAGTCCTAGCACCCGGCAGTGAAGCTCCCTGCAGTGGAGCATCAACCAACATATAAGACGCTGCCTTTGCTCAGTCTGCATACCTGGTCCAATTGTGGCTAGACAGCAATGATGTAGAAGAAGCCACCTCTGGCCACTCTGCTTACCCCACAGACTTGAGAAGAGAGGAGAACTTGGAATCTACCGCGACCCCATATGTTGCCCCAGACTTTGACACGGAAGCCTCAGACTTGACATCAGAGGCTAAAACTGAAGCCCCGGCTGGAGGAAGATGCGTGGGCTTGTGTGTGGAGCAATGCTAAGCTTTGATTAGGTTAAACCTGTTTTGTAAGTTAGCCTGGCCTTTTTAAATCCCAACTGTCATGGAGGCCTCTGCTTTCCAGGAAGTTATTCCCAACAGCGGTTGTTTCTGCAACTGTGGTTATTATGAAAGCCTTTATTTTAAAAACATATTTCAAAACAAGGCTTCTTACGCACTCTGCTTTCTCTGGTCCACTAGAAGCAAAATGGCGCAGCTGTTTCTCTGTGGCCCACATATATCCATGTGTTATCCCTGCAGGCCACTCAAGTCCCAAAATCCATCTTGTAGTCACTGCGGAAAAATGCAGAGGCACGCTGTGGGGGAAGCATGTCAGCTCATCCCGAACACTCCCCTTCAGCCGGCTCCCTGCCCCACACATGGCTGAGCCATAACACAGTGACCTGTGCGGAGAATAATTCATTGTGTGATTAAAAAGTCAGTTTCTAAAGCAATTGCTAGGATAATACCAATTAGGAACATTAACAGGAGGAGCTGGGCCCTGACGTCAGGGCTCACACCCTAAGAGTTTACATAAGTTATCAGATTCTCCTGCCAGGGACCCTGACAGAATGCCGGGCAGGAGACAAGCAGCACATGCTCCTTGGGCTGGGTGGACCATTCTGGAGAGGACTTAGTCCCACAGACCAAGCTTAGAGGGCACCAGAGGGGAGTTCTGGGAGACAAGAGCCTTTGAGAGGGGATCAAACATGGACCCTAAACTCCTGCTCAAACTGTCACAGCTGCAGGGCTGTGGGCAGCTTCCTTAGACCTCGGCTTTGGGTTAGAGTGCCGTGTCTCACGCTACCTGTTATACAACAGAGCTCTGGGTGGGGGTGGGCATGTGCAAACACTGGAGAGGAAGACAGACTCATTGGCAGTATGGAAGCTCATTTGTTACCAGCTGCCCTCCAACCTCAGAGTGAATTTGGAGTCTATTAACCCTCCGGGGCTATCCCGGGAGTCTCAAGAGCAAAAAGAAAAAAGAAGAGAAGCTGTGATTCAGAACAGGACTCCACTAGACCCCCCCACAGCAGATTTCCCTCTTTCTCCATCTCCTTTTGGATGGGTTTCGCTCACAGAACCATTCCTGGGTTGCTTTCCTCATGTTCACTCTAAACTTTAGAGTCTAAGGAGATGTGACACATAAGACAACCTAAGCACAGTCCCCACAAGGAGGGTAGCGAACGGCGTGGACAGGACGCTTCAGAGATCATCAAGGGAAGGTCACAGTTTCCTGTGTGGTGCAGAGGATAGGGGACAGGTTTCTAGGCATATGCAGCCAAGGCTGCGAGGTGAGAGGATGTCAGACTGGGAATGGATGAGACAGTGTGCACACTCAGGCCGCCCCGCCTGCCCCTGCCGCCCCTTGCTCTCCCTGCCCCAACTCCATCCTTCCTTTTCCTTTAAGTGAGCATTATTAACATGAGCTGTCCCTTCTCTCTGAGGTCTCTTTGGCTCTCTGCTCCATGACTCCCGCGTCTCTCTTTTCTACACTCTCAGCCAGCTTGTTTCTGATCAGTTGGACCCACTGTGGGGATCCGAGTGTATCCTGACTGGGAGTGGTCTGAGAGTCTACATGGGCAAACTTGTGGTCTGAACTCCTTCCCATCAAAACCCAGCTGGATACGTGCATGAAGGTCTGACATATGCCTTCCAACCTTACAACTCTCTAGTCAATAGTTAACAAGCAGCTTTAAATCCCTTTTTAGATTTTTTTAAGAAGATTTATTGATTTTATGACTGGGTGCTCTATCTGCATGTACACCTGCACACCAGAAGAGGGCATCGGATCCCAACACAGACAGTTGTGAGCCACCATCTGGGAATTGAACTCAGGACCTCTGGAAGAGGAGCCAGTGCTTTAAACCACCATCTCTCCAGCCACTTTGTTGTTGTTCTTTTATTTTATGTGTGTGAATGTTTTGCCCACTTATGTGTGCCACTTGTAGTGCCCATGGAAGCCCGGGGAGGCATCAGATCCCATGAAACTAGAGTTACTAATAAGTGTGAGCCACTATGTATGTGTTAGGAGATAAAACCTGGGTCCTCTGCAAGAACAAGAAGTGCTTTTAACCAATTACGTATCTTGACAGTAGCCCCAGAGAATGGTTTTTAAAATATCTCTGAGAATAGCCTTCTCAGCCCCTTCCTGGGGATGCGTCAGTCCATCGGGGAGCAGGGAGCAGGGGCAGGAAGTGTTCTGTGTCTCTGGTGAAGGCAGCTGGTATCTCCGGTGTCCTGGTAGAGCTAAGGAGCCGCAGCTGAGTCTGCCCAGCACCATGTTCCCACCCACACATCCCTGAGCCAGGATCCAAGTACAGTCAGACCTGGGGCTTGATAATGATCAATCCCTGTCATGTTCAAGCTTATGAAGTTATTAAAAAAGAGACTATGGGAGCAAAAATGAAAACCCTAGGGAAGGGAACCCAACATTCTTGAAAAAGGTATTGGTTCTTCCATCAGGTAGGGCCAGAGAGCCACTGGCCCCTAGCTAGACATGAGCTTCTGTAACCTTTGATCTACCATACATCAGCGCACTGTGTGCATGCTCAATCCTCAGCGTTGCCCTCCATGGCCACTGTCCTTCTCTTCCATGCCACATAGTCACCAATCTCCACCATCACTCCTAGACTGTCAGCTCTCAAAACCTTCAAGCTGCCCCTACTACTGCCCATGGGGTAGAGTCTAGACTCCTGTCTTGCCACAAGCCTGGCCTGTACCTTCAAGCCTAAGAAACCATCTCCTTCTGATTCTCCTCTACAACCTAAAGCTCCCTGCCATGTTAAATGTTTATAGGGCTCTGATCCATCCTCACTCAAGCCTGCTTCAGGGAGTTTGCAAAGGATGCAGGCATGCACATCTGTACCTAAACACTGCTCAATATTCTCCTTCCAGATGTCCTTTCCTGAACCTCTGCATGTGCTAGCTGACTCCCTTCTGTCATCTGCAGAGCGACGATGCCTTTCATGAGTTGGACTCAGGGGTCTGGGCCCTCCATGGAACAGATGGTTGATGAGCTATGCTGGACTCCTCCCATGAGAACCCAGGTGAACCTCCTGTCAAAGTCACCACCTGTTCGCCTTGCCCTGTCTTCATAAACTTAGAGATCCAAAGGAATCTCCAAGAGTTAGGTGGCCAAGAGGCAGGGTCTCCCTGTTCTGCATAGGCACCACTCTGAAAACTCTTTCCCCTCTTCCACAGCTCTCTCCCTGCCTGTAGGAACCCAGCCAGTCCCCCAGAGTGTAACCAGAGCCCACAGGAAAGTGTTCACCAAGAACTCACTGGAGTCACAGCTACTGATGCAGAAGGCTGGAGGATATTCTGTAAAGAAGCTATTCCAAAGCCAGCAATTTCACCAGCTGTAAACCTTTATGGGAAGAAAAAGAGTCTCCTCTGGGCTTTGCATGTTTGCTGACCCCAAGTCCCATGAAATTGCCTTAACCTCTCTGAGCCTGTCTGCTTTTTCTTCTAGAAAAATAAGAATAATGGTTGTATCTCTTGTTGGATTACTGGAAGATCAAACAAGATGAAGCATCTAGCACAGAGCCTGGCTGCTCCTACAGAACAGCCCCCATGTTTAATAATATTCTTGCCTGTAGAGCATACTCGAGTTCGTTCATACCCTGGTTCTCATGCAACAAGGACCAATAAGCAGGGCAATGGTCATCTCCTATTTCTACTATGTATGGGGCCATGCTAGCTTTTGATTCAACTCTTCATTGCACAGACTATATCAACCACATCTACTTTAACTGAAATTAGCCCAATGTAATGAGACAAGGTACATTTTATGAACCACTTAAGTGTGGATGGAGCTGGGCCTGGCAACTGTGGACTTTAACTCCTACAAACTCATCCCTCTGCTGGGCTCTGCTGGCTGCTACCATGTCATTCGTGTGGTCTGGCATGGAACATGGTCCGCACAAACCTCTGGCCTGAAGCAATAGCCTGGGAAGCCTCTCATACCATCCAAAAGGGTTTCCTTAATCCTACCTCCAATAAGCCTGAATGACAGAAGTCATGTTATTTCCCTGCCTTGTATCTACTACCAAGCCAGGGTCTTGTGCATGCTGGGTAAGCGCTCTAGCACTTCTCTGCATGCCTACCCCCATCTCCTTTCATATACACAGTGCTCTTCTCTCATGAGATTGTAAGATTCAGCCTTACCATCCTCTGCCTCACCAAAAATTTCCTGGCCTATAACAAAGACACAAAGAAGCTTTTCCTTGGCAGCCATGCCATGAAATGACCACAAAACATCGGGTGAATGTTAGGCTGCTATTTGGATCATAGAACACAGAGCTGGGGGAGTCGGAGAAGCAAGGTGTATGCAGAAAGACGCCAGTAACTCAGTTTGCCTCGGTCTCTACCTACAAGAATCAATAGGTGACTTGGGTTCTTTCCAAGTTGGTACTAAATAATAATATTCTCTGACATGTGTTAAAGATACTTATGAAAGTATCCAGAGAAGAAGACGGCGTCATGGAGGTCATTCCTGACCCAGGCTCTCACAGATGTGAAGGACAACTGCACTCTTCTTCTGAGGCAGGCCCAAGCTCAGAGGATCCCTTGAGTGCACTCCTGAAGCCACTACAACCTAAAGGAGTGGACAAAGATAAAATGTGTCTGTGTCAGAGACATCAGCTTCTGAAATTTGCATTGTTCAACATTCCCCAGTGTTACCCACCAGCCTCCGGGAGCTGGGGCTTTTGAGCCTTGGGTGTTTGATTTTGAGAAATGCCAGGATCTCAGCAATGACTGGGCTTTCAGGAGAGCTGGGCTTATCCTAGTTACTCCACATCTCTCAGAATAAAACAAGAGCCCACAAGAGCCTTCAAAACCTTCTCATGAGTAGCCACTTTAATCTAAGAGTTTCAAAGACAGAGAAAAACAAAAGATTGGCCGTCCAAAGCATACACTCACACACACACACACACACACACACACACACACACACACACACACACAGGGTGGGGGCGGGGATCAGAGATTCTCTTGGATGAAAGGACCTGCAACAGTGCCATCTAGTGGGGCCAAGGGCTGGCCCACCCTCTGTTTTCCCAGGCTGATAACACTAAAGATTCCTTTTGAAGGTTGGGGCTGCTTCTCATTAGAAAGATAAGAAGACATAGTGTGGCACCTGCACATGACACTAACTGACTCAGGAGGCTCTGGCCACACCCTCTGTCTCCTAAGCATCCCACAGACATGTTCTCTTCCTTCCGCCAAGCCCCTGCCTGCCCTCTGGGACTCAGCTACAGATCTTTCTATCCAGCTCACTGCCTCTAACACAGACCCACACAGCCAATAATGCAGACAAGGCTCTCTCCAGATTTGAGCTCAGCTGTTCCCAGCTTTACAGTTTCTTACTTCTGAATCTGTCAGATTTATGGAAGGGTTACTATGAGAAGTATACCACTCCTTTCACAGTCTCAATCCATGAGGACTGCCCAAGTCATGGCCATTTGACAGAAGCCTGGATAGATATCACTCTTCTATGGGCTAGATACCTTAAAAGCCCCTCTCCACACAATGGGAACTCTGCCCCAACCCTCTCCAGATGGGGTCAGGACACTGTCATTTCAACTAATAGTATGGCTTGGGCTGCTGTCAGGAGGATCTTGCCCTGCCTTTCCATGTTGGAGGCTGAAGGCTGTGGCCATGGCAGGTACCAGCAAGTAATGTCCACGTGGTGCTGGGCACATGGACTGGGAATGAGCAGTGAGAACAGAACATCACCTTGCTGATCTGAGCTGGGGAGGGGATGGGATGGGATAGGGTGGGATGGGGTGGGGATGGGGAGGGGATGGGGAGGGGATGGGGTGGGATGGGGTGGAATGGGATGGGGAGGGTTGGGGGGTTGTCACTCAGCCTTCTACTTCTGTCAGAGCACACAAGTTCGCTTCTGGTCTTCTGGGAAAATCAGAACTCTTAGCAGCAATTAGCCTTCCAAGAAGGACCACAAAGGGAGGAAATTCTGAATCGTAGCCTGAGGTGGGTTTAACAAAAGGGGGAGGGCTGAGTGGTTGTTTTGTGGAAGGATACAGAGAAGGAATTTCTTCAAGGTCTGCTATTACTCCATCGGGCACTCTTGTGCTTCCCCCCACCCCCTCATTCCTCCCTCCATCCCTCATCCTTCCCTCCCTTTTCTCTCAGTCAGAGGCTCATTCGGCCCCACTAGATGTGACCCTCAGTTCCTGACTCTAGTATCCTACCCCATGACAGAACTGGTTTAAGTGGTCCCATAATGTGTATCTTTCTGAATCAAATGACCTTCTTCATCCAATCAGGTTACAGGAGTATAAGAATGTAAGTATTCAATCATGTGACACCAGTGAGGTAGGGAGAGCATATGAGTGGGAGAAAGGACCAGAGGCAGGATGGCTGATAGATAGATAGGTAGATAGACAGACAGACAGACAGACAGGCAGGCAGGCAGGCAGGCAGGCAGGCAGACAGACAGACAGACAGACAGACAGACAGACAGATGCATAGATAGATAGGTAGGTAGGTAGATAGGTAGATAGGTAGGTAGGTAGGTAGGTAGGTAGGTAGGTAGGTAGGTAGACATATTTGTAGAGATGCAAATGGCTTTCTGGTCTCAGAAAAAACAGTGGTCACTGAGACAAGTCAGTCATACCATATCTACCAAAGGTCCACTGGGTTATTGTATGGATAGGGGCCCAGATGGCATCTGTTTCTCAATGGGAAGCTCCACAGAAGCTGAGCAAGGGCTGAAATGTCCCTTAGAAAAAGGAATCAATTAATAACCACCAAGTCAGATAAACTTAGTGTCAGTGTAAAACTGCAGAACGACCCAGATGACACGAACTGCAAGAGCTAGACCCTTCTAGGGCTGGGGCCAGGTGCCAGCAGTATCAGGGTCCTGCGGGCTGTAGCCAAGAGCCTTGGAATTCACAGAGATGGCTCTTCTCCAGACTCAGCAAGTCTGTTCTTCCGGTTGGAGCCTACCTTTTGGCCCGTGAGCTGGCAGCCTCAGCTGATAGATACCGCGTCCTTGCCTCTACCTGAACTTAATTCAAACCATTCTGCCCAACCCTAATTCAGAGCTTTTATTAGGTTTTAGGTTACTTTATGTGGCACAATAGAAATATTTTTTTCAATCTTAAATTAGAACCATACCATGGGGGAATTTTGAAAGTCTTTTGCAAAACTGTAGGGTGAGATGTCTTCAACTCTGCAGCTGAAATCTAACCATAATGACCCCACTGGGGGACTGACATCAAGACGGACATGTGCCCTGCAATATGTGCTTCCTCCCCAACCCCCTTACCAAAAGCCTTCAACAACATCCCTCTAACTAGTCTAGCGTGCAGGACTATTGAAAGTAAGAATACCCTAGAGACATTCGCAGGAAGGACAGAATGAAGTCACTCTGGCTGGCTTTTCAGATGGGCCTGTCCATCACCTGTAAAGCCTGGACAGAAGACTGCTCTGGTTGGACCAGGCCCGGATCCCCTGCTTGCCTGGCACATTTATAAATCCCAGGCAAGTGACAGTAGAAGTCACTGTCCTAGTGAGGAGTGAGCCAAACATGGGAACAGAAGACACCCAGCCGTACCTAGGCTGTGAGGGGCTCTCACTGCTGGTGATTCCTGCTTGTCTGAGTGCCCTCGGTAAACACACGGTCTGAGGTGAGGCACTCCAGAGCTAACGACACTCCCGAACATAAGGACGGGCTATTGATTGAGCTTATGAACTGGAATATTCGGTGCCTTAGTACTTGGGTTTATAACAAACTTTTGGAATCAGTGGTTCTATTTCAGAAAGAAATCAAAGCAATGAGCCTGTCAGCTGATGCTATCAGAAAAGAAGACCCAGTAGCCACATAAGTATAAGTTCAGACCCCAAGAACCCACATGAGGCTGCGCACAGAAGCTCATGTATGTAATTCCTATGTTCCTATAGGGAAATGGAGGGCAGAGAAAAAGAGCATCCATGGAAGTCCATGGGCCACTAGCCCGACATATGCAGCAGCAAACAAGAAAGAGACCCTGCTTCAAATAAGGTGGGCAGTGAGGACTGACACCCCAGGTTGTTCTCTGACTTCCACATGTACGCCATACATACTTACAAATACCCCACACAAACACACCCATGGGTATATACATGAACATGCATGCACACACACACACACACACACACACACACACACACACACACACACACACACACACACACATTTTAAAAAGAAAGAGTGTATATCAGGTGGCTTTGACCTGTTGACATTAGACCAGTGATGGCCAAGCTTCCCTCTTACCCTGAGGGATGGAAATGTCAAAGGCTCTGTCTGCAGTGTCCCCAAAGCAGCCGCAGTCTCTGGGCTCTGCCATGCCTCCAGACTTTCTCCCGAGTGCTACAATCCCCCTCATCCAGATTCAGTGAGCACATATGTCAGTATTGATAGCCCTTCCCCTGACCAGCTCTAAATCCTGCCCTTTCAGCAAAGAAGGGCACTGGAGAGCTACTCTGCTTCCTGTTCAGCACTACAAGATCATACTGTATGGAGTAACAGACAAAGACAAGGTCCCAGCACCAGCTCCAGGCCTGGGGAAGTGATAAGACTTTAGACCATATCAACAAATACCCTGTGCAAAGACTCTCCTGCCCCTTTAGGTACAAAATGGGAAGAATAACAACAGACAGACAGACAGACAGATCCCCATTGCTCAGACAGCCTGACAACTTCGCCTGCAAACTAGTCACTCTGTGGAGGAATACTTAAATAGCCACTATAAGGCATAGTTTGCATCGTCTGTGTCTTCTAAAAGCTTTCATGTTCAAGGATTAGCTAGTTCTCTGGGTGTTAGTGAGATGTTGGCTGGCCAATGAGCACATGGCCTTCAAGGTAATACTGGAAACCACTCCATTCTCCTTCTCTCTGCCTGCCCTGCCATGAGACAACTTATAAGTTGACTGTCTCGGGTATTTGCTGTAGTAATGTCCTGGTTTGCCAAAGCTAATGAATGGTTAGGGCAGACTGGAACCCAGACCCATTCTCAAATTCCAAGCTCTTACCCAGTCAGACAAAATGACAGTCAGAGGCTTGAGAGGCCGACGTACAGTCTAGAACAGAACCACCCACAGATAACTTAAAGGACTTTTAAGAAGGAGGTTTCTAGATGATCCTGTCAGAGATGTGGCCACAGGCTGTGCCTGGTGAGCCTGGATCCAGAGGTTTGGTGAGTGTAAAGGCAGAGTTGGGCAAGCCGACCCTAAAGGCTGAGGAAAGTCTGGAGGCTGCCAGTGAATGTGGTTAAGCACTAAGAACATGGAAGCACACATGCTTTTGCAGAAAATGGTTTGTTGTCTAAAAGATCTGCATTTGAGCTTGAACTAAGAGGGCTGACCTTGGAATGGACTCTGGCAATCTAAGAAAGCAATCAAAGCCAGACTGCAAGAGCTTAGCAAGCTGCTGGGCTGGGGAGAATGACCTGTTCTTCCTGGGAAGCATCAAGGACGTCTACTGGGGAGGTCACAGGCAGACCAGCCTGGGCAGCACTGTCTGGGGGCCTGAGGGAGCCTGCAGTGGTGATGCCACCGTGCTGTATTTGGAGAGAGGAATCAATCCATCAGCAATAGCATCAGGAATCTGGGCATTAACCCCTGGAACTTACATACTTGACCCAGGTGCCAACCATGTGGGATCCCAAGATGAGCCATTTATGGTTCCCAGGCTGGAGACCCTGGCCTGGAAGGATTGACACAAATCAGGTCGTCTCCTCTGGCTGTACTTACTTTGCATCTTAGTTTAGTTCCACTGAAAATTTCCCCCAATCCAACTCCTGATGGATTCAAGTCCTGAAGGTGAGTTGCGGTAACTCTCACAGGAAATGTAATATTCCTTTAAGGAGTCGTTCACAGCGTACAGATACAGTTCCTTTTGTTTATGCATTATATGGCTGTTCTCAGTACCCTGGAGGCTCCACAGGCAAAGGACCGAGGCTGCCTCATCCATTAGTGTCCCAGGGTCCACAGCAGCGAGTACCTGCTCCTTCCACCCCTTCACTATTCAATTAACCTGATTATTCATAATGCACTAGACCCAGAATTGGGGGAAATGAAGTTTTTCCCTGTTGTTGTTGAATTCCTTTAGGCGATTGGTCCCCACAGGAAAACAACCTTCTAGAACCCTGACAGTCCCTCCTGCTGGCAGAACTTTGCAGACCACCAGGCTGTTTCCATGGCAGACCTCACCCAAACTCTGAGGAGGGAGGATCTCATCTGTAATTACAGTGCAGCTTCCAACACAGGCTGGAGAGAGCTCTCCTAGCTTTACCCCAGACAGTGGGGGGTGGGGAGCCACCAGCTCCCAAGCCAATCTTGCCAGGCAAGGCCCTGGGCCTTGCTTCACGCTTTGAAGACCTTGAGAAGACAGGGGCATGGGTGAGTAAAGAGGCCACACGCTTTTCACCAACTATTCTTCTCACCTTGGGAGAGTAGTCAGAGTCAGCCATTAGCCATGTCAAAAGGCCCAGAGGTGGGAGGAGCCCCTAAGTGCAGTACAGAACCCACTAGTGTCACTGGTCAGACAGAAAGCTGCTGGGATGAGCTTCTTTTAAAGATTGATTTTTAATTTTAAACATTTGTGTGTGTGTGTATGTGTGTGTGTGTGTGTGTGTGTGTGTGTGTACGTGTATATTGTGTGTGCATGTGTGCCATAGGTGCTCACAAGGACAGAAAATGCCACCCAAATCCCTTAGAACTGGAGCTACTGAGAGGGCAGTATGAGCAGCCCAGCATGGGTGCTGGGAATTGAACCTGGATCCTCTCTAAGAGTGTGGTCTCTCCAGCTCTGGGGGCAGCTTTCTATAGGAAATACAGTCCTACTCTGCCCTGCCCTCCCTCCACAGGACACCTGCCTCTGCACATGCCAGCAAATACATTTACAAGGCTTGGTCATGGATAGGAGTACTCCACCAAGAGTGTGAAGGAAGGCCAGGCCCATGCTTTGGAGAGGCTGTCAGGATGTGGGGACAGGCAGATGCTCGAAGAATGTGGAGGTCAGAGAACTAGAGCCAGGGACTCAGGCAGTTCCACCAGATCCCACACTTTAGCAATGGAGACGCCAAGGCCAGACAAGAGAAAACTCTAGGCCATAGTATGCAGAAGAGCAGCCCTGGGCTGGGCCTGCATTTCTCTCTGGGTAAAATTGGGCTTAAAAAATAAGACTCGGGCTACAGGACCCTGAGCAGCCCACTGGATGCCCCCTCCACTCAGGAGTTCTGTGATGTCCCCTTCATGGACCAGAAGCTGAGCTTCCCTGAGTGCTGTGTCCCACTGAGACTCTTTCAGGCATGGACAAGAAAAATGGAAGTCCACAAAAGAGGAAAGGCTCAGCTCTTGTCACATGAAAACCACTGATCACATTCAGAGTCTCTGCCTACAGCCCCGTACTTCAGACACCTTAGCTGAATCTTCTTCACCTGTACAACGGGGCCCAGCAAGGTGCCTGCCTCAAAGGACCCTGAATCAGACTTACCAGGTCACACACCAAGCAAAGCTCCCCCTCCTCATCTTCCTCTTCCCCCCCTTCCTTTCTATGAGGAATCTCTTCTTCCCACCCACCCCATGTAAAACCCCAGCACTTCGGCAAACATCTTCTCAGTTTCTTCTGTGTGTTAGCATTGAGCTCCACCACATGGGATAAAGGCCAAGCAGCAAGCATGCCTCTTCTGAGCCTCATCAGAGCCCAGTACAGCAGAAAGGAGAATTACACTCTGCATAAAGCCATTCGAAGAACTGGCCAAAGGCTTGTACAGTCAACAATCTACCATTTCAAGTCCTACTTACTTACAACCAGCTGTCATACCCAGAGAGGTTCCAAAGGACTGGCTGAGGTCATCACAGCATGCTAGTATCAGCAATAGGAACAGGATATGGACATATTAGCATATTGTAAGCAATTTTGGAGAACCTATTAGCTTGGATTTCCATTTCAGGTCCTGGGTTTTCCAAGGCTACGTAGCCTTGGGCAGGAGTCTTAATTCTCTGAATGTCATTTTTCTCTTGCAAAATAAAGTAATAGCTCTGTCCCAGAGCAGAACTGAAGATGACGGGTGACTTCTGTCCATGAAGTGTCATGTGTGGTTTGAGGCACATGAAAGGGCTTCAGCCATTGTCCCATCTAAAGAAGCCAAGGACAGCAACACAGTGAAAAACCAAGCACCAACGAGCATGGCTTAGTTCTAGAGCAGCCTTAGGACAGCAAGAAGACAGGAAACCACACAGGAGCTTGTTTTTAAAGACAAAGGAAAAATATGATTAAGCAGCCTGAGAATGCTGTTATACAAGAATGAAAATATTTTCCTTACTAGGGCACTTGTATGTAAACAGCTGATAGGGAGTGGGAGCAGCCACCCCAAGGCCACAGGCACCTCCAATAGCGCAGTATCCTTGTGGGAGAATGGGTGAACTGGAATAGAGCAGGCCCAGAAGTCAGCTGGATCAGGTCCAAGAGATGCAGCCTGTGAGAGGGAACCGGGCAACAGGCACTCAGTTCACCATGGCTTCCTCTCTTTCCTCTTCCAATGACCTGGGCCATTTCAAAGTCACTGGCAGGAGGCTGGTTTAGTCAGGCCCAGGAAGGGAAGGGACTGTTCCTTGAGATTAACCAGCTAATATAATACAGCCATGGAAGACCTGTCAGAGTGACCCCATGCTAGACCGCAACACCACCCCACAGGACTCTGCTCATCTGCTTAGCCCCAGTGGCAGTACAGAGATAAACCAGGCCGCCTCCAGCCCACAAGCAAGGCCTCTCAGCAGCTGCCCCAACTCACTCACTACCTGGTCTGTCAGACACACACACACACACACACACACACACACACAGAGAGACACACACAGCCACACAGACACACACACACACACACACACACACACACAGACACACACACACACACACACACACACACACCAGACCCAACGTATGGGCTTTCTTTCAGCTGACCACCTGTGCCCCCTCTCTGCTCACACAGCCACGACATGACAAGTTCTCTTGATTTCTTTGCCCCCTCTCTTCCCAGTGCTGCTGAGCTGCTCTGCTCTCTGCTCTCCGGTTAGTCAGTCTTGGGTCATAGCAAGCATTCTACTGACCTCACGCATTCCAGCTTTCTGTTACCATAGAAATAAGAGAAGAGCCACCATGGCGCTGTAGCCTCCATCCGGCCACAGGGAGCTCTCCCCTGCCTTGACTCCTTCTGCACCACTGAACACCCACCCCCAATTACCTACACACTTCATAGCTTTCCCATGTGCTCCAAGCTGTTCCTCCAGTGCTACCCCTCGCCCCCTGCCGGTGTGTATCAGCATTACTAGAGCTCCCTTCTTTTTGAAGGAGTCACCTGAAACTCCTGGATGCAGTGACCCAGCAGAGGCCAGGCCCCTGGGCACCTGTTGATTGACCCTCGGACCCACTATGCTTATATCTCCCAATCAGAACCCTACAGTAGAACACATGCAAAACAGAGGGAGGTCTCCTTGTAGCTAAAGAGACTCAGAGAGGAGCCTTCCCATTCTCCTAAGAGGAGGGCTCTACTAATTTCCTGACCTCCAAACCCTGAGTATACAGCGTGCTCTGAGTCTACCTCTGGGACTCCCCGAGGCAGAGACTCTTTCAGGAGAGAGCAAAACGCTGAGAGGAGTGTGCCGGGGCCTGCCTGAGCCTTCCACAGCCCAGTTTCAAATGCTGGATGTTCTGATCCTTCCCACAATGCCTTGCTATCCTGCATACAACACCCTCAGGAGAGACTATAACTACCCACCAACCAGCCCTTCACAGCAACCACCAACTTCAGATCTTGAGGACTCAAAGGAGAAGCAGGCTCATCTTAGCAAGTGCTGCCCAGGAGCAATTGCATGTGCTCTGGAGAGATCTCCCACACCCTCCCACATGCCGGCTAGGGGTTGTGAGGCAGAAGGACAGGATCAGTGCTGGTGAGAAAGCAGGTACACCTTCTTCCCTGTGTATAGGTAGCCCTTGGGGAATGCTGCCAGGGCAAAGGGGCTGGGCCTCTGAGAAATGTGTCATCTTTGTGAGAGCCAGGGCTGGAGAGCAGTGGTTTCTGTCCCCAGTGCAGTCACAGGCAGGCAAAAGCTGGGAGCCCTAGGAACACTTTGGAATGTCCACTCAGAGATTTTCCTGAGTGACGGGTACCACCAAACACTTGTAGGAACTTCCCAGGCCTGAGCTTAACAGAACAGCCTCACACCAGACACTTTGGTCTGAAGAGAAACTAATGAGCAGATTTGAGAACCTGCCTCCACCCCACAGGAATCTGCATCCCAGTTCTCAGGCCACAAGATCAAGACACGAATGATACATGGGCCCTACTTCTATCAAGCAGCCAAGGATAAAGGAGCGTCGAGAACAGCCTGAGACCATGTGCTAAGGGATGTCTGTGGCTAGAGACACAGGCCACTCCCTCCTCCCGAGAGCCTCTGCCTATCAGGCCCTCTCCTGCCTGGGCCACAGTGTGGGCTGTGGGGCTCCATCAGCCCATTCCTAGCTAACCAGACCAAGGTAGTCACTGGTTCAAGAGTGCCTAGCAAGACAATTAAGAATCTGGCTTTTCCAAATTAGGGTTTCTAAAGGGGATTGGGTTCCAGTGGCCAGGCCCTGAGACAGGGTTGGGGCCAGGGAAGCCCTGACCACTACAACCAGAGAGCAGAACCTTTGAAAAGCCTGCGTTTAAAGACACCCTCATAGATTGAATCTGAAATGTTCCCCACATGTTCATGTTTTCAGCCTCCGGGTTGTGACACCAAGCTGATTGTTCTGTGTCCTCCAGGAAGGGGGCGGGAGCCTCTTTGGTTAGTAGAGGAAAAGACTGTGAAGATGTGATGCCATGTTTGGGTTCTGGTCTGCTTTCTCTGCTGCCTAACCAGTGCCGTGTGAACCCTTGCCGCCACAGACTCCCACATAGAAGCATCCCTACGAGCTCCGCCATGCCTTCCCTGAAATGGTGGACTGGATCTCTCTGAAGCTGTGAGCCAGCACAGTCCACCCTGAAGTTGTTTCTTTGAGGTACTTTATTGCAGCGATAAGGAAAGTAAGCAACAAAGGGTCAGATGATGCTGATCCTGAAGTCGGGGACCAGGTAGGATCTCCAGATAGTTGGTGAAACCACGGCAAGTTCAAGGCCAGTGGACCATAAAGAATCTTCACGGAGCAGGAACAGGGCTCTAGCATAACCCAATCCATAGACTTCGCCAGCTGCAGACGCCATGCAAGGATGACACATAGCTTGGTCTGTGCATCTTTGGAGCTTTCATCCTCAAGGAAGACATGAGCGCTAGTCTGATAACAACAGCTCAGGATCCATGCTATGAACAGAGGAACCCAGGAAGTTATGAAAGCTCACAGTAGGTATGCAGGACTTATAATCCGGCTTGTCACTGTGACAGGGTCTTGAGGTAAACAACCGACAGGAGGACAGACCTATCTTGGCTACACTTTAGAGGTTTTGGTCTATGGCCAGGGGGCTCAGATACTAAAGCAGCTATTCTCAAGGCAGACAGAAAGAAGAGAGAATGGGCTGGGAATAAAGTCTGGCTTTCCAAGGCATGTCCCCAGCTGATGGTGACCCACTTCTGAGGCACTGTCTTCCGATAATGCCATACTATAACCTCTCAATATGCCACCAACTGAGGACCCAGTCTTCAACATTGGAGCCTTTTGGAAGGATACTTCTATCCAAACCACAGAAATCAGGCTATCCTGCTTTTCACAGGGATCTCGAGTTCTAACCCCCACCTCGTTTAGCACATCAATTATCTCCCTTATTCGCCACTCATGAGGGTGGGGAGTAGATGCTTTTCCGGTGCTGATGACTTAAGTGTGGGGTTCATTGGTTCAGTGGTATTCTTACTGCCTCTCTGGGTGCCAGTGAGGATTGAGATCCTAAGAGAAGCCCCCACTTCTACATACAACAGAATACATTGCTCCCAACACACAAATGAAAATCAAAGCCCAGCCTACCAGAATCTTTGGGATGTAGCAATGGCCGTCCTAAGAAAGGATTTTATGGGTTGTAAATTTAAAAAGTCAGAGAGAGAGAGAGAGATCACAAATAAATAACTTAATGATGTACCTCAAAAATACTAGAAAAATAAAACAAACTCAAAATTATTATAAAGAAATAAGTAAAAACAAGCAAACAAACAAACTTGAGTCTTAGAAGATGGCTCAGTCCTTAAAGTGCTTGCCACACAAACATGAAGACTTGAGTTTGGATTCCCAGAATCCATGGAAATGGAAGCACTGTGGCATATATTTATAATCTGAGCACCGGAAAATCAGAGACAAGAATACCCCTGGAGTATACTGGCCAGCCAACCTAGCAAAATCCACCAGCTCTAGGTTCAAGGGGAGACCCTGTCTAAAAAAATTATGGTGGAGAGCAAATGAAGAAGACACCAAAATTAACCCTTTGTCTCCAAATACATGCATGCCCATTTGTATGCACACACACACACACACACACACACACACACACACACAAACACACACGTATATATATATACAAAGAAAAATTAAAACAAATTAAAAATCAAACAGAAATTAATAAAATAGGAACACAAAGAATAATACAAAGGACCAAAGAAACAGTTGGTTCTTTCAAAAGAAAACAAGACCAAAAGACATAATCTAATTATCAAAGGAGAGACAGAAAGCCTGGGTTAAAAATCAGAGACAACAAAGGAGTCATTACAATAGATATGAATTCAGAATATCATTGAATTATATTTCGGAAGTATGTATTCTAATATATTAGAAAATCTATATGAAATGGGTAAACTTCTATGCATATAATCTACCAAAATTGAGTAAAGTTGTTTTTTTTTTAAAGATTTATTTATTTGTTATATATAAGTACACTGTCGCTATCATCAGACACACCAGAAGAGGGCATCAGATCTCATTAGAGATTGTTGTGAGCTGGGAATTGAACTCAGGACCTCTGAAGGAGCAGTCAGTACTCTTAACTACTAAGCCATCTCTCCAGCCCAAATAAAGTTGTTCTTAAAGGCCAGAAAAGATCTCTAAGAGTAATCAGACAGAGGCAGTAACAAGCAAATAGCAGGAATGGGTAGATTTGCAGTGAATTCTACCAGAGGATTAAAGAACTGCTACCAATGTCTCTGAAACTGTTCTATAAAATACAAAGGGAAGGAGCACTTCCACACGTACCCATAACCCTGATAGCAAAGGCCGGTAAGGACACAATAAAAATTGCAGACGAACTTCCTTAAAGAATATAGACTCAAAGTGCTCCATAAAACACTGTCTGACTAAGGGAGGGAAGAATGGTGAGCCAGAAATAGTGGGTAAGTGAGAGGCGCAGTGTTTCCTATACATAAGAGGCAGCTGAACCTAGGAACTGGCAGCAGCTGGGACTGCACAGACTTGCACAAGATCATGCCAGGAATAATCCCAGAACACAAGCTAAGGATGATTCAGAATTCACACACCTAGCTGAGGAACTAGTGGGCTGCTGGGAGGAAGTCAGTTTTTCACAGGGATGTAGCTCCTGAGAGTCTACCCAAGGTCCAGTAATTGGTTCCGCACCCTTGCATACACTAGAACACTAAGTGGACTCTGTGGACCTAAGAAAAAGAGACAGCACATGATGCTGGAACAGAATGTTGGGGGTGGGAGGGGGGATACATGTACTATTGGAGAGGTGAGAATTGGGGTGGATGTGATCAGAACACACTATATACATATATGAAAGTCTCAGTCAGTAGGAGATCATACAAAGTGGTCACATCAGCTTCCTTACAGGAAAGGTAAATGAATCAACACATGCATAATATTTCTAATATTTTGAGGTACTTCACTAAGTTATTTATTTGTGATCTCTCTCTGA
Source organism: Micromys minutus (assembly GCF_963924665.1). NCBI lineage: Eukaryota > Metazoa > Chordata > Mammalia > Rodentia > Muridae > Micromys > Micromys minutus. The sequence continues at coordinate 30,359,454 of NC_137956.1, forward strand.
CCTTTTAAATTTACAGCCCATAAAATCCTTTCTTAGGACGGCCATTGCTACATCCCAAAGATTCTGGTAGGCTGGGCTTTGATTTTCATTTGTGTGTTGGGAGCAATGTATTCTGTTGTATGTAGAAGTGGGGGCTTCTCTTAGGATCTCAATCCTCACTGGTACCCAGAGAGGCAGTAAGAATACCACTGAACCAAGTCATAGGCACTGGAAAAGCATCTACTCCCCCACCCTAATGAGTGGCAAATAAGGGAGATAATTGATGTGCTAAATGAGGTGGGGGTTAGAACTCGAAATCCCTGTGAAAAGCAGGATAGCCTGATTTCTGTGATTTGGATAGAAGTATCCAAAGTGCTCCATAAAGCATTTGTAGACCAAGGAATGGAAGTATATTTTAGAACACAAGGAGAATCAAGGACCAAAATCACATGGCCATTTTAAAAGATACAGAAAAGACATCGGACAAAACTCAACATTTATTCATAATTAAAGTCCCTGGAGATTGTGGAATAAAAAGATCAGACTTCAATATAATAAAGACTATATATATCAATATCAACCCAACCACAAATGCTGTAGTGAGTAAAGGTATTTCCTCTAAAATAAGCAATGAAACAAGTGTGTCTACTATCATTATTCTTAGTCAACACAGTGTTTGAAACCTTTGCTATAGCAATAACACAAGAAAAAATAAAACAGATACTAAAAGGAAAAGGAGAAATCAAATCATCCATATTGGCCAATAATATAACTATAGTTTAAAAATCCTAAAGATATCACAAGAAAACTCATTTCTTTCAGTATAGTATCAATATGTAAAGATCAACACATTAAAGAAAAGCTAGCTTTTCTATATGGCCATGACAGAGTTGCTGAGAAATAAATAGAAAATATAATGCCATTTAAAAAGTCTTAAAATTAATAAAGTATCTAGGCATACACCTAAGCAAAGAGACAAAAGTCCTCTAAAATAAAAATTATAAAGTACTGAAGAAGGAAATTGAAGACTCTAGGGAACGGAAAGACCTCCCATGCTCCCAGGTGGTCAATATTTACATGAACAGATATGGTCATTATTACTAAAAGTGAACCACAGACTCAATGGCATTCCCCACTAGAATCCCAATAACAGGGGTAGACAGGGGAAGAACTGTGGGAGGGGGAAATGGGGAGGTATGCAGTGAGTGGGGTATAAAGTGAATAAGTAAAAAATAAATAATTGGTTAATTAATTAAAAAGAATCCCAATGACATTCTTCAGGGAAAAAAAAAGGCGAGAAGCAATAGAATCCGATAGACTGTTGTTAAAATCGAAGCAATCTGAAACAAAATGAATGATGCTGGAGTTATTGATACCAGATTCCATGCTATATCTCTGAGTCATGGCAATAAAAGCTACGCTGCTCTGACACAGAACAGACATGCAAATCAATGGAACAAAAGAAAACATGCAGAAGTAAGAACCCACACAGCTGCCACCTTACAGAGATGCTTAAGATAACACTGTAAAATACAGTCCCTAGCAAATGGGACAGGCACTGGCAGGAAGTTTATGAATAGGATTCAGATAACCAAGGATATAGAGGAATAAACAATGGTATTTCCTCAAATTAAAAGGCCTTTGCCCAGTAAAAGAAATGGTCAACAGAGTACAGAAAAAGCCTAAAAAACTTTGCCAGAACTTGGAAAAAATGGCCAAATACAAATCAAAACTACAGAGATTCTGTTTCATATCACTCAGAATGGCTATCAATGGGCCCTTATATACTGCTGGTAAAAATAGAATTAGTCTGCCCACTGTGGTATCATTATGGACCCCCAAACAAACAAACAAATGAACGAAAACTGTAGAACTGGGCTGGGGACAGGTAACCTCTTTTGGCAAAATGCTTGTCACACAAACATAAAGACCCCTGAGTTCCACCCTCAGAAGTCACGTTACAAAAGCCGGGGCAATGGTGATGCCTCTTGCAAGCAGCCCCAGCTTGCTAAGACAAAAACCCAGAGAGATGTGACACAGAGATAGGTGGATACTGTCTCACTGTCCACCCAGCTTTGCCAAGGTTCAGACCAGTGAAAAACTCTATCAAATACAAGAAGAATTGACAACTGAGGTTGACTTCCAGCTTCCAGATGTATGAAAACACATTTGCATGAACACTCCCCTTCCCACAAACACACACACACACACACACACACACACACAAATACACACACACTCACACACATACATATACACACACACATACGCACACAAAAAACATAATATTTATTTAATCCAGTTATACACCCCTGAGACTACACCCCCAGGAATAAAGCCAGCTTCCTGTGTAGACACCTGCTTAGTTGTGTTCATTATGAAACCATCCAATAACCAATACAGCATGAGCCTAGGTGCCATTAATTGATACATAAAGAAATTTGGTGATACACACACACACACACACACACACACACACACACACACACACGCAATGAGATGCTAATTCATCAGTAAGGCAGAACAAAATCATATCATTTATAGGAAAATGGATGGAACTGGAGATTGCTGGGGTAACTAAAATAAACCAGACTCAGCAAAACAAGCATCATATATTTTCTTTTGTATGGAGAATTACAGCAAATTAGAAGGACAGGAAGCTAAAGAGAGTGTTAGGGCTGGAAAAGGTGATGAGAAAAAATGAAGAGAGGAGATAGGGAAGGCAATAAAAGTGGAAGATATAATCAAAGGAATATGTGTTGTGCAAATACCACAATAAAATTCTTTGTACAATTAATAGTATTAGAAAGTAAGTTTAACTTGTTAACAAAGCCACAAATCTACAGTCAACACTAACAACAAAAATAGATGAAAATTAAGTATGCCAGGCACATACCTGTTATCTCAGTACTTGGGAGTTATGGCAAGAGGATGGAGAGTTCAAGGTTACCGTCATGCAACTACAATAGTAAATTCAAATAAAATTAAAAATACACATGTATACATATATACATACATACATAAATACATACAATAAAATCTAGATAAAAGAAAACATCTCCTGCTCATGAATTAGAAACCTCAGTATTGTTTTTCCTTTTCCCTTTTTGTTTTAGGTTTTTGGCTTTGTTTCTTTGTATGTGGGGGTGGGCTGGGGCAAGGGAAAGGGAAACAGACAGAGAGAGATACAGAGAGAGAACATGAAGATGGGTGAAGAGGCAGGTGAGTCTAGGATTTGAAGAAGGAGAAAAACATCAAAATATATTGTATGAAAAAAAGTTTGAGGCAGTCTCTTGTAGCTGAGCATGGTCTTGAACTTGTCCTGCCACCCACAGACAGGGTTTCTCTGTGTAGCCCTGGCTACCCTGGGACTCACACTAGAGGCCAGGCTAGCCTTGAACTCACAGAGGCCAGCCTGCCTCTGCCTCTGGAGTTCTGGGATTAAAAATGTGTACAACCACTCACTCCCTTAAATTTTTTTTGATTAAAAAAAAAGTTATTGGGATGCTACTGCACTTGCCTTTAATACCAGCTCTTCAGAGGCAGTCTGAGTTCAAGGCTGGCCTGAACTACAGAGCAAGTTCCAGAAAGGCAAGAGCTACACAGAGAAACTGAGTCTCAAAACACAAAAATGCAAAAAAAGCAAGACAGCAATTTGGAAAAGAGACATATTCTGGGGTGGGGTGGGACTCTTGGCAGGGAAAGACGGAGTGCAGATGATCAAATATATAAGCTCGGTTTTCACTTGTTTACAAGCCTGACCCTGTGATAATGACATCAGTCCAGTCATGAGAGCAAATCTTCATGACCTAATCAGGTCTTAAAGTTCCCACCTCTCATTGCTGTTGTGTTTGATTAAATCTCCAACACATGAACTCCAACCACATCGTGGGGGGTGGATGGACAGATGACCTCTGTATTTACCATGATGGAGGATGGTTTTTCTACCATCCCAGCAGCTCCTGTCTCCACTTTTCACTAGGCTCTAGACTTCCCTATGTCTCCTAGTATGGTGATCTGTCTCACTAGGGAGCCTTCTCAGGAACCCAAAGCAATCTCTTGGACCTATCTATACCTATCCTCCTGCATACCTCTGGCTGAGGGTCCCAGTGAGAAAGCAGAGACAACTGTTGCCCTGTCTCAGAAAAGAAAGGCCTCAGACTGCTCAGAGAGGTCTCCCACCAAATCTGGGGATTCTCAAGGGTGAGAACCTTTGGGATTCGTCCATAAACCAAGTAACAGCCAGGAACATGAAGTCAGTAGATGCTAATCAGAGTATAATTTTGTGGAGGAAAAATAAAAACCCAACACATTCTGAAAACTCTTGTTGCAAAGTTTTGAGATTTCTTTTTTAATGTTAATGAGATTGTTTATTATTAGTTTTGTGCTACAAATGGCCTTTAAGGGAACAATATAAACATTACCCCAGCCAAGCTAAATGAAACAGGAGATGGCCACATTTTGGCCAGACCAAGTGTTGTCTGGGGAACCTAGGGTCCTCAAAGCTGGAGTTATAAAGACTGATGCTCACCAAAGAGTAGGGAAGGAGAGAAGAATTTACACAGCTGTAAGACTGCACAGTATCATGGGAAGATGGTGGAAGCCAGGAAGCTCTGCCTACCTGACAGGTCTGCTCTTCATCCCCCTACCTCACCACCGTTCATCCAAACCAGGTACACTGAGCACTCTATCTCCCGAACATCTTTCAACTCCTCCACCTCTGGCTATTACTGAGGCCCTGCCATTGTATTTTCTCCTATGAACAACTACACCAGCTCCTTCCAGCGCTGCAGGGGACAGGACCAAACCAATGTTTTCAGAGTGGCTCTTCCTTCTAGAAGTCATGCTGTGTATTTTACAAATCCAAAACCAAAATTTATATATGAGAAAAGGAAGGTTGGGCTTTTATCAAATTTTCTAAATGGACTTCTCTCTCTCTGCCCCTCTCTCTCTCTCTCTCTCTCTCTCTCTCTCTCTCTCTCTCTCTCTCCTCTCTCTCCTCTCTCTCTCTCTCTCTCTCTCTCTCTCCCTCTCTCTCTCTCTCTCTCTCTCTCTCTCTCTCTTTCTCTCTCTCCCCCCCATAGCTTCACTCATGCTAAGATAAGCATACCCCTTATCACTGTTCATGCCCCTAGACAATATATAATATTGAATGAAATTCATTATTGTAATTAGACTCATACTCTATTAAGTCATAAAGGTACCAGTAAGTTAAGTCTCAACATAGTTTATACCCCACAAAAGAGAAAAATTGACAGAGAAGAAACACAGCTCTGACCACATACTCCCTTACCTGAAACCCTTATATAGCTTTGCCCATACCCTGAACAAAATCCAAGCTCCTTTGTAACAGGCTGGACATGATCTCTCTCCTGCCAGTCACAGCAGAGGCTCGCTTAGCATCTGCTTTACTGTGTCTTACACAAGTCACTCCCACTGCACAGCAATCCCCTCTGTCTTTGAGACCTTTGCATCACTCCTATGTAAGGACACTTGACAGCCTCCTATTCATCTTCCTCATACTGGCTGGAAGATCTGCTCCAATCACTCAGTTTAAACTACAGTCCCCCACCTACTTCACCCATAGTTCTTATCAAAACCTGTAGCAATGCTGTTTCTGTCTATATTAGCTTAACTATTGTTAACATTGTCCAAAATGGTCCCCAATCTCTAAGTGAACCTTGTACAGTAACTTGTACCCCAGAAGTACAGAGGGAAGGTGGAACACGGCTAATGTTCCCTGCTCTCTGGCGGGCAGTTGATGATTAGTAAGAACAGTGTTGTAGGGAATATGGGTGGAAGAATACAAACCCCAGCCAAATGACACGACGATAAAATGTACCTCCCCCTGCACACCGTAGATGCTCTTAATTCCCTTCTTAAATTTCCCTGCCTCCCAAGGAGAGTAACCAGGGATATGGCTGTCTGATTTGTCTCCCTGCCTCCTCCATGTCTACCCTGAACTGTGATGTCTGGGTGGGAAACAGCTTCAGGCTGCAGATGCTATGACAGCACTGCTTAAATTGAATTACTCTGAAATAGGAGAGGCCTTCAGCTCTCCCAGGGAGTTCAGAAGTGTTCGCCCTGAGAGTAACTGCATACTGCACAGGAAGAGGCATTCAAGTTGATAAGAAGTTGTTCAGATCACCATCTAACGCAGCTCAAGCCTTTGAAATAAACTCATTCCTTATTAGCACACGCTTGGGATTCCCTGGTTGAATATTATTTCGATTACACAAAACCCATTTTTAAGATTTTTTTTCATGCTGTCAGGATCCTATGTAATTCCATCTCCCCGCAATGTTACTGCCTTTCACATACACGGATGAAGCCGATGAGAAACGGGAAGAAAAAGAGGACATGGGCAAGAGGCATTGCTCTGACGATGGACTCATTGGTGCGTGTTCTTGAATTTCGTGCTGGGCTTTGCTCATGCTAAGCATGCCCCTAGACAACATGCAGGGTTTTGATGAAATTCATTATTGTAAATAAACTCATACCCCACGAAGTCATGAAACTACCAGTAAGTTAAGTCCCCTCATAGTTTATATGTGGGGTGGAATGGGGCTAGCTCCAGCTAAGTCCATCACCACTGAAGCTGTGGCCAGGAAACAGCTGCTGAGAAATGAGCTTTGGAACTGACTAATAAAATTCTAACTTTGGCTGTACTTTAAAAAGATAAGGGGGTGGGAAGTAGCCAAAAAAACAAAAAACAAACAAACAAAAAAAACCCCTCTTCATTCAATTTAAAAATGATACCCCAAAAAAAAACAAAAAAACACTTAAATGTAGTTTTAAAAATAAACGCTGTGAGCGTTACCACACTTGAAATCTTTTGTTCCTGGAACGTGATTATTGGAAAGGTGAAAACACAAACCACAGAATGGCAGGGATACTTACAGACCCGATCTGCCTACGGGGAGACCCGTAGCACAGACTTAGAAAAAGCTTTCAGCTAAACAATAAAAAGCCGTTGCTGGTGGCACACGCCTTCAACCCCAGAGCTCAGGAGACAGAGGCAGTCGGATCTCTGAGGGACACATTTCTAAAGAAAATATACAAATAGTGAGAGGCATATGAAAAGATGCTCAACCTCATTCCCTAATGGGGAACTGCCTAATTGGGCCTGATGGTATAGGCCTGTAATCTCATCTATTCAGGAGACCAAAGCAGAAGACCTGCAAGATCAAAGCCTACCTAGGCTACAGAAAGAGTTCAAAGCCAGCCTGGGCAACTAAGTGACACCCTGTTCTCATACTGAAAAGTAAAAGGAGGGGCTGAAGGTTAAGGGTAGGAGAAGTGCAAGGATCCAGGTCCGATCTTTTTTGTTGTCCGATGAAAGACAAAAACATTACAAAACTTAGAAAAAGTTAAGAGAGGATATTTAAACGGACCATACGCTTTTAGCATGGGTTTGGTTTGGATTTTTATATTTGGGCTCCTATGTGTGTTTTTTGTTTTTGCATGTGTTATTCCCTAATGAAGTTATTCCCTAAAAAAATGAAAAGCATCCACTCAGTACATGTCTGTCTATGCATCTAAGCATCGCAGTGTCTATGCAGTGAGAAAACAGCAAACCAGCATCAGTCCTGCTGTCAGAGAACTGACTTCCGACTAAAATAAGAAGTCTAAGTAAGGAGAGAAGCCGATTCAACAGAGGCGCTCCAATTACAACCAGCATGGCCAGCAGACCAATCTGGGGTGAGAATGATCTGTGAGGTCACTTCCGCTGGAAACCCCGCAGGAACCCTACTGACCCTGTTCCTCGCTTTTAAAACACTGGAAGTTTTACATTAAAATTCTGTAATGCAAAAAATTAAGAAATTCCTAAAAGATTAAAGGAGAGAGAAAAAGAAAGAGAAAAATTGCAGCCAAACTTTAAGGAAAGGGATCTGGTACATATAAGTTCGCCAGTGTTGGAAAAGAATTTTCCACGGGTCTTTCTTTTTTCTTCAGGCTTTCTAAAAGAGGCACTGACAACTCTTGATCACCCTTTGGGGGATGTTTGAATAGGGAACAGCCATAGCTGACAGAAAGAGGAGCTCCGTAAGAGAAAAGGCAAAACTAGCTCTGTCTGATACAACAAAAGCAACATCCCTCTCTGAGATAAACGCTGGGCTCACAGACCATTATAAATGGAGGAGCTTCTTAAGCACAGGGTTCTTCAACTTAACTACTATGTGCAGAGCATCTACCTAAGCCCACTCTGCATCACCTCCTGTGACTTGGTAAGCTGACAAAAACCAAGAAGCACAGCAATTTAGAATTAGTAGGGCTTATTTCAACTCACACACTGAAGTTGGAGCTCATAGTAGGGAAGGCATTAGCTGCAGCAGCAGGAGCAGAGGCAGCTGGTCTCAAGCATTCCATTAGGAAGCCAACCGCAATGCATGCTGGGGTTGAGCCTGTTTCTCTTCTTATTCAGTCCATGACGCTAGAGTTCCCACATAAGAGTGCTGCCACATTTAGACTTCGGAGCCCCACCTTAGCAAGCCCAGTCTGGAAACTGCCGTGCAGAAATGCCCAGAGGTCTGTCACCCAAATGATTCTATATCCTATCAAAACCACACTCAATAAAGACCATTGCAAGAATGGAAATCAGCAAATCTACAGCTACAGAGAGAGACTTGAAAATGTCTCTCAGTGAGTAATAAAGATAGACTAGAAATAGCCAATTATACAAAGGTAGCATTCCACGGGGATAATCTATTTAAAATGGGGGAATATGGGATTAAATTTAAAATAATTACAATTAAGTAAAATGTAAGTTTTATTCTCAAATTATAACAGACAAGATTTTAAATGCTTAAGTCATGTGTGACCAGTTACTGCTTAGGACAGATAAAGAATATTTCTGTCATTTGAAGTTCTGTTGGACAGTGCTGACATGATTTAAAAGCCATAATAAACTGAATCTAACTGAAAACGAATCATTGTAACTCACCTCACTAACGTGTGGTGTCACACTGTAACTCACCTCACTAAAGTGTGAAGGAGCAGAGAACACAGGCGAAAACAAAGAACAAGACACCAAACACACATAGGAGCCCAAATATAAAAATCCCAACCAAACACATGCTAAAGGGGGATGGCCCATTTAAATATCCTCTCTTAACTTTTTCTAATCTTTTGGAAAAACTACCAAGTGACTAAAATTGTCAAGTTGATAATTATCAAAAAGCTGCAGTAAAACTCGAATGGGGGAGGCTTTAAAGGTCAAAATTCACCCAGGGCTACTCACTAGCACCACTGTAACACACTTGGCCAGAGATGGCCCCAAAGAGCAAATGTGCCAGGTGCAGCCCACTGGAAGAGGTGCACCCTTACCTGCAGCTGAAAATGATACCATGGCATGTGAGTTCACACGGGTAAACAAGCCCACTGGGCATGAGATCACTAAAAACTTTAAATGCTCAGAAGGAACAGTAAGAACAGGAGGCAGGGATGCGGAAGGAGCAAGAAAGGAGCTAAAAGTAAATGCAAGGATGAGTCCAAAAAATCCCCCCAAGACCTATTTAGAGAAAATTTTAATAGTCTACATTAAAAAATAAAAACCGAAATAAAAAGGTCAGCTGCAGTGTTTCTAGATTTTAGAAGAAAAGAAAAGAAAAGAAGCAAAATTGTGAAGATACTAAATACTGGTCCTGGAGAGATGGCTCAGGAGTTAAGAGCACTGACTGCTCTTTTAAAGGTTCAGTTCCTGGCACCTACATGGTGGCTCACAAGCATCTGTAATTCCAATTCCAGAAGACCAAATTCCCTCTTCTGGCCTCTGCAGGCAGCAAGCATGCACCTGTAGACCATATTTTTTGTTTTTGGAACAATTACTTAAAAAAAAAAAAAAAAAAAACAGGCTGAGTGTGATGGTTCACACCTTTAATCCCAGCACTCGGGAGCCAGAGGCAGGCAGATCCCTAGGAGCTTAAAGCTAGGCTGGCCTCCATACTGAGTTCCAAGCCAGCCAAGGCTACAGAGTGAGACCCTACTTCCAAAACAAAAAGAGAAATCTGAAGACAACCCTGATACGTAGTACACTTTCATTAATAGAGAGCTTGACTAAAATGGCACATTTTAAAACTGTGCTATTGGGGCCATGGAGATGGTAAAGGAGCTGGATTCACACACCTATAATCTTTAATTTTTTTCTCAACCCTAATTTTAATAATGTTTCTTAAACACTTTAACTACCCTTCTAGCCTGCCACCCACCAGAGATAGTAGAAAAGAAAAATTACTAGGATACAGGGGAAGTGAACCTGTTTAGAAATTGTTCTTTAGAGAAAATCCTATCTATCTTGTCTGGAAATCAGTAGTTTGGGTCACAGGTCAGCAGCTCGATCCACTCACAAACACTTCACGAATGCACCAGCAGTCCAGTTCAGTAGTGTCGGGGTAGCAAATGTGAGTCAGCATCGGTGGCACAACCTAGCAGAGACAGCCAGGCCTCAGACGAATCAGCAAGAGTCATCAGGAGGGACCAGGACCACCAGGGACACCAGGAGAAGTTCTGCTCAATGAAGCAGAGATGGGGAAGACTCAAAACTAAGTAAAGCTAGCTATGCAAACAAGCCAAGCACCTCACCCTCCTTGTCACCGTCCATTGAGTCCTATTTATACTCCCTCCAAAGTCATGTGTCCTCCACAGGTCTTGCCTCAGCAGATGAGTCTGTCAGCTGACATCACTCTGCCAATCATCCTGAGTCTGCAGAGGCAGCAAGAAGCTGCAGGAACCTCAGGAGAGTTCTTTGGCCAGTTTCTCTTTATGGTGTCAGAAACATCCTTTCACCTGTGTCTGCTCTGACCGCCACAAGTGTTCCATGTACACATTCACACACACATACACACACACATACACAGGGGGAGGGAGAGAGAGAGGGAGTCGAAGGATAATCAGAAGAAGAGTAAAACTGAATGTAAACATGAATGAATCAAGCTATATTTCTTGTAATATATGTATTATATTCAATGTATACAATGAAATGATCTCACCAAAAAGAAGCATGAATCCAAGTACACTTTGAACACAGCAATTTAACTGTGGTCTTCATTTAGAAGCAGGAAAAATGCAAATAAATCTTGAAACTTTTTACGAAGTTGGTTGTGATGATAAAATATATCAAGTCCAAACTAATCTGTATGAGGTATATGAATAGATCCAATTTGGTAAACAAACCACAGAGTCTCGGATTCTCAAAGAAATGAGAAGGAAACAGAAAATAAGGGAAGATTTGCAAAGGAGCCACGACTTAGGAGAACAGGAGGAACGTAAGTTTCTCCACGGTAAGAGCAGACAAACAAATGTATAATCTTCCTAAGAGGCAGAACAATAAAGCCAATGAACAAAACGACAGTGATAATGATAAAGGATGAGTGGTGTTGTTTCGGCAATGTTTGTATACATTTGAAAATACTTCACTAAAAAGGCAGAGCATATCCCTTTTGCCTGTTTATTTCTGCACAACGGGGCTGGCATGCTTAGCTGGCAAAGGCAAGCAGCACTCTCACAAAGCCTAGAACAAGAAAAAGACACCATTTCTCATTATTTTTCTTGCCGTGTGGGTAGAATTAGACCAGGGAAAGTGACCACAGGTGTAGAACTTGATGAGGAGGGGAACTGTCACCGTAGCAAACTACACAGTTGCACAACCTGGAAACCAGTGACTCTTCATAAGATGGCTGAAGACAAAAAGCAGAAATCATTGGGTTTTGGTGACAACAATAGAGCTCCAGGTTTGACCCCCCACCCACCCCCCAAGGACTTGGTAAAAATCAGCTGTTTGTCTTCATCCCTGGGGTTCAAGCCAAAATCACTACTCGAATGTCAGTTTAGCAGCCTTAAAATAATACAGGGCTAATGATTTGGCGGTCCCCTAGGCCACCATCACAGCTAATCCGTAAACACTGTCAGCAATACTGGAACATTCAGTGATGTCGACGGAGCAGTAGAGACAGCCTACTGTAACATGCCACAATGACCAGGATTACCGCAAGGCGAGCAGACAGTTGAGCTGCCTTCAGTGTCCCATTAGAGGCAAAGAAATTAATACACAAGTGACTTTTGAAGTTGCCTTTTCTTACACAAAACAATTGAAGTCTAGGTGTCAACAGTGCATGCTGAAATGACCTCTGGAATAAGTCAGGAGAGATCGCATGCTTTGAAGGTAATAATACAAAATGGCAGTAAACTCTGACATGGCAGAGAAGATGCTCCCGGTTTGTCACCATTCCAGTGAGACAGCCATTGTAAACACGCAGAAAAATGCTCTCACTGCCCCAGCTCTTAACTCTCTAGTAGAGGACCAGAGGCTACAATCACACAATTTGGATTATTTCTGAGATGCAAACCATTACTACTCATGTGGCTAAAACATAAATAGCAAGTTAAGCCATTTATTTCTGTATTAAAGAGGATGAGTAAGTGGTCAAATTATCTGGGCATGGTAGCATAGATCCATAATCCCAGCACTTGGGAGGTAGAAGTGAAAACCGGAGTTGGGGACAGCTTCTGCTGCACAAGAGTTCAAGGACAGCCCAACTATAGGAGACTGTGTCAATAAAAGAAAACTACGATTAGGGATAAAGAAATGGCCAGTGTCAAGAGCCCTAAGGGGATCCCAAGTCCTTGGTGGCTTCAGACTCACACACCCAAGGCTCAAGAAAACACAAGTTGTCCTTGTAACCAGTCTCCTATACCCAAGCCCCCTCCTGGGCTTCCTTGCCTCAGTGGGGCCCAGCTGTGTGCACCTAATTACCTGTCAGTTTTTAGAACTTTAAGCATTTTGTTCTAATTAGCTGAATCATATTGACCAATACCAGTAAGCACGCCTAACAATCCACCCTACAACCTTTGAACATTTTTCTTTTTCTTTTTTGAAACCGGGGTCAGAATTGGTGGGCCTGGAATTCAGAGATCCACCTGTCTCTTTAAACCCCAACTGAGGGGATTAAAGGCCTCCCCATGAAGCCCACCTTCTTTGGACCATTGGAGGAGGAGGGTAAGATCAGGTAAGATGAAGAACATCTGATTAGAAACCAAGCCCAGCCAATCCTGAACCATGAGAATACTGCACCATAAAAATACTTGGAAGCTGCTTCCTCGCAGCTCAGACATCCCTTTAGGAGGCAATGTCTTTCTAACTGTTCTCTGGCATCTACTGTAAAATGTGCAGGAACATGGATGGCAAGGCTGGAAGTACAAGTAAGAGAGATCGATTATAAATCTTGCAGTAAATAGCTAATATAGAGTAAACATTCACTACATTCCATAAATGGTGCGCACACCACCCTACAGCCACCCTGGACTGGAGGAGGCCATTGTCCGAATTTACATGTGAGGAAACGGAGGCCGTGGGGGAGGTGACTTGCCCAGGATTGCCCAATTAGAAACTCGTGGAGGATTGGAAACCAAGATCCCTGCTAATTTGTTTCTGTCCCAGTCTTCAGATCACATTCTAGATTTTACGCCCGCCCGATGAGCTCGTGAGACCAAGCAAACAACAGATACTTGTGCCACCCGCTGAGCCCTGAGACCCTTCCAGTGTGCTGCCCGACTCTGTGATAATCCATCTGCCCTGGTTTACACCACGACTCTTGTCATCAGTAACACCTTATTCAGGAACCTCCGGTTCCTAAGATTCGGGACTGATAAAGGGTCAGACAGACCGCTTCTGCGACTCAAAAGCAAGCTTCTTCCTACCTCCACCCTAAACCTGGAGCTCTAAGGTTGCCTAGGTTACTTGGGAGGCAGAGGGCAACATTCTTGCCGCTCAGGAAGGATCCTCCGGAATTTCAGGTTCCGGAGCCTTTGAATCCCTCCAGGAGCCCCAACTGGCCTCCTAGATTATCCTTAGGCCTTTCCCTTGGGGAAAATTTCCACCTAATAGGCAGAAATACCGGAAATTCAGCAGGAGCGTTGTTATATCTAGACCAAAGGCCAGCATGCCCTGAATGGCTCAGGACAAAGGCTACCAGAGATTTAAAATCTCTCCATAGCGTTAAAATTGCAGAGCTTGCACAAGAGGGTTCCGGTATGACCACGGGCAGTCCACAGACTTAAATGCCCATCTAAACGGGTCTGACTTACATGAAACATGGCGCCACAAAGTTTATCATCTCATCTCTGAGAAGCAGCAGGGGGAGCTTTCCTTCAAATTATTCTGAACTACATAGACAAACTCCACCTTAAAAAAAAAAATTAAAAAGACAGGATTCAAATAGGATGAAAATTTATACGCCCCTTAAAATGTAAGGGAATACGAAGGGCATAAGAGGAACTATTTTGTTATCGTCACAAATACATTACCTATTCTAAAAATCAGTGCTGGACTCTTTTACTCAGTTAATATCCCTCCACCTTGATACGCCAAATAGGGCTTGAAGCTGCAACTTAGATCAATGCGCTGAGGCAGTATCAGCTTCAGCAAAGTTGAAATGTCATACCTAGTTTAGCTTGAGACCGGATCCTAGAGAATTTGCTAACTCTTTGACATGACTTTCAACAACTACATACTGGACTAAAAACAGATTATAAACCTGCGAGTTGTGATTAACATCTAGTTCAATAGCTCATACTTAAGCATACAATATAAGATTACAAGACTGGTTCACATAATAATAATAATAATTAATAATTAATAATAATAATAATAATAGTAATAATAATCACAGACCACGTTAACTTTACATTCTGTTTTACCATTCCTGGAAGATGATTGAGTGGCCACTTAATAATCGGAAAGAGGTTTGAAATTAACATGCGAAACTTCCGGTACTATAGGCCAATCCAGAATTACGCCTCAGTGATCTGATGTGGCATCCCACTCGCGAGACTTGAACAGTGATCCCTAACAGATACGGACAGCTGAAAGCATACAAGGCCCACAATCCAAAGCGGAAGCAAAGGCCTACAAGCCAAATGGCTGCCCATGCAGTACCAGGAACCCATATCAATACACTGACCTACAAACTACACCCATGGCCATTGGTCAGTTCCGCGCTCCTGGGCGGAGCCTGGGAGGGGCGGAGATTAGTGTGACATTTCCCGATTCGACGGGGTTTCCCGCGCATCTTCTGAAATATAAGTGACATACAGGTTGAATCCGGCTTGAGGAAAGCGCAGGGCTCCAGAGCACGAGACTGCAGCCGCTCCGTCCGCCCCGTCGAAGCCGCCCGCGCTGCACCCCGCAACCCGCGCCTCTCCAGCCCAGCAGCGCCGTCCACATGATGCACCGCAGGCCCCGCAGTCCCAGCCCGGACCCCTCGCCCTGCTGGTCACCGCAGCCACCAGCACCCAGCCCTGCCAAGCGCCGCCGCCTCCACCAGGAGCCCGCGAGCCCCGAGACCCTGGCTCAGCCCGAGCTGGAAGCGCCCGCCGAGCCCGCCAGCAGCGCGCTCACCTCCGTGGTGTTCCTGGCCGCCGGATGCGCCCTGCAGCTGCCCCTGGATGGCGTCGACCTGCTGCTCGAGCCAGAGCCCACCTCGGTCCTGCAAGTGTCTCTCCAAGGACACACCATCCTCCTGGTCCCCGAGGGATTTCTGACAGGACCCCAGCCAGAACAGCCTGGATTCGTGACCGCCAGCCCGCAGGGAGCCTTTTCTCAGGACATGCCCCAGGACCACCTCCTCGGAATGCAGCAAGAAACCCTCTGTGAGTACTTCTACCAAGAGGATGTCTGTGATGAGGATGCAGACTTGGACAACCTGGCGTCCTGGGCTAGGCCTCCAGCTGGTCAGGCCTCTGAGAGCCTTTCCTCCATCGCAGGGGTGCCCAGTCCTTGGTCTCAAGACCGCGATCCAGAGCCAAATCCTATGGTGCCTTCCACTGGAGCAGAGGAATATTCTCAGTTCATCTGGGAACTGGACAGCTACCTGCTGGGACCCTTCCCTGCCTCACCACTGCAGCCTCTGCCTCCCTCTTCTTCTCCAAGTCCCCAAGAGCAGCCTTCACCACGCCCTCCAAGCTCCCCAAGCTCTCCAAGGGCTCCTTGCAAGGCCAGGAAGAGACTTTTCTATGATGAGCTGCCCTAGGCAAATCCTTGATGCCCTGGAAGAGAACTTCCCAAAGCCATTGTAGCTCTACAGAGCCTACAAGGTTAGGGTGGCACTTTTGGTTTTGAAGTGGGCAGAATGCAGAATATTGGATCCGTGATTGGCTGGAAGATTATGGAAAGATCCTTAACTTTTTCTATTGGATATTTAAGTCCAGTTAAGTACTGGGACATTCTTATTATATGTAATGCAATAATGCACTTACTTTCATTTCATTATAAAGTATTGTCTTTTCTGTAAAAAGCTATTTGATAGTCTTTGTCCTGCTGAGGATGTTACTTTATAAAGTTTCTGATTGTAAGAAAAAAAATGTTGGTTTCTGTTTTGGTTTTGGTTAAGTACGAAGACTTTGTTAAAATGTTGTATTTACTAATTGAATTAAATTCCATTTTAAAAACTTGAGTATTAGAGTATTAGAGTATGTTTATATAAGAGCTATATGTTGAGCCTGGAGTCATTGGTATACACATAGCCACAGGATAAGAGAAGAAAAAAGAGCAGGCTGGGGGCTAAGAGACTTTAAAAATTAGATGCTCTTTGAGAGCCGAGAAGAGATGGCTGAAAGGAGAAATTAATTGAAGAGTTGCCTTAAGGTATCTATTGTTAAAATTTTAGTGGTGTTCCATCGTGTCTTTTTCTTCAGTCCGTGTGATGGCTCGGTGGTGACAGCTCTCACAACAGCTAAGGATCTTTGCATCTCTACTAGTCCATAGAATTTCCTTTAGATTGCAATTATAGTCTGTGATGGTTTTGCTTTGGGAAGTGGTTGATTTAGAAAGGGGTTGGTTGGTTGGTGTTTTTGTTTGTTTTGTTATTTGTTTTTTTTTGGGGGGGGGTCTGTTGTTGTTTTTGGTTTTTGAGACAGGGTCTCTCTTCAGAGCCCTGCTCTCCTGAAACTCACAGTATAAGTAGATCAGGCCAATCTCAAACTTACAGAGATCCACCTCCCTCTGTCTCCCAAGTAAGTGATGGGATTAAAGGCATGTGCTATCATGCCTGGCTTGTTCATATATTTTTGTTCATGTGTTTACTGGGGTTTGAGGGATTTTTGTTGGTTTTGTTTGTTGGTTTGTATTCACATGGCTCCTAATATTAAAATGTCCCCTGTGTGTGTGTGTGTGTGTGTGTGTGTGTGTGTGTGTGCTTTGCCAATGTATATCTGTGCACCATGTGAATACCTGCGAGCCTGTGTAGGCCAGAAGAGGACCTCAGATACCCTGGAATCAGAATTAGAACTACAGACTGTTTAATCTGCAGTCTGGATGCTGGGGATAAATGGTTCTCTATAAGAGCAGCCTATGTTCCTAACCACAAAACCATCTCCTGAATGGTTCCATCTTATAAGGAGATAATAAATCACCAATAAAGCAGGTCTCAGCTTAAAGCTGTTTTTAGAAACACTGATAATAATATTTTAAATTCTTCAAGTTCGTTGCTGGTTTTCTTTCCATCCCTATGCATGGTCTCCATCCTTTTGTTCTATCCTCATGTGTCTTTGCTTTAAATTTAAAAAAAAATTATGTATTTGTTTTGTTTGTGTGTGCATGTGAGGGCCCTAGCACATGTATGAAGGTCAATGGACAATTAGCATGAGTCAGTTCTCTCCTTCCATCCTGTGGGTTCCATGAATTAAATCAGGTTGTCAGGTCTGGCCACAAGCCCCTTTACCCTCTGAGCCATCCCACTGGCCCCTCTTTTGTCTTCTTACTATGCTACAACTTTTGTTTTTATATAAATAGGGTTTCCTTGTGTAACCCAGGCTTGCCTTCTGCTTCAGCTTTACAAATGCTAAGATTATAGGCATGTGTCACCACATCTGACCACCCTACCAAAATGTCTTGGGAATTCTTTTGTTCATGACCTATGTGGTAAGTCTTAGTTACCATTACACCTACGAACTGGTGTCATTTTAGCTGGGTGTAACTGTGCTTGCTCATTCCTTTGAGATGGTACTCTTCCCTGCTGTTCACTGATGACGCCAAGAAGTCCCTCTGCTTGTACTGCCATGTCTTTGTAACTAGTCTGCTCACTTTAATTTCACATTAATATGTTTAGTCACAGAAATCTGTCATCTGGGATTCAGTGAACTATGCCTTCAAGTTAGTTCCTTTGTAAAGTCTCAATTCCTAAAATGGCTAAGCTTTCCTTAGCACAGAGAAAAGTACCAATATTCATCGGAGGGTTTTCTTAATCTGGGGTGCTCTTGTACTTGACATACACAATTAACTACTCCAGTTCCAAGGTGCCACATACTGCAAACATGAGCTACCATATTGCAGTAAGAGTTTACCTTTGGGGGAGCACAAATGAGCCAGTGTGGTCTGACTTATACTGACTCCCACACATATTTGTCAGAACTACAGATAATATGTTCTATATACCAAAAGCTGGCTGAATGGGCCCGGAAAGTGACTTACAGATTTCTCTTCTCATAATAACACAAGGTGGGGACAGATTAAAAAGTCAAAGACTCTTCAAAGCTAGTATTAAACATTTTCCAGTAAAATGAATGCTGTATTGGAGCTGGAGACAGGTTCAGTGCCCAGTACCCACATCGGGTGCTTCACAATTGCCTGTAACTACAGTTCCAGGAGCTCCAGAACCCTCTTCTGGCCTCCACAGACACTATGTTCCCATGGTGCATAAACGTACATTCAAACACACATACATACCCATGAAATAGCTATATAAATATTTAAGTAACACGGGTAGACTGGGTAGAATAACTCACACCTTTAATTCCGGCACTTGGGAGGCAGAGGCATGCAGTTTTCTGTGAGTCCAAGGATAGCCTGGTCTATATAGCAAGTTCCAGGGCTACGTAGAGAGACCCTGTCTAAAAAACGATACATGTGCTATTATTTCTACACTAAACACTGCTATCTTTGTCTAGTCTCTTTTTAGGCTTAGATTTTTTTTGTTTTCAAAGCCTACTTTAATAAGGGTTCTCAAATGCTTCGACCTCCCCCAACCCCAGCCCCTTTTAGCCCAAAGATAAGAGAGGAAAGATGGTAAATAGGACAAGAGCATGCTTATCTATTTAGAAGTAGCTTGGGGGGTGATTTTAATCTCCATTGTCAGAATACCAGCAGTCCAGTTCAGTTGAGCCGGGATACCAAACAGGAATCATCTTCAGTGAGCCATGGCATGATTCAGCAGAAACAATCAGGCCTCGGCACGAGTTGGCAGGAGCAACTAGGACCAGCCAGAATGCCAGGAGAATGTCTCTGCCATGCCTCCCTCAGTGAAGTGAAGATCAGCTTAGACATGAGACCAAGGGAGAGTTAGTTTCGCAGCTGGCTATGCAAGCCCCCTGTCACTGTCCCTCGAGTCCCACTTATCCTCTCTCCAAGCATCACGTGTCATTCCGTGAGTCTGGCCTCAGCGAAACACTTCATATGACACAACCAGAAACTTCCACTTCACCTCTTTGCTGGAGAAAAAGAACTTCACAGGTGTCAGTCCAAATACCTCACACATTTCCCCAGTGGCTCAGTTTTTCACTGTATACCTTGATCCCCTTACAGAAACTATTCCTCTAGCTCTGTGATGCTCTCCTAAGATTTTAAAAGGGGGAAGCCAAGTTGCATATAGACTTGGGTGCTTAAGTGTACGTTAGGCTGGGTAGAAGAGCCCACAGCTGTAATCCCAGGACTCAGGCAGCTGAGAGGAGGAGGATTGCAAATTGGTGGCTAGCCTCGGCTATAGAGGGAGACACAATCTCAAAAAACATTGTCTTTCTTGGTGTATTTCTAGCCCAGAATAGGCACTGTCCTTTTGCCTTTACACAGGGAGGGTAGTTATGTCCCTAAGGAGTTCACTGGTACCCCCTCAGATTTTTCCCAGTTCCCTGAACAGGGCTCAAAAGAATCAAAAATTCCCCTTGTGATTACATCCTCATGAGCAATATAAATGATCAACCATGTTCACCAAATGAGAAGCTGGCAGAGAGACTCTGATCTCCTGATTCCCAACCCCTAAAAGAGACATAAGTTTCAAAAGATGCTACAATTCCTTCAAGTCACAGTTCCATCCTGGTTATTCTTTACAATGTAACAGGTTTCTTTGTAGTATGTTCAAGCACAGTAACTTGTGGTCAACCCATTCGCAAGGACTTATCTCCCTCATCTCTCTGTTCCACACCTTGGTCTAAAATAAGCACTGGAAGTGCTCCGACTCCCCTTTTCATAGCACATGTGTTCTGTTAACCTCCTGACCTGTATTTTCTTATTACATATTTCTCTCCTGTGAGTCCCTTTCTTGGTGTGTGACCTCCATGCAACTTACTTCTGCTAAATATGCATGTAAAATTTTGAAGCTAAGATCTCCATATGAGAAAGAACATGGGCTACTTGTTTATAAGCCTAGGTTATCTCACTTAATAGAGATACTTTGTTAGTTTTGTAAATTTTCTTTTTTTTTATTGGATTTTCTCTGAATTTACATTTCAAATGTTACTTCAAATTTCATAACTTTATTTTTCTTTATGACTGAATAAAATTCCACTTTGTATATAGTGCCACATCTGCACTATCCATCCATCAGGTAATGGACATTGCAATGGTTTCTCTCAACTGTCAACTTGATGAGATCCAGAATCACCTGGAAAAGGCACTTCTGAGCATGCCTGTGGGAGACCACCTGGATTATGTTAATTAAGTGGGAAGATATGTCACTGTGGGTGGTACCATTTCTTAGGCTGAAATTCCTAAACTATGTTTTAAAAGGGAGAACGTTAGGCACCAGCACATGGCTCTCTTCTTTCTGATTGGATGCAGTGTGATTGGCAGCTTCAAGCACCAATGGCCTCCCCATCCCCACCATGTTATAATGGACCCTTGAACCGTGAGCCAGAATTAACTTGTTCTCCTTTAAACTGCTTTTGTCTGGGTATTTGATCACAGCAACAGAAAAGTGTAGACCACTGTATTTTTGTTGATCCTATATTAGATTATAGCCTACCTACACTGGCACTGAAAAAACTTCCACCTCTGTAGTGTAAAGATCAGCCAAAAATAGTCTAGACTCTTTGCCAACGATAACCGAAAGTAACTGAATATTACTGACAAGTGCCATTTTTCCCCAAGACTGAAATGTCTCTTCTGAATTAAGTCCTTACTCTGTTAAGAGATTCTGTCCTTAAGAAACCAAATGGCCCTGTGAGCAGGGCGGTAATTGTAACAACTACTCGTGGAATTGAACGCCCAGGTAAGGAGGGAGTGAAGAGCAGATGGCATCATTTATAATGAAAAGAAATGGAAAAACCACAAGTTACTCGTGGTCAGTCTGTCACAGAGCACACAACACTGGTGACAGGCCTTTCGTGTGTAAGAGACTGAGTTGAGAACTTACTCTGAGAACAAGATGTTTGAAATTGTGATGAGGGAAGAATTTCAAGTGGGGATAATACCGCAGTCAGCATGAAGAAGGACAGGGGTGACACTGGTGAGAGCCAAGGAGGCCTGACAGCTGAGTTCTGCAATCACAGCTACCCAGGAGGCTGAGGGCAAACCTTTCTACAGAGCAATTTTAAGGCCGGCTTGATAATTTATCTGGATCTTGTCTGAAAATAAAAAGCATTTTAAAGGGGAATGGAGCTGAAGGCACAGCAGTGAGATAGAAACATATACAACTAGCAAGGATCTTAACTGGAAAAAAAAAAACCTATTTGTAAAGAGGGAGCAAAGGGGCTGGAGATGTGGCTCAGTGGGAGAATCAGTTGCCTGGAATGTGAAAGGCCATAGGTTTGATCCTGAGTACTAAGTAAAAAAAAGCAGGGGGAAAAGAAGAGGAAGAGAGAGAGGGAGGAGAAAGAAGGAAAGAGAATGTGGGGGGGGGGTGAACATTTAGAAGGCACACAAAGTGCCAGTGAGCATCCCACAGGAGTTTATCAGACTTACATAATGTGTCTTTACATTAAATTAATACTACATGTTCTAATTATACTTCCACAGTAACTAAACCTAGATATTTAACTTTGAATTTTTTTCACCATTCAGAATTTTAAGTATTTAGAGGATTAAAATGTCTTTTTAAAAAAAAAAGCTTCAGTTAGGGATGGAGATTTACTTGAGTTATAGAACACTCACCTAGCCTACAATACACTCTGAGTTCAATCCCCAGTACAAAGGAAACTGGATAGGTTGTGACGCCTGAGATCACAACACTCTAGAGGTGGAGGTAGGAGGATTGGAAGTTCAAGGCCATTCTCCTCCACATGCCCAGTCTGATGAAATTCTGCTTCAAAAGCAAGCAAACAAATACATAATAAATAGAAACAAACACAATGTAGAACATACACATAGAATATTAAATTTTATTAATATTGTTTCCATTTTTAATGCTCTCAACGGCACTCTCTTCTTTCTTATTGTTGTTTCATTGCTGATTTGGGACAGGGTCTTCCCATGTAGTCCTGGAACTAACGATGGCCAAGCTTACCTCAGACTCACAGAAAGCATCTTTCTTCTGCCTCTCGGGTGCTGGGATTAAAGACATCTGAGGCGTTTGACACTACCACCTGGCTGTGTGTGTGTGTGTGTTTCTGCGCACGCACGCAGGAATTGGTGTTTTGCCTGCATGTATGTGTGTGAGGGTGTTGGATCCCCTAGACCTGGAGTTTCAGAGAGTTGTGACCTGCCATGTGGGTCCTGGAAAATGAACTCAGGTCCTCTGGAAGAGCAGCCATGGCTCTTAACCACAGAGCCATCTCTCTAGCTCTCTCTTTCTTTTCCTTTTTTATAAACAGGACCTCATTCACCTCAGACTGACCTCTAGCTCTGTGTGGAGGCAAAGCAGGATGAGCTGTCTGCCTGTACAGACGATTGCCGGTGGTCATCGGCCCTAAATCTTCAGAAAATGTGTACTTGAATGTTTCACTCTGACATCTTGAAGGCAGGATTCCTAGAACTGGAGAAAGACATGAGCATTTTACTATCCACGGGGCTGGAATATGTTCAAGGTGATGCTTAGAACCCATGCCGGAAGTGATTGGTTCCATCCACACCAAGCTCTAAGTCACGCCTAGGGATATACTCATGAAAGTCGAGTGCTCAGAAAATGAATTCATCATTTATTCATTTCGGTTGGAATTTTTTAAAGGGTTTGTTTATTTTTATTTCATGTGTTTGGATTTTTACCTGCATGTATGTCTCTACCCCCATGTACTTGCCTGTTGCCAGTAAGGCAGTTTATCCAGCCCATGCTTGTTTGTTAAAATGGCGTCCACGATGTGACCCAGGCTAGACTGAAACTCACTCGAGATTCACCTCCATTACCTCTCCCGATGCTGAAATCACATGCTTTTCCTGTCGACCAAAGGATACACATACACAGTGACATTATCTCCAAAGCATGAAGGGGAGTGGGGGGCTCTTTGTAGTCTCAGCTATGCTGGAGCTATGTAGACCAGGCTGTTCTTACTCTGCTGATCTTTCAAATTCCTAAAACCACTCGAAAACAGAAATTCTAAACTCTAAAGATCCGCCATCTTCAAATTCTATTTCTACTCCCTCATTAAAAAACAAAACATGGAAGTTATTCTGCCCCGTATAGACCAAAGCATAGCCTGGGCTATTAGAAAACCTATCACACCACTCCTGGGTGGAACCTCCAAAATGGAGGCAAGAGGGGCGGAGCCTAGTGTGACATTTCACGACTTCACTTTCCGGTGCATCTCTTGAAGTATAATTGACGTCCAGGGTGTATCCGGCGTGAGGAAAGCGCAGGGCTCTAGAGCACGAGACTGCAGCCACTCAGTCCGCTCCGTCCGCCCCGTCGCACCTGCCCGCGCTGCACCCCGCACCCGCGCCTCTCCAGCCCAGCAGCGCCGTCCACATGATGCACCGCAGGCCCCGCAGTCCCAGCCCGGACCCCTCGCCCTGCTGGTCACCGCAGCCACCAGCACCCAGCCCTGCCAAGCGCCGCCGCCTCCACCAGGAGCCCGCGAGCCCCGAGACCCTGGCTCAGCCCGAGCTGGAAGCGCCCGCCGAGCCCGCCAGCAGCGCGCTCACCTCCGTGGTGTTCCTGGCCGCCGGATGCGCCCTGCAGCTGCCCCTGGATGGCGTCGACCTGCTGCTCGAGCCAGAGCCCACCTCGGTCCTGCAAGTGTCTCTCCAAGGACACACCATCCTCCTGGTCCCCGAGGGATTTCTGACAGGACCCCAGCCAGAACAGCCTGGATTCGTGACCGCCAGCCCGCAGGGAGCCTTTTCTCAGGACATGCCCCAGGACCACCTCCTCGGAATGCAGCAAGAAACCCTCTGTGAGTACTTCTACCAAGAGGATGTCTGTGATGAGGATGCAGACTTGGACAACCTGGCGTCCTGGGCTAGGCCTCCAGCTGGTCAGGCCTCTGAGAGCCTTTCCTCCATCGCAGGGGTGCCCAGTCCTTGGTCTCAAGACCGCGATCCAGAGCCAAATCCTATGGTGCCTTCCACTGGAGCAGAGGAATATTCTCAGTTCATCTGGGAACTGGACAGCTACCTGCTGGGACCCTTCCCTGCCTCACCACTGCAGCCTCTGCCTCCATCTTCTTCTCCAAGTCCCCAAGAGCAGCCTTCACCACGCCCTCCAAGCTCCCCAAGCTCTCCAAGGGCCCCTTGCAAGGCCAGGAAGAGACTTTTCTATGATGAGCTGCCCTAGGCAAATCCTTGATGCCCTGGAAGAGAACTTCCCAAAGCCATTGTAGCTCTACAGAGCCTACAAGGTTAGGGTGGCACTCTTGGTTTTGAAGTGGGCAGAATGCAGAATATTGGATCTGTGATTGGCTAAAACAAAGTCTGGATGAAAAATCCTAGCCACCTAAACATGCTGTTTGAAAATTACTGATTTTGGGTGGTTGAATTGGCTGTGTGTGGCCTTTTCTATATAGAAGTCACCCTCAAGTGACTACACATCCCAAATGGTGCCTCAAATTTCAGCTCCAACATGTTTCCTTAAAACTCCACTCTACTATGCACGACTCTGACATTAATTGGCTCTATTAATTTGCAGCGTTTGACCCTAACCACTTCTCCTTTGTGCCTGTCCTTTTACTATGGGCCTTTTCTTTATCAAGGTTCTAACTTGCTTGAGCTGACTCTAGTAGATAGTTTTACTATACGAAATTTGGGTTTGGTTTGGAGGATTTTTTGTTTGCTTTGTTTTGTTTGTTTTTATGAAGTGCTGTCTTAACTGTTAAGTGAGGAAATGACTTATATTTTCTACATGTTTAATTTGGGAGCTTCATTTTGTTTTGATTGTGATGATCGTAGTTGGTTAGCTGGTTTTGTTTTGTTTTGTTGGGAGCACGGGTATGGCAGAAGATCCAAGTATTTACTTGGTTCAAGTATTTAATTTCTTTTAGTATGTTTTAGATGTTCTGTTTATTTTTATTTCGTGGGTGAGAGTTTTTGCCTACATGTGTGTATGTTGCTCTCATTTGTATCTGGTGGCCTATAGAGGGAGCAATCGAATGTCAGGATCTTCATAGGCTTAGAAGTATGCGATCCTCCATGTTGGTGCTGAGAACCAAGCTGGGGATAAAAACAGCAAGTGCTTTTAACTGCTGAGTCATCTCTGTAGCCTTCTTGAATATTTTCAAGTTATCATATTCTGAAGAATTTTATACTTCTCAGACTATGGTAATTATAAGGTTGTATTTGTATAGAAATAATTACAGGATGTTGAATTTATTTTTGTTTATTGTTACTAATGTATAAAACAGTTCATATTTTATCTGACATCCAACCAAATATTAATTTCTTTAATAATCTATGCCGGGGTTATTCCATAATCAATGATAGTTCTAATGAGAAAAATTGGCACAGGCCAATTCTGAGAAGCTTAATTTCCCTTAATAATCTGCATTAGATATGTTCAGGCAGAACAGCATGCTTGGGAAGAACAGCTCTGTCTGAAGAGATCTGTTTAATCTTGGTTGGCCAATAGCCCTTTTCCTGTTAAAGAAGGTACTTGTTAATGTATAAAAGGGGCTTTCTGTGTTGGTTTGGTTGTATAACTAAAAAGACTTCACCAAACTAATTAAAATATTTGACTTGGCTCAGTGGTTAAGAGCACTGACTGCTCTACCAACGGTCCTGAGTTCAATTCCCAGCAACCACATGGTGGCTCACAACCATATAAAATGTAATCTGATGCAACCCTGTAGTGGTTTTGTAGGGAGGGGCCATGCACTTGGGGTTGGCTTTTCTTTATTTGTTTGCTGTTTGGACTTTATGCACATTACTCCTAATGTTTAAATGTCTATTTTTGACAGGTTTGGTTATGTTTTTATAATGAAATAAATTGTTACTGCTAAAAACCAACAAGATTCTAGCCTTTCCTTTCCTCTCGTAAACATTAATATTTATTACTTAAATCCGGAAACGCTTTGCCAGTTTCTCTTCTGGTTTTCATCTTTGCACTCCATTCAGCCATATTGTAGTACGATTTTCTTTTTCTTTTCTGCTTTTTGTTTTTTTGGTTTTTTTGTTTTGTTTTGTTTTTTGTTTTTCGGAGGAGGGGTCAAGGTTTCCTTATCCTAGGCTTGCTTTACACTTGCAATCCTCCTGCATTAGCTTCATGAATATTTCTTTGATAACCAGGCATTACCCATCACCTGGAACTCACAGTTCTTGCTAAGGATTCTTTCTTCCATGGTCTCTATGGTGCAATCAGTCTTAAGCTTATGTCTGGAAATGTCTCAGTTACGTCTACACCTGTGTGTGCTTTAGCTGGGATTGTCACTGTGAAATGACATCTGCACCTCTCACTTCATCCAAAGTGTGACTTCTCATACTGTTCATTGCTGCAGATGAGAAGCCTGCTCCCAAATTCACAGCCATTTATTTAGAGTGAAGGAGGCTGCTCGTTTGGGTGTTTTTATTGCCTTTGCAACCTATACCTTCAAGTTGGTATGTTTAATCATAGCAAATGTATCTGCTACCTCCCATGGGATTAAGGTATAATTAATGAAATTAATATTTTCTCAGAGTTTCAGTTTTAAAAATGAGTCATTTTTGAATATATATATTTTTTACTACGGGCTTGGTATATAGCTCCATAGTAAAAAAGTGTTCTCCTAGCACCTATGAGATTGACTCAGCCCACAGAAAATATCATTTTTAAAAAGAGTTGTTTTTCTCTTGAACCTTTGAACTCCTCCTCGGTCTCTGTAACACCTGACAGGAAAATGATGAGCCTAGGTCCTCAATGCTTTCTTTGTGTCTACTGATTTCTTTCTGAACCAAATATTGGGTCTTAAAGGGAGAGTAGCTCTCTGCTCCATGTGTAAATTTTACACAAGTAAGAGCTAAACTGTAGGGAATGCATACTCAGGACATCTAGCATTCAGACTTCACGAGTGGTCCAGTTCCAGGATTGATCCAATAGGGATGCTGGGATCCGTCCTCTTTGATGGATGGGAGAATTAACAACTAAACTATCTTAGCTGCTCTCCAGGAATTGTTCTCGGGTTCGATGGTTACTCTGTTCCAATTATTCAAATATATGTTAACTTATTGTTTTTATATTTTTTCATATAGTATATTTTGATCTTAGCCTTTCCCTTCCACAAGCTCCATATATGTGTGACTAAATATATAAACATAATATGCCCAGCCTTTTTAGTGTTACTTGTTTTTGGTTTTTATTTTTAAGATTTATTTATTCTATGTTGCTGTTTTCAGACACACCAGAAGAGGGCATTGGATCCCATTACAGATGGTTGTGAGCCACCATGTGGTTGCTGGGAATTGAACTCAGGACCTCTGGAAGAGCAGCCAGTGCTCTTAACTGCTGAGTCATATCTCCAGCCCTAGTGTTACTTGTATCCATATGACTTTGAGGTTGACCTCTTGGTATTGGATAACAAGTTAGAGGGCTCATCCACAGAGAAGACTTTCTCCTACTCCCAGCATTCCTTAGTTGCTATAACTTTTGCCTAAGGATGGGAGACCTCATGGCACTTTCCATTCTGTGTTAGCACACTGGTTGGCAGCGTTCTTTGGCTCTTGTTTAGGCAGCCATGTTGTGGAGGTATCACAGCTGTGGCTTCCCTGTGATTGCTAGGAGACTCGGTCTCATAGCAGGTTCCCTGGTTCTCTGACGATTATCAATCTTTCCACCTCCTTCTGCTGGGTTCTCTGAGCTGTAGGTGCCAGAGCTGGGTGGGTTGTAGATGTATCAGTTGTGTGGGTATGTCAGGATCACTCATTGTGTGGTTTTGTTTTTCTGTAACAATCTTCATCCATTGCCAAGAGAAGTTTCTTTGATGAGCATCTGCATTTTTTATCTGGGTATAGGGTAATTATTTAGAATGCAGTTAGGAATTACGATGGTTTAGTACAGTGGGGGCAATGGTTCTCTAAGATCCATCATTCCTCCTTCCAGTTCTCTTTGTCCTGTCTTTCCCCAACATTTCTGCCAGTGATCTAGCTACCCTGCAAATGCCCCTAAAGATGCCTAGATTCCATAGGGTCCAGGCATTCAGGAAACAGTAGAATTTAAACTTATGACCTAAACTACATTAAAAACTAAATTTCCTCTAGCCACAGACAAGACCAATTAATATTCATAGACTTCTCTTAGCTTACACTGGCCTTAGAGTTGACATACTAATAACAGTCTAATAAATTTTCTGCCAACAGCCTTCCACCTGTTGGGATTGTAAGTGTGAGCTACTATAGTTGGCTAAGAATTTACATTTCTTTGTGTACAAATGATCCATCTCATGCACATATTGGCCAGAATATCCTAAATCTTGAATAGCAGAAGTTGATTGAGTCAGCCCTGAAGAGTATCTACAGATAGCCATGGACCAACCTCAGCCCCAAGTATAGAAAACCTCCCTTCACACTGTTGATGAGAGGAATGGAGGAAACTCTCAAAATAACATATTGGCTTTTGCTACTACCATGGGTTATCTCCCAGAACTTGAAGGTGAGACTCGACTGCTTTAAAAAAAAAAATGTCTACATATAATCTAGCTGGAACTATCCTGAAAGCCTCCTCCTTAAGGACTGGCTTTCATAACATCCAAAAGTGCTGTGTAAGATGCCAACAGAAAAAAGCAATCAGTAGTTCTAACCAGCCATAAAGCCTATGAGCCATAACAAAGACCAACATGGCAAGGTAGCCCCAGTGGGCATAATAATAGCATTTGTATCTTGGGAGCAATCAACAGCTATCTAATGGCACTTAAAACCTGCTCGATGTGAGGAAATTCATGTCCAGTATTGTAAACCTTGCCAACTCACCATGGCTAATGGACCCGAGCAAACAACCTAGCAGACAGACACTTTCCTCTAGCAGTATAACTTGTGGCTACATTCTCAATATGTACACTTTATTCACAGATAAATGTAGCTCCCGTCCCTTATTGAAGAAGCATCTTGCAGCAGAAATACACAGTACAACTCCACAGCCAAAGCTCAGGGAACACCATGGTAGAGAATACAGAAAGATTCTTAAGAACCAGGTGAGTTTGGGGGCCCATACCTTTAATCTCAGGACTCAGGATTCAGAGATAGACAGATCTCTGTGGATGCTGAGGCCAGACATAATGATCTATAGAATAGTTCCAGGCCAGCCAGTAATATATGGTGAAACACTGCCTACTTATAAATAGATAGATAGATAGATAGATAGATAGATAGATAGATAGATAGGTAGATATGTAACAATTAAAGAAGTCATAAACTCGAGAAAGACAAAGGGGGGGGAATGGGTAGAAATGATGCAAAAAAAGCACTCATAAATACACACAGAGAGACATACACACACAAGTAATAATTCCATTTTTAAAGGGGGGATGAAGGAGGCTGGAGAGACACCTCATCCCTGAAGAGTACTTGTTGATATTCCACAAGACTCAGGTTTGATTCCCAACACCCTCACCTTGGCTCACAACTATCTGTAGCTCCAGTTGCAGGGGATCCAGTGCCCTCTTCTGGCCTCCAAGAGCAGAGCATGCAAGTGGTACAAGAAACCCTGGCTGCATTTGGCATAAACCCACTTGTGGTGTAAGACTATGGTCTCGGGTGTACTTTGGAAGCAGAAGGTTAAAAGTTCAAGCTCACAGTCTTCTAGATAATAAGTCCGGGAAGCATAGCAAATGAAAGATCCTTTCTCCCACTCCACTCCCCAAGAAGTGTGTTTTTAGTTTTGATTTTTTTTTTTTTTTTACATTTTTGGTACATTTGTTTACTATGTGAATGCGTGTGCCACAGCATGTCACCATGTAAAACTGAGATCAAATCCAGTTCATCAGGCTAGGCCATGAGAGTTCTATTGAGCCCTCTCTGGACCAGAATTGTTTTGTTTTTGAACCCACGTGTCACTCTGCACTCATCTTTGACTCAAACACAGATTTCTTTTCTTCGGTCTCCAGAATGAGGGATGTATGGGCGAACCAAAGATGATTTCAGGTGTGAGTACTTAACGTCTCACATCCGTCCCGGCTACTTAGTAACCCATTCTCTAAACGGCGCTAAGGAAATTTCACGTGGCATTTAACTGAGTGTGGTTTGGTAGGATGGGAGCAAGTAGTTTTTCAGCGATGTTTTAGAATACCCGAAACCATAGAAGTTCTAATCTCGAGCCATCTTGAAATTCTATTCCGGGCAAGACAAACTGCGCAACCCGTTCTGCCTCCTATAGGTCAAAAACTGTATTTCCCAACTACAGCCAAGTCTATTGGCTAGCCCGACACTCCTGGGCGGAGCCTCCAGGACTCAGGCTTCCAAAGGCGCAGCCTAGCCTGACCTTTTCCGTCTTAACTTGGGTTCCGGTTCATCTTTTGAAAGTTGATTGGCATCTAGTAAGTAACCCATCTTGCGTGCGCAATATCCACTCTGGCCAAGCGCAGAGCTCCAGAGCGCGAGACTGCAGCCGCTCCGTCCGCCCCGTCGCACCTGCCCGCGCTGCACCCCGCACCCGCGCCTCTTCATCCCCGCAGCGCCGTCCACATGATGCACCGCAGGCCCCGCAACCCCAGCCCGGACCCCTCGCCCTGCTGGTCACCGCAGCCACCAGCACCCAGCCCTGCCAAGCGCCGCCGCCTCCACCAGGAGCCCGCGAGCCCCGAGACCCTGGCTCAGCCCGAGCTGGAAGCGCCAGCCGAGCCCGCCAGCAGCGCGCTCACCTCCGTGGTGTTCCTGGCCGCCGGATGCGCCCTGCAGCTGCCCCTGGATGGCGTCGACCTGTTGCTGGAACCAGAGCCCACCTCGGTCCTGCAAGTGTCTCTCCAAGGACACACCATCCTCTTGGTACCCGAAGGACTCCAAGCCTCCACCGATTTTGGACAGCCTGGGTTTTCGGTCGCCAGCCCGCAGGGAGCCATTTCGCCAGACATGCCCCAGGACCACCTCGTTGAAATGCAGCAAGAAACCCTCTGTGAGTACTCCTACCCAGAAGGCTGTGATGAGGATGCAGACTTGGACATCCTAACGTTCTTGTCTAAGCCTCTAGCTGGTCAGGCCTCTGGGAGCCTTTCCTCCATCGCAGGGGTGCCCAGTCCTTGGTCTCAGGACCGCGTTCCAGAGCCAAACCCTATGGTGCCTTCCACTGGAGCAGAGCGATATTCTCAGAGGTCTATCTGGGAAATGGACAGCTACCTGCTGAGACCTTTCTCTGGCTCACCACTGCAGCCTCTGCCTCCATCTCCTCTGAGTCCCCAAGAGCAGCCTTCACCATGCCCTCCACGCTCTCCAAGGGCCCGTTGCAAGGCCCGGAAGCGACTGTTCTAGGAATGAACTGCCCTGCACCAATCCTTGACGTCCTACAAGTGAGGGGCTTCTCTACCCCGAGATGCAAGGCACTTAGTCGCCTGTTGTCAGAATAAAAGTGTTGCTGACCGAAAGGACTCTTCCCAAGGGCCCTAAAGATTCCTAGAAATCCAAGTGGTAAATCCCCAACACCCTCTGTTTCTTCTCTAACCAAGAAATTGTTAGGTGCCTTATGCTCTTGGTATCCTTTCGTGATTTCCCGGGATTTTTTTAAGGATTTGGACACGACTAATCTACCTCCTTGTTTCGGGCTGCTCTCCTGGAAAACTACCCAATACCATGATGAACTATAACGGTTACTTCACTTGAATGTACAGGGTTCAAAGCCATCTCCAAAGCTACTGGAATAGTCTTCCTTTCCAGTTCCTTCATTATAGATGAGATTTATGGTGAGTTTTAACAGCTGTTTTCGGCAAGCAGTGGGATATGCATTTGTTCTTTTTCTTTATCTTTGTTCTGTTTTTAGACAGAATCTCATTATAAATCTATGGCTTTCGTAGAACAAACTAGCAGAGGCTGGCCTGCCTCTGCCTCCCCAAGTGCTGGAATCAAAGGCTTGTTCCACTCTGCCAGGCTTGTGTAACTTTTTATGGTATGTTCAAATCAAGATTTCACCTCAACTGCTGGAAAATGTTTACATTACTATTATCCCACATTTTTTTTTTTTTTTTGCTTTAAATTCTTAACTGATTTTTTTCTCCTATAAGCCTAATTTGTAACGTTTTGTATGCAATTGCCATATTTATCTTGTTTTATAAAATAAAATGTCGCTGGTAAAGGTGAGTCAAAAGTCCTAGCTGTTCAGATTTTAGCTGTTCAGATTTCCCAACCTACTTTTACCAAATCCCCTCTTTGTTCTCGGGCTAACCTCAATTTTTATCTTGCTAGAGACTACTTATCTGCTTACGATTTCTTTTTGCATTAATGCAGATTTAAGCTGAGTCTCACACATACTGGGCAAGGACATCCCTAGCTCTCTGCTTACTCTTTATTTTGAGACAGGGTCTCACTGAGTTGCCTGGGCTAGCTTTAAACTCATTCTGTAGACCAGACCCACCTTAAAAATGAAACTCTCACATGAGCCACCCTAGGAGCTGAGGATATTGGCCAGACTTAGCTCTTACATACAGCTTTTTAAAAAAAAAAAAAAAAAAAAAAAAAAAACTGATTTATCATTGATGTACATTTGAGTGAGTGTGTGTGATTTGTGTGTGAACACAGGACCACGTGTGCCATCGAGTGTCTGCCACAACACACCTGTGATAATCACAGGACAACTTGGGAGTCAGTTTTCTCCATCTACCATGGGCTCAGGATGGATTCTGGTTGTCAGACTTTGTAGAGTGAATACTTGTACCTGACAGTCCCATCCCACCAGCCGAGGAAATAGGCTTTAACAGTATCTCCATCGCATCCTTGCTTCTGTAAGCCCCCGAACATGAGTTTGTGTGATAAGTTCTTAGCATTTTATGCTTGAAAATATTTCATTGCATACTCATCTTAACCTGAAATAAGAATGGCTGAGTGGCAATTAATAGACAATAAACCACTGTAGAAGCCCTTGGTCCTGTGAAGGCCCATTTCCCCAGTGTAGGAGGATGCCAGGGTGTTGAGGTGGGAGTGGGTGGGTGGGAGGAGGAGCATCCTCATAGAAGCAGGGGGAGTGGAGATGGAAGAGGGGGGAACCAGGAAAGGGGATAACATTTGGAATATAAATACATAAACTATCTAGTTTTTAATAAGTGGAAAAAAAAAAATCCTTAAATGTACAGTGGACTCCAACACAGTGCTTCATTCCAGATAAACTGGCTGTGAATCCAGAAGTTTAAATAAAAGCAGACTGAATGGAGGGTCAGTATCCAGACCAAAACTAAATAAATACAAATCAGGTTTTTAAACTAGTCTTCCTCACTCCAGCTGTGGCCGGGGGCCTTTCCCTGCAGCCTTCCCTTTGAGCCGCTTCGGGCACTTTCTTCTCCCTTTTCACTTGTTTCTGCCTGAAACTTCATCCATCTTCTTAGCATGCCTCTTGGACTGACTTGAAGTTTCTAGCCACAGTCCTGGAGGATGCGGTATCTGCCATCCCCCTCCCCCAGCCCTTGATCCCACACATACTATTTGACTACTTTAAATTTATTGATCCAGTGTTTCACCATTCTTTGTCTGGCTGTCTGACCAATATCTGAAAAATATCACTTTTATAATTGTAGCCCAGGTTGGTCCCGAAGACCTCATCCTCTGGATTTTGCCTCCCAAGTCCTAGGATTACAGGTGTGTAAAATCTGAAAAAGCCACATCTGGCTTCATTTTACTTCAAATATTTGTTGGGTTTATTTTTTTGTTTTGTTTTTTTGTTTTTGTTTGTGTGTGTGTGTGTGTGTGTGTGTGTGTCACACTGGTTGTAATGAGTGTGCGAGGGTGTTAGTTCTATTTGGCTTGGTGAAATGTAGGTTGACTGTGGTTATTGAAAAATCATCTCTTATCCTGAAATCCTACAAATTTAGACTCAGGCTCAGAGTATCTCATCCATCTTCATGCTGAAAATCCAACCAGATCTATGACTGCAATGCACAGTTTACCTCCTCTGGTTTACTGTATCAGTTACCTTTCGGTTACTGTGATAAAGTACCAAGACCCAAAGCAACATAAGGGAGAAAGAATTTATTTTTAACTTAACCTTAACATCTACGCACAGGAAGCAGGGAGGGGACAGGAGGCTATAAAAATCTTCAACACCACCCCCCAGGGAGATTCCACTCCTAAAGGTTCCAGAACCTCCGAAGATGTGCAAATGCATAAACCTACAAGGGGACATTTCTCATTCTAGATACTCATATCTTGACACTATGAGGTGTGGTGTTGACATAATTAATTCCTTCCAGAATTCAAGCGGTAATGTTTCTGTGAGAAAAATTCTCATTTCAAGAGTGTATTCATTTTCCAGGATGTTTGCTTCCTTTATTTTAAAACTTCCCCTTAGCCAGGCAGTGGTGGTGATCTTTCATCCCAGCACTCAAAAGAGGCAGAGGCAGGAGGATCTCTGTATGTTCAAGGCCAGAATGAGTTCCAGGACAGCCAGGGCTACACAGAGAAACCCTGTCTTGGAAAAAAAATCAAAACAAAAGCACTTTCCCTTAAAGTCACAGTTGGCTTGTTTGTGGGTGTTACTTTAATACGGTTTACCTTTCTGTAAATGTATTCATTCTTCATTGTGCTGGATTACCTCCTTGATCAGAAGGGTGAAGGGTGTTTGTGTTTTGTTTTAGGAGTTTTTATTTGGTTGGTTTGGTTTGGGTTTTTGTTTGTTTTTGGATTTTTTTGGGGGGGGTTGGTTTGGTTTTTGTTTTGTTTTTTTTGCTTTATTGGTTTGGTGGACACAGAATTCATCTTTCTCCTCCTACATTTGTAATTCTTCTTTTTTAAAAAAAAAAATATAAGTACACTGTAGCTGTCTTCAGACACACCAGAAGAGGGCATCAGATCCCATTACAGATGGTTGTGAGCCACCATGTGGTTGCTGGGAATTGAACTCAGGACCTTTGGAAGAGCAGTCAGTGATCTTAACTGCTGAGCCATCTCTCCAGCCCTACACTTGTAATTCATACACTTGCATATGTACAACTCCCGGGCACATATACAAAATCCTCCCTTTAGAGGGTTTGCAGCTCGTCTCTCTAAAGGACTACAGATCTGACACTGAAGACACTGAAGCACTTTCATCTTTGCTCCTTCACGGTTTGACAGTTGGTAGATGTTCAGCTCCTCATAGGAATGGACGGTTCAGTCACCACACCTTTCATTCTCTGCTCATCAAATACCTTAACATGTCAGCTAGTTAGCCAACAACTGAACTTACTACTCCCTTTCTGGTCCCTAATTGGGCTAGATGCTGGGTATAAAAGCTAACCATGATCTTAGCCAGTTGGAAACTTTCCATGTTATAGTACTAACCTACCAGGCAAGATATGCCCTCTGGTGCAGTGGTACTTAGAAGGCTATTGGGATAAACAGTTAATTCTTACTGCCTTTGAGACGTTTTCCACAGGAGGGAATTCACACATTGAGTACACAATGTAATCAAAATCAATGGCTTGGAAGTCATAGGTCCTAGAGTAGAGCCTAATACTGCTGTATTGGTAAGTGGGCAGTTGTCATATGTGTTTACACACATGTATTTAAACATACAGACTAGTGCTACCTTCAATCTTGGCCAGGGAAGCTTCTGTTTGCTATGGTTAGCAGTTTATACAAATACCCACAACTGTTAAAAGTGCTAAGACTAAGTGGCTACCGAGTGTTCAGCCATTAGGGCCAATGGCACATCTGTATCAGCTGCTCTCCTGACACCCACCATGATAAAAGGCTAGAGAACATCCCGGAACGCTATAAACAGGAGGAGGAGAGGAGGAGTGTTATAAAATGCTGAGTTAATAGATCTGTTGCAGCCACTGCCCTCATGAGCTCATCATAGCTATGGCGGCCTGCGCAAGACATGCACAAGATCAAGCCAGTGAGATCCGTCTCCAGGACAACAGGCAGCATCAAATGAACTCCATGGGTTAGAGAAGGAAGGAGAAGGGGAACATGAGACCACATAAAGTAGGAAAGGGGACATGGTAGAGGTGCCTGGGGGTACCAAGGAAGAGGTGGATGTGAACAAGATACATTTTTTTTTCTGTGTGAAACTGTCAAAGAATAGCTCTGTCTAATAACAGAACAAAATGGACTCTGGCACGTCCTGTCTTGTGGTTGCATGAAAAGCTTTGGGGAGGAGGGTTAACACACTCGGCTCTTGGGAGGCCTAGCTATAGGCAAAGTAGTCTTCTCTTGGGAGAGTACACTATATTCAGGACTAACTTTTTAAGTCTTTAACATTTATTATTATACATGTAGATGTAATGGGGAGGACACACACGGTCAGAGGACAATTGTCAGTTCTCTACATAGATCTCAGGGACTGCAGGACTAACTTTCTTGCTGGGGACAATAGTACAGAGGCTTTAAGCTCTTAATTAAAAAAAGGAAAATCAAAGATCACATGAAAAAGCACTAGAAGTGAAAAATAGAAGAGAGGGGAAGCAGACCTTCAGGTGGTAAAGTATTATTTATAAACATCAGGGATAGATGTGATTGGGTGGAGGCATAAAGGAGAAATACCAAACCTCTATGCATTTAATCCATAAAACACTGAAATACATCAGTACTGAAGGCATTTAACAACAAATTAGGGAAAGGTTAAAATGGAAATACTGCAGAACTGGGAAGATCACTCATAAGCCTACAACCTATAAGTCAGAAATATGAAATGGAGCTAAGGCCAATGGAGAGCAACAGCTGTTCTAGCAAATGCTTATGGGCAGTGAGTAAGCACTGAGGGTGGAGGGGCAGCATTATCAGAGAGAAGATAGAAAAGGAAGATAGCTACAAAGGAGAAAGAATCTACTAGGAAATGAGCTTTTGGGGGTGTTGGAGAGATGGCTGGGTGGCTAAGAGCATTGGCTGCTCTTCTAAAGAACCCTAGTTGAAATCCTACTACCTATGTGGTAGCTCACAACTATTTGTAAGCCTGGGGAATCCAAGACCTTCTTGTGGCTTTCCTAGGTACTGCACACAGATGGTTTATAAACAGGTACGCATACATATAAAATGAAAATGAAATTTCAATAAATAAAAACCAGAAGCCAGCACATGGCGGGTTAGGAGGAAATGATAAAGAACTGACTCCATCAGAGCCCAGCTGGGTCAACCCATGAGCAGACATGGCCGACTCAGCAGCTGCACCACCCAGTCCCCTGACATCAGCATCTCCTGTCCTGGGCACCTGTCTGGGAGCAGCCTTATAAGGACACTGGTGACTCTTCTGCGTCTCTTCAGCCTTCTCAGTTTCCTCCATGCAAGAAATGGCTACACATGAAGAATTATGCAGTGGATACTTCGAAGTTAGTAACAGAGATTGTTTCCTTGAGTTCTGTGTTTCGTTATGTTGTGTTGAGATAGGGTCTCTCTGTGTAGACCAGGCTGGCCCCAAGTTCACCAAGATCCTTCTGCTTTGGCCTCCCAACACTTAGTTCAATGATGTGCTCCACCACAACTGGTGTGAAGGGATATTTTACATGTCTTCACAACAAAAAGATTGAAGTGGTAAGTGGGCCAAACAAGCTTGATTTAATCATTTCATGTTGTCTTTATGCACTCTAGCACCACTTGGTACCAGTAAATGTACACGACTACTAGTTTGCAATTGGGAGAGACTTTAGGGAAATATAAAGCAAAGATTTGGAGAGAAGATTCATGAAAACATGGTAAATGATTTACAACTGTTTATATCAATTTTATGTGTCAAACATTTTAGTACATGTAACATAGTAAAAATATAAATTGTAGAGGGAGGAAAGATCAGAGGTCAGGGGCAACATGAGACATGGTCCACAGAATCAGTTGGCTGAGACGCATAGGATCAGGGAGACTGTAGGGATGTGACCTAGGCTGTCTTCATATGATATGGCTGAGTAGCTTGGGGTCATAAGGGTGGGAATAGGAACTGTGCCTGACTCTTTTTGCCTACTTATGGGATGGACTCTTTTTCTCCTACTGGTTTGTCTTGATGTGTTGGAATGAGGTGTGCCTGGTCTTACTATATATCTTCTCATACCAAGCTTGGGTGATGTTCCTGAGAGGCTTGCTTTTTTCTGTAGGAAGGTGGGGGAGGGGAGCTGAAAGAAAGAGGAGTTGGGGTCAGGGGAGAGATGGTGGGGTGGAG
Source organism: Micromys minutus (assembly GCF_963924665.1). Classification (NCBI taxonomy): domain Eukaryota; kingdom Metazoa; phylum Chordata; class Mammalia; order Rodentia; family Muridae; genus Micromys; species Micromys minutus. The sequence goes on from NC_137956.1 coordinate 30,398,006, forward strand.
AGGGAAGAAAAGGGAAGCTGTATTTGAGCTATAGTCTCTAGAAGAAGAATAAAAATAAACTAAAATGAACAAAATATACATTGTGTGAAATTACCCCCGACTCCACAAATCAGTGCAACAGACTAGAGACACCAAAGAAATTTGCACAAAGCAGAAATATCAGCCTACATAATGCTTGAAATAATGGCATTTAGTAGGGTAGGATTAAGTTTTCAATAGACTATGAGAGGACTATTAATTGATACTGCATATTTAAAAATTCGAAATGGATCACTACCTGTGTTTTCAAACTAAAACTTCATGTCCAGTACACTTAAGCTTAAGGTGGACATGAAGTTTTAGTCTGAAAACACTTAGGAAGTTTAGGAAGGTTGTGGTAATATTTACCTGTAATTTCAGGGTAAGGCAGAAGGAGATGTTAAAACAATCTCAACTACAGAGCAAGTTCAAGGCCAGCCTGGTCTCCAGGGAACCATGGATAAAAGGAGGGGAGGGAAAAACAAAACACAAAAGGCACCATTTATACCAGTACATGGAGATAAGTACATGCACTTACCACTAAGTGCAGTAAGAAAGAAGCTTTACAACATTTAGGCCTCTCACATTATATTAGGACAGCTACTTAAAAAGGCTTCAGTGGCTGGAGAGATGGCTCAGCAGTTAATAGCATTCACTGCTCTTCCAGAGGTCCTGAGTTCAATTTCCCACATGGTGGCTCACAACCATCTGTAATGGGATTGGATGCCCTCTTGTGGTGTGTCTGAAGACAGCAACAATATATCTGTGTGTGTGTGTGTGTGTGTGTGTGTGTGTGTTTAATGAAAAGAAACCTCCTGTACACTGGGAAGGCAGAGGCAGGCAGATCTCTGTTAAGCCCAGTCTGGTCTACCAACAGAATTCCAGGACATCCAGGGCTACATAGAAAAACCCTGCCAAAAAACAAACAAACAGAAAAAATGTGGAATAGGCGTGCCGGCAGGGGTCATTTGTTCCTAGCATATGAGAGGCAGAAAGGAACAATTTCTGTGTGTTCAAGCTTGCTCTACATGTCACACTTTTTTTTTTCTGTGAGTGCAGCGGAAGGAACTTTATTGATGGTATTCAAGAGAGTAGGGAGGGTTCCCTAGGCTCCTCCTGTTATTATGGGGGTCTGGGATGGAAATTGGGAGGGAGATGCTCAGTGTTGGGGGCTGAGCTGGGATGGGACTCCTCAGCAACTGAGGGCCTCTCTCTTGCTCTCAGTGTCCTTGCTGTGGGGGCTGGGGGGGTCTGTCCAGGGTTTCTTACTCCTTAGAGGCCATGTAGGCTGTGAGGTCCACCACCCTGTTGCTGTAGCCGTATTCATTGGCATACTAGGAAATGAGCTCCACAGAGTTGTCATTGAGAGCAATGCCAGCTCCAGCATCAAAGGTGGAAGAGTGGGAGCTGCTGTTGAAGTCCAGGATGCCCTTTAGTGAGTCCTCAGCTCCCTGCTTCACCATCATCTTGATGTCATCATACTTGGCAGGCTTCTCAGGCGGCACAACAGATACATTGTGGGTAGGAACTCGGAAGGCCATGCCAGTGAGCTTCCCATTCAGCTCTGGGATGACCTTGCCCACAGCCTTGGTAGCACCAGTAGATGCAGGTATGATGTTCTGGGCTGCCCCATGGATATCACCCCACAGCTTTCTGGAGGGGCCACCACAGTCTTCTGAGTGGCAGTGATGGCATGAACTGTGGTCATGAGCCCTTCCACGATGCCAAAGTTGTGATGGATGACCTTAGCGGGGGTGGGGGGCACTAAGCAGTTGGTGGTGCAGGATGCATTGCTGACAATCTTGAAGGAGCTGTCATATTTCTCATGATTCACACCCATCACAAACATGGGGGCATCAGTCAAAGAGGAGGAGATGATGACCCTTTTGGCCCCACCCTTCAAGTGGGCCCCAGCCTTCTCCATGGTGGTGAAGACACCAGTAGAATCCACAACATACTCAGCATCAGCATTGCCCAATTGGTTTTAGCGGTATCTCACTCCTGGAAGATGGTGATGGGCTTCCCATTCATGGCTAGCTTCCCATTCTCAGCCTTGACTGTGCCATTGAATTTGCCATGGGTAGAGTCATACTGGAACATGTAGACCATGTAGTTGAGGTCAATGAAGGGGTCGTTGATGGCAACAATCTCCACTTTGCCAGATCCTGAGTAGAAGGCAGCCCTGGTAACCAGGAGCCCAATACGGCCAAATCCGCTCACACCGACCTTCACCATCTTGTCTAAGGGACGAGGCTGGCAATGCATGAGAAGATGTGGCTGTTTCTGGAACAGGGAGGAGCAGAGAGCCTACATGTCACACTTTAAATGACTATACCAAAGCAAAGTTTGCAAGTCCAACTTCACTCATAAATCAATAAAATTTATAGAACAAGAGATGAGGGTGGAAAAGGAGTTTAACAGAAAGAGAGAGAACAGATCTACGCATTAGTAATTCCTTAGTGTGGAGGTAATGATAGTACAGGTTTTCATCCCAGCACTCCAAGGCAGATGCTAAACAGCAGTTACTGAGTTCAAGGCCATTGGGTCTATGTAGTGAGTTCCAGACTGGACACAGCAACAATCAGACCCTGTTTAAGAAAAAACAAAACAGGGCTGGAGAGATGGTTCAGAGCACCGGCTGCTCTTCCAGAGGTCCTGAGTTCAGTTCCCAACAACCACATGGTGGCTCACAGCCATCTGTAGTTGAAGCTGATGCCCTCTTCTGGTGTGTCTGAAGATAACAACAGTGTGCTCACATTCATAAAATAAGTAAATCGTTAAAAAAAAACAAACAAAAACTATGTTGTATACTTCAGAATTACTAAAAGAAATTTAAAATATTTTTGCCATAAAATGGTTTGAATATGAGCCGAAAAGCCGGCTAATTAGCTTTGTATCGGGGGCCCCAGACCTAAGCACGACTGTGTCCATCATGGAAGTACCATCATTCAGGAGTTAAAACTCAACAAGTAGATAGAACGCCTAGCCAAAACAAACACATGGCTCATCAAAGTCCTTTGTACTGGGAAAGTCTCTAAATGTGTTTTTGAGAGACCAGATCTTTTGGGTCCACACTCCATCTTAGAGAACCTGACCTAATGGGCCCGTACCTAGCACCAGTCTCCAGATTATTCCTGATAAGACTTGTATCTAGCACTAGGGTCCAGGTTACCCTCCAATAAAAACCTGTGTCTAGCACAAGTTTCCAGGTTATTTTCCAACAAATCTCTACATCCAGGTGACAAGCCTGCCCTTGACACTTCGCTTCCTAACAACCAACAATCAGGAGAAAAACAGAAGTTTATGGTTTGGCTCAAAGCACCAGCCAATTATGTTAAAAGCCATAATAGCCCCCAATCAGATGTGTAGCAGGCTAGATACCTCCCTCTTCCTCTGCAAATGCTTGCTTGAAACTGGACCCAAAGCAGCTTCCTCCTGTTCTGCTGCATCAGAGATGGTGATATAAGCCAAGCTTCAGCTTGAATAAAAATTATATTGGAATCAGCTCCATGGTGGTCTTTTGGGGGTTCACAAACATATCCTGGGACAAGATTTTTGGCTTCTGTAGTTCAGCTTCTAGCTAAATGTTCTTGTTAAATGAAGTATGTCAAGTCAAGATATAGTTTTTGTGATGTGATTAAATGCTCAACCAGAGAAAGGCTTGAACTACACTGGTATCCTGAGTATGTAGGGCAGCCTTGGGCTGTCTAATAAAGAACTTGGATTGAATTAAAATTATGTACAAGCAGGCTTTGCTCATAAATACCACACAACAGCTTCATTTAATCATTCATGATCTACACACAATACAGTACCACCTTGCATTCTCTATATAAATGCATACACAAAATCACTACTTACAGTTGAGAAATACTCATTAGGACAATTAGGATGTGAGAGAGGGCAGAGCTCTTAATGACACTGACTGTTCTTCAAGAATTGCCTCCTCAGGGGGATACAGAGCCCCCCTCAGGCCTCCAAGCGCATGCTCTCACATACACAAGCACCCAAAAATAAAATAATTAGTGTAGCCAGCATGGCCAACTCTTGGTTCTTTTCTCTCAAAAATTAATATACAAAGGAGCCAGTCTTAATAGAAGGTAAAAGAAAATCTCAAAGGCAAGAACTAGTAAAAATACATCAACTTAAATTTTATCATTTGGTAACAATTCCGATATTAAATATTTAGTGATAAGTATTAACCATATTAAAATGTCAGTTCTGTGAAACTGCCTGTTCTCACCCACATAACTGCAAACTAAATTTCTATAAAAACAAAGGAATGCACTGACACAAACAGGTGAGAACACACACACACACACAGACGGAAGATGACTGAGTTCAGTGGAGAAACCGAACTTTTTAATATCAACTAACAAGACCATGTTTTTGCCCTTGAAAACTGAAATTGAATCACTATCTCTGGCTTCACATAATCTGTTCCATCAGGATCCAGAGGTTAAGTTGTGCTGCTGTGAGGTGCAGGCTTGTGACAGGAGCACTGAGGAGAAAAGAGAAGAGAACCAAGATGCAAGGCTACAGTGGATGCACTGACCCTTCTTATGTGGGACCAAGAGTTGAATTGTGAAAGTATCATGTGAAAATAGAGAAAAAGCCCAGTGTGGAGGTGCCTGCCTGTGTTCCCACTAAAAGGTGGATGGCTGGAGGCACGTGTGTTCGGAGTTTGCTCACACACTAAGCTACATGGAACATTCAAAGACAACCCTGTCTACCTGAGACAATGGGTCAAAGAAATAAAAACAAAGACTGAGAGACTGGAGAGATGGCTCAGCACTTAGAAGAATTATGGCTCTCCTCCCTCAGAGGGTTTGAGTGACTCTTGCCTGGTGATCACCTATCAGATATACTGGATATCAGATACTTACACACTATAATAACCATACTAAATGTAGTTATTATAGATATAAAAAAAAAAAGGGAAATACTTTTATGTCTGCGGGTTGGGTCACCACAACATGAGGAACTGTTTAGTGGGTCCAAGCATTAGGTAGGTTGAGAACCACTACCTTAAAGGACTAATAAGTCTGCAGCATTCACATACATGACCCTTAGCCACCTGCAACTACAAGTTCAAATCATATGGCACACCCCACTCTTGCTTGCTTGCAGGAAATATGAACTAACAAAGGCATACTAACACAAACACACACATGAACAAATAAATACATGGTCTTTTTAAAGCATAAAAATTTTAAGGTAAAACTTTTGAAACAGGGAGTGCCTGGTGGCTGCTGTTTGTAATCAGCTGGGCTCTAGAACACCTGGAAGGGATTTTTATTGATTGAATCATTTGAAGTTGGAAGGCCTACCCTGAATCCTGTTTTCTGGATATGGAAAATTTTTTACACATGTATTCCTGACCTTGGGACAAGGACAGAAGTCACCCAGAAGTTCAAGGTTTCCTCAGGTCCACAGTGTGTTGTAGGCCAGTTGGGTTCAGATAAGGTACTCTGTCTGAAAAAGAAATGCTAAAAATATTCTCAAAGTACAGTGGCACATAATTAGAAAAATGAACAGAGCCAGTAAAGAGGAAGGGCAGTGGGGCCTGAGTCATACAAAGTTCTATCTTACACATGTAGAGAATGTCAGCACAAAACTGAAAGACACGAGAACAAATGTAGGGCAGGCCTTTGGGAGACATTTTCCAAAATGCTTAATTAGCTGGGCAGACAGAATCATAACAGAACTCTCTTCCTGTCTTAACAAAATAGGACAATGGTTATCAATATATTTATATAATAATTTCAATGATCTAACATGTGAATGGTTAGAAACCCAATGAAGATACAAATGGAAAAGAGTTGTGCACTCACGCATCAAGGTGTAGGGCTGTATTGAAAGTACAGCAGACACCGGACCGACTTAGGCAATGCCTCTTAACATAGTCAACAAATAAAAAATAAGAAACATAGCAGAAGAAGGGACCAGGCTATGTCCCTGAGCTGTAGTGTTTGTCTAGTTGTGTGAAGATGAGTTCTAAAGAGGGAAGAAAGAGACTAAAAAACGGCTGAAATCTCAGACCCATATAAATATAGCAAACTGCTAAAAAATGCCTCATAGAAATGGAGCAGATCTGATTATTGTCGTTTTCAAGACAAACAAATATATAATTTTGGAACATTTCTTTCACAACATTGTTTCTTGGGAGAATGAACTAATTTTCTACAACATGACTTGAGCAGTCCAGGCTAACCATGAGTTCACGATGCACCCATACTGACTGAGTTGTCACCATTTACCAGGCTGCCATTGGACTCATTATCTTGCTGATTCTGTCTCTGAACCTCTGGCATTGTAGATGTTGTAAAGAATTCACACAAGCACTTTTTTCCTTTGTTTTCACTGGCCTCCAGCATGCGAGGCAAATACTCAATTATTTTCCCAACACTGTCACAATGTCATAAACTCTTTGTCTCACCCCCACCTAGAATTGTGTGTTTGTGTGTGTGTGTGTGTGTGTGTGTGTGTGTGTGTATGTGTGTGTGTGTGTGTGATTCTAGAGGTGCTTGTGGGGTGTGGTAGAGGAATGTTGGGCGTTTTGGGGGTTTAGAAAAGGAATTTGCTCCTGGATGTCCCTGTGGATTGAATTGCCTTTATTTGTGGCACCCCACACAGGAAAATTATTTTTCCACCCACTACCAGGTTGTCAGGATATTTGTCGTATCTAATTTCTAGGTGAGGAACTAGAAATTTACTTTATTCACAAAATAAATTAGAAATGGAAATAACCAAAGAGAAACTTGGGTTGTTCCTTGGAGGTCAAGCTTGGGACTTATCATCAGTAACCAAGATATTTATTGTGACTGTTTTTCAATTAGAAAATCAACCTCTATTTGTATTGTACTGAAGAACATAATTGATCTGGGAAAATGCACAGATGACTTAGTGTTTGCATAGCATGCTAGAGGATTTGATCTAGAGGCCAATGGATTCGGTCTCCTAAAACAGATCAAAACCGTATTTTTGTGAATACTTTAGAACATGCACAATCCTAGAAGTTGGGAGACATTAACATCAATATTATTAGTTCAAGGCCAGTCTGCTACATGGTGACAATTAGGCAAGTCTGGGTATATACTAAATCTACCATAGCCTGGACTTATTGAATCATATCTTAGAAAATTAGTTCATTTTCACAAATCATCACAGTGGGGAAAAAAATCAGAATTAAATCCTTTGACTTGACAACGATAATTAAGCACTTTTGTGCTTGATTTCTAAGGGATATTTTTGAGCATTAGCTATAATTATATTTGTTTGAAACTTGAAGCCTTTTTTAAGTCTCTCTCCTCTCTTCAGTTTTCTGTTAGAGCTCACCTTCACACAAACTAGACAAACACTACAGCTAAGGGACACAGCTGGACCATCCATTGCTATGGTATTATTTATTTATTTATTGACTATATTTATGAGGCATCAGCTAAGTCAGTGTGGTATCCAGTGTAATTGTTAAGTACCCCTGAGCTCTGATGTGAGCATACCACACATTTTCATTTGAATCTTTCTTGGGTTTTTAACCATTTAAATGTTAGGTCAATGTAGTTACTACAGGAATATATTGATATCCACTGGCAGTGTGAGTTAAGGAACAGGGAGACAGCTGTGTCTTGATTCTGACTGTCCTGCTGTGTAAGTGATAGGGGAAAATGTCTCCCAAAGGCCTCCCTACATTTGTTCTCGAGTCTTTCAGTTTCCTGTTGACATTCTCTACATGTGCAAATAGACTTTGGTATGACTCAGGCCCATTGCCCTGTCCTCTTTACTGGGTCTATTCATTTTCCTAAATCTGTGCCACTGTATTTTATAACTTTGAAAGTAATTTTAGTATTTCTAGTCACAAAGAATGTCACATATTCAACCCATTGGCCTAAAACACTCTGTGTAACTGAGGATAACCTTGAACTTCAGAATGACTTCTCTTCCCCTCACAAGGGCTGGAAAACATGTAAGATGATTATTCCACCTCCAGATAACAAGATTCATGGTGTGTCTGCCCCTTCAAAGGATTGAATCAAAAAATCCCTGTAGTGCTGAGCCATCTCTCCAATATCTCAGTCTTTGTCCTTATTTCACTAACACATTTTCTCATGTACGCAGGGTTGTTTTTCAATGCACTATAAAGCTTAGTGTGTGCGCAGACTCCTAACACATGAGCCTTCAGCCATCCACCTTCCAGTGGGATAAGAGGCAGGCACCTCCACACTGGGCTTTTTCTCCATTTTCACATGATACTTTCACAATTCAACTCTTGGTCCCACATAAGAAGGGTCAGTGCATCCCCTGTAGCCTTGCATCTTGGTTCTCTTCTCTTTTCTCCTCAGTGCTCCTGTCACAAGCCTGCGCCTCACAGCAGCACAACTTAACCTCTGGATCCTGATGGAACAGATTATGTGAAGCCAGAGATAGTGATTCAATTTCAGTTTTCAAAGGCAAAACCACGGTCTTGTTATATGATGTTCAAAAGTTTGCTTCCTCAACTGAACTCAGTCATATTTAGTGTGAGTGTGGGTGTGTTGATTTCATTCTTTTGTTTTTAAAAAAAATTCAGTTTGCAGTCATGTGGATGAGCAGAGGCAGTTTCAGAGATTTGATATTTTTAGAATTTTACTGCTCATCACTTATGTTTAATGTTTGATTTGGTGCCAAAAGATAAAATATAAGTTAGTGTATCTTTACTAGTTTTTGGTTCTAAGATTTTATGTATGAATGAATTAAAATTGGTTTCTTTTTTTTTTTAATGTTTGAGAAATGAAAACCCAGAGTTCAAGGCTCGACCAGCTACACTAGTATGGTTGTCTCTGGGGTTTTGTCTATTCTTCTCTTTTTCTCTCTACCTATCTTAGTTAGAGATTTATTGCTGTGAACAGACACCATGACCAATGCAAGTCTTATAAGGACAACATTTAATTGGAGCTGCCTTACAGATTTAGAGGTTTAGTCCAGTGTCATCCAGATGAAAGCATGGCAGTATCCAGGCAGGCTTGGTGCAGGAAAAGCTGAGTTCTACATCTTCATCCAAAGGAAACCAGGAACAGTCTAATCATCCTAAAGCAGCTAGGATTAGTGTCCCCAGGCCAGGCCCAGAGCAGCATACTTCCTCCAAGAAGGCCACACCTTCTACTAGTGCCACTCCCTGGTCCAAGCATATGCAAACCATAATATTCCACTCCCTGGTCCATTACCCTTTTTAAAATACATGATTCTATGGGGGACATACCTAAACATAGCATAATAAAAATTACATTTAGTCTAACTTCCAATGTCCCCATAGTCTGTAGCAGTATTAATAATGTTAAAGGTCCAAAGTTCAAAGTCTCTTCTGAGATCCATCCAATCACTTAACTGTAATCCTTGAATTAAGTCAGGCAACCAGCTGGGCAAACCCTAAATTCTGCCATCCCCATGCCTGATGTCAAATCAGTCTTCAGATCTTCAACTCCTTTCTCATCTTTGTTGACTGCAACAAATTTCTTTCTCCTGGGCTGGTTCCACTTCCTGATAGCAGCTTTCCTTGGTAGGTATTCTGCCCCTCTGGCATCTAACATCTTTGGGCCTCCAAGGCAGCTTCAATGTTACAGCTTTTCCTTTCAATGTCTGGGATCTACACATGATCTTCTGGGCTCCTCCAAGGACTTGCTTTACTTCTGAAGCTCTTCCCCCTGTAGCACTTCAAGCTCAGGTTGATCCGCTACACCTTTGCTGTTGTTTTTGGTGATCATCCCATGTTACTTGCATCTCAAATATACTGGGGTCTTCCATTGCAACTAGGCTTCAAAATTGCCTCTCAGAGGCTCCCTTCATGGTGCCAAGCTTTATATCCTTTGCATGACTCCTTCAATCCTGGATTGTCAACAGCAACTGAGGCTGCACTTTCACCAAAGGCCTTCCATGGCATCTCATAGTGCCAAGTTTCAGCTGTTCTCCATGATGCCTTCATGCCTTCAAAACCAGTACCACCTGGGTGATTCTTACATATTACCAAGTACAGCTACAGCATGAGGCTATCTCTGGAACACAGTTTCTTGTGCTCTCAAAAAACACTTCTCAGAAGATTTCACCTCAGTAATGCTGGTCACTGCTTAATCAACACTAATTTTTTAGCTCCAGGTAACCAGCATCAATTGTCCCAATGGTCTCCTTGTCTTAAATATAAGGCCAGAGGCACATGGTTGAAGCTGCCAAATTCAGCTGCTTGCAGGAGCTGAAACATGCCCCCATTGCTCCATATTACCTAAACATTAGATTCCACTTTTCCAACTCCTTCATTACCTAAGCATGGCAGTCCTAGGACTTTCTCTATATATTGACCTTGAATTTAGATAACTTGACGCCAGTCTCTGGAGATTAAAGGTGTGTACCACCACACCTAGATTTCAGCTTGTCTTCAGATAGAACTTGCAGGGTTTTAGGATGGCCTTGAATTTACAGATATGCTTGTTCTTTACTCTTGGATTAAAGGTCTAACTAAGTTTGCCTGGTGCTAATTTAGCTGGGTGGGATTTTGTCCCAAGATCCTTACGTTCCTAATTACATTTAAAATTCTTGAACACACAATTTATATCCATTTCACTTCCTGGTGTCCCATTAATACTCAAACCATACAATTTTGTATGTTTCCTTTCTCAACTTGCTCCTTTTCATTAAACTCCTCTTCATAAGGGTGAGCTGTAAATCGCACAAAAGAATTTACACCAGGATGTTTTGAGACATCCTTTTCAAAGCAATGAATCTAAATATCTTCATCTTAAACTCAGAAAGACTTTTTGGACAAGGGCAAAAAGCAGCCATGTTCTTCACCAAAATACTACAAAAACAGTCTATTGGCCACATACTGAAATTCTCCACTGAAACAGCTTGATCCAGGTCAGCATATTCCAAATGACTCTCCCTAGCAAAGTCTTCCATATTCTTACTAGCATAGCCCATTAAGCTCCATTTAAAGCCTTTCAGAGTTTTCCAAATCCAAAGACGCAAATACACATTCTTCCAAACAAAGGTCAGGCCTATCAGAGCAATACCCCACTCCTGGTACCAACTTCAGCCTTAGGTAGGGTTTAATTGTTGTGTACAGACACCATGACCAAGGCAAGTCTTCTAAAGACAGCATTTAATTGGAGCTGGTTACAGGTTCAAAGTTTCAATCCAGTGACATCCAGATGAGAGCATGGCAGAATCCAGGCAGGCTTGGTGCAGGAGAAGCTGAGAGTTCTACATTTTCATCCAAGGGAAACCAGAAACAGACTGTTCATCCTGAGACAGCTAGGAGCGGTGTCCCCAAGCCCACCCCCAGAGTGACACACTACCTCCAACAAGCCAATACCTTCTACTAGGCCATGACCTGTGCCAAGCATATGCAAACAATAACACTGCCTTAAGATATGTCAGTGCCTATTTTAATGATGGCCATTAAATTTTTAACCTCCCTTTTGTCCCACCGCCAACCAGAGGAGGTGGCAAAGACAGGATACCTGAAGATTGGACCTGTTTAAAAATGGCTCTGTGTTGTCTAGAAATGGGCAGAGAATTCACACGACAGCTGCTGTAGGTTGATGCGATAACAAAGACTTCTCCAATGTGGCCTCCCCCAGGTAGAGACAAGACAACAGGATTTGGGAGACCCTAGCAGGAACAGGCAGGCAGAAGAAATTCAGACCACAAAAATATCAGGAGTTGCCCCTCTCCTGACAGAGCAAAGATCAGGGAAGAGGGGAGACCAGCAAGATTTTGTTCTGCAAGCAAGCCAAGGATAGCCTCTCTCACTGTCCAGTCTGGTTTATACTAATTCCAAACATCATGTGTTCTCCACAGGTCTATTCTTAAGCAAAAGTCTTGGTTTGCCTTAGCCTATGACTTGCCTCAATAGGTGAATCTAGCTCAGCTGATAACACTCTGCTAATCAGCCTGAGGTAGTGGAATTACCTAGAAAGTGAAGCATACTACCAAGTTTTTTGTATAGTTTAGTTTTGGTATTTGTGTGTGTGTGTGTGTGTGTGTTTCTCTCTATGGGGTACCAGGTAACTCAGATCACCTATTCAATTTATGTTACACAAATACCGGAGTGTAGTTAGTGACAGATACATCATCACGTGTCCTTCCACCTGCTTGCTGTAGAAGAATATCCTTGGTCCACTGTCTGTTTCAGGGAAAAAAAAAAAATCCTTCCAATCTGTCTTATCTAAGCACCATCTGACAGGACTGACTCTCCAAAGACCTTTTAAATTACCCCATCCACTCCCTATTCTCCAGCTCCCTCTCCATATTTCTTTTTAAAGACAGGGCTTCTGTAGTGAAGACTGACACAGAACCCAGATATCCACCTCTGCTTCTGAGTGTTGGGAACCAGGGAATGTGCCTAAAACACTGGGCCTACCCCATGCTTTCAGCACCTATACCATGTCACCTTTGGCTTTAATGACAAAACCAAAGACTTTTTTTTCTTTTTCCTTATCGGATGATGTGCACCTATAATATGTTGCCCATGTCTTGAAGATACAAGACTTAATAGTAATATTATCACATTAGGTCAAATTTTAAAAGCATTGCTTTATTTTATACACAATAACAAACATTCAATAACTGATCATTTTTAAAAGTCAATAGGAGAAAAGTTATAAAGCTAAAAGTACAAATGCATATGAAACGGTAACCCAAATAATTTAAATGAGTCTAACACTAAAGTCACCCTGAGAACATCAGTCAAAATGAATGGACCATCAGCGCATGCTGAAAACAGGTGGTGACCATTTGAAGCGAGTCTCACTCACAAGTGAAGTCCAGAAGTTAAGGAATGTCTGAGAAGAAGAAAAGAAGCATCCTCCATTTGGGGCTCCACCCATCTTCTCCTACGCTGGTAATTGTCCGTTTCTTCGAAGGGAGTATTGAACCAACATGGACAATCTTCATTGAGTCATGGATGGACAGTGTTTCTAGGAAGCAGGAGAGGCTGACGAGTTCTTACACGAAGTGTCCATGAGGTGAAAATGGAAGGTTTTGAGTCAAGCCGGAAGTTTGACAATCCATCTTCTGTTTTCAAAGGCAGATTTTAATAAACTACCAAGGTGAGATGTAGTGTCTCCCGACTTCTTGAAGTCTTTCCCTCGAGGCTCTACGAGGCTCCAGGAAGCACAGTGTACACACAGGATCGAGGTCAGGTTGTTAGGAATCCACGGGAGCGCTGGGAGTCAGGTCGTTGTCTGAGTCTCTGTGTGTTCCTGGAGCAGTCCATTTCCCTTAGAAGAGGCGCCTCCTGGCCTTGCATGGAGGGCGAGATGGGTTTCTAGGTCTCAGAGGGAGCTGTTCTTCTGGACTCCTAGGAGGAGGTGGAGGGAGAGGCTGCAGGGGTGAGTCTGGAAGAGGTGACATCATGCTGCCTTTGTGGCTTGAGCTGGATCTTGGATCACATCCCTCTGCACTGGGAGAGAATGAAGGGCTCAGGCAGTGTGGGACTTGGCCCTGAAAGGAAGAAGAGGAGAGATGAAGGCTTGGGACCAGGCCAGCTGCCGCATTAATCCATCCTATCCCCTAGTGAGAGGTATTTTCCAGGACCAAGCTGTCTCTTACCAAAGCACCGAACGACCCTGGCTGGATGACTATAGGGACCCCGGGCATGTGGACAGGAGCAGACCCAAGCTGGCTGGTGGGCAAGATCTCAGGCTGTCCTTGCCAGGTCCAGGGATGGATAGGTCCTTCCAGGTCCCACTGAGCTGGGCGGTCTAGTTGGATTCGAGGGCGCTTGGCAGGAGGATTGGGTCCAGGGTCAGTGCTGGTGCTGCAGGGTCTTACTCCCGCCATGTTGTGGTGATGTGGGTCGCTGGTCCAACGAGGTGTGATGCAGGCAGGTGCTAGACCTGTGAGCTGTTCTTTTTTTTTAGGTACAGTTGTTGTCTGACCAGCTTTGGGAAGAGAGCAGATGTGATCAGACAGACTAGCTGATCTAGAGTGTTGGCTGGGAGAGGGTCTCAGTTCTTTAAATATCCCAGACTTCCAAGGAAGCTCCGCCCAGGCAGGGCAGGGCACTCAGAGGGTGTGGCAGGGGAGGGGGGAGGGGGAAGGATCTTTGGGAATTTCTGGGTTTGAGAGTAGGGAATTAGTCTTTGAATGTCCTTATGATTTGCCTTTCCTTTTTTTGTAGCCTTAAGCACAAGAATATTATTTTCCCAACCCCACCAAAAGGTTATGAACTCTTTGTCTCACCCCCACCTAGAAGTGTGTGTGTGTGTGTGTGTGTGTGTGTGTGTGTGTGTGTGTGTGTGTGTGTGATTCTAGAGGTGCTTGTGGGGTGTGGTAGAGGAATGTTGGGCGTTTTGGGGGTTTAGAGAAGGAATTTGCTGCTGGATGTCCCTATGGATTGAATTGCCTTTATTTGTGGCACTGCACACAGGAAAATTATTTTCTCACTCACTACCACTTTGTCAGGAACTCTTCGTTGCATCTCTAATTTCTAGGTGGGGAACTAGAAATTTGATTCACAAAATAAATTCGAAATGGAAATAACCAAAGAGAAACTTTGGTTGTTCCTTGGAGGTCAAGCTTGGGACTTAACATCAGTAATCAAGATACTTATATGTGACTGTTTTTCAATTAGAAAATCGACCTCTATTTGTATTGTACTGAAGAACATAATTGATCTGGGAAAATGCAAGGAAGATTGAGTATTTGCCTAGCAGGCTAGAGACCAATGGGTTCCATCTCCAGAAAAAGATCATAAGAAGTATCTTGTGAATACTTTACAACATGCACAATCCTACAGGTTGCGAGACATTAACAGCAAGACTATGAGTTCAAGGCCAACCTGCTACCCTGGTGACAACTAGGCCAGTCTGGGTACACAGTTAACTCTACCATTGCCTGGACCGATTGAATCCTGTCTTAGAAAATTAATTCATTCTAAGAAATCATCACAGTGGGGGAAAAATTCAGAATTAATTTGTGTTGAAAATGATAGTTAAGTACTTTTGTGCTTGATTTCTAAGGGGTATTTTAGAGCATTTGCTATATTTATATATGTTTGAAACTTGAAGCCCCTTTTAAGTCTCTCTCCTCTCTTCAGTTTTCTGTTAGAGCTCACCTTCACACAAACTAGACAAACACTACAGCTAAGGGACACAGCTGGACCATTCTTTGCTATGGTATTTCTTTCTTTCTTTCTTCCTTCCTTCCTTCCTTTCTTTCTTTCTTTCTTTCTTTCTTTCTTTCTTTCTTTCTTTCTTTCTTTCTAGACTATATCTATGAGGCACCATCAAAGTCAGTGTGGTATATGGTATAATTGTTAAGTACTCAGAAGTTCTGATGTGATCATACCACACGTTTTCATTTGAATCTTTCTTAGGTTTTTAACCATTTAAATGTTAGGTCAATGTAGTTACTACAGGAATATATGATATCCACTGGCAGTGTGAGTTAAGGGACAGGGAGACAGCTGTGTCTTGATTCTGACTGTCCTGCTGTATAAGTGATAGGGGAAAATGTCTCCCAAAGGCCTCCCTACATTTGTTCTCATGTCTTTCTAGTTTCCTGCTGACATTCTCTACATGTGTAAATAGACTTTGGTATGACTCAGGCCCATTGCCCTGTCCTCTTTACTGGGTCTGTTCATTTTCCTAAATCTGTGCCACTGTATTTTATAACTTTGAAGTAATTTTAGTATTTTTTGTCACAAAGAATGTCATGTATTCAACCCATTGGCCTAAAATACTCTGTGTAACTGAGGATAACCTTGAAATTCAGAGTGACTTCTCTTCCCCTCACAAGGGCTGGAAAACATGTAAGATGATTATTCCACCTCCAGATAACAAGGTTCATGGTGTGTCTGCCCCTTCAAAGGATTGAATCAAAAAATCCCTCAAGATGTACTTTAACCCTTGGGTTTTTGTCAATTCCAGATGGATATAAGCTGAGAACCAAGGACCGCCACCAGGTACACTCCCTGTGTCAAAAGTTTTACCTTCACATTTTCTCATTCCTTTTTAGAAAACATGTATTTATTTGTTAATGTGCCTGTTATTATGTCTTGTTAGTTCTTATGTCATGCAGCATGCAAGAGCTAGGAGAAAAGGGGGTGTTGGATGGTTGGAACCGGAGTCACAGGTGGCAGAGGTCATGTGAATGCTGCAGACTTATTAGCCCTTTAAGGCAGTGGTCTTCAACCTTTCCATGCTGGGACCTATTGAATCAGGTCCTCATATTGTGTTGACCCAGGCATAAAAGTATTTCCATTTTTTCATATCTGTAACAAGCTATATTTATTATGATGTATAGAAATCTTATATCCAGTATACCTGTTAAATGATCACCAGGTGAGAATCACTCAAACCCTCCGAGGGAGGAGAGCCATAATTCTTCTAAGTGCTGAGCCATCTCTCCAGTCTCTCAGTCTTTGTTTTTATTTCTTTGACCCATTGTCTCAGGTAGACAGGGTTGTCTTTGAATGTTCCATGTAGCTTAGTGTGTGAGCAAACTCCGAACACACGTGCCTCCAGCCATCCACCTTTTAGTGGGAACACAGGCAGGCACCTCCACACTGGGCTTTTTCTCCATTTTCACATGATACTTTCACAATTCAACTCTTGGTCCCACATAAGAAGGGTCAGTGCATCCACTGTAGCCTTGCATCTTGGTTCTCTTCTCTTTTCTCCTCAGTGCTCCTGTCACAAGCCTGCACCTCACAGCAGCACAACTTAACCTCTTGATCCTGATGGAACAGATTATGTGAAGCCAGAGATAGTGATTCAATTTCAGTTTTCAAGGGCAAAAACATGGTCTTGTTATATGATATTCAAAAGTTTGCTTCCCCCACTGAACTCAGTCATATTTAGTGGGTGTGTTTTTGTATGTGTGTGTGTTTGAGTGTGTGTTGATTACATTCTTTTGTTTTTAAAAAATTCAGTTT
Organism: Micromys minutus; assembly: GCF_963924665.1. Taxonomy (NCBI): domain Eukaryota; kingdom Metazoa; phylum Chordata; class Mammalia; order Rodentia; family Muridae; genus Micromys; species Micromys minutus. The sequence continues at coordinate 30,414,933 of NC_137956.1, forward strand.
GCAGTCATGTGAGTGATCAGAGGCAATTTCAGAGATTTGATATTTTTAGGATTTTACTGCTCATCACTATATGTTTAATGTTTGAATTGATGCCAAATGATAAAAACTAAGTTAGTGTATCTTTACTAGTTTTTGGTTCTGATATTTTATGTACGATTGAATTAAAATTGGTTTCTTTTGTTTAATGTTTGAGAAAAAAAAACCAAGAGTTCCAACTTCACCAGATACACTAGAGTGGTTGTGTTTGTGTTTGGGGTTTCATGCATTTGAGTACATGCACTTGGAGGCATGATGAAGGCTCTGGACCAGGCCTTTCTTGAAGAGCGTCAGTGCTCTTAAGAGCTCTGCTCTCTCTCACATCCTAATTGTCCTATGAGTTCATTTCTCATGTTTTCATTTATATAGAGAATACAAGGTGGACCTATGATGTATAGATGAAGATAGATTATTAAACAGAGCTGTTTTGTGGTATTTATGAGAGAAGCCAGCTCATACATATGCTTAAGTCAATCAAATTTCTTTATTAGCTACCCCAAGACTACCCTGCTTTCTCAAGACACAGTATAGCCCAAAGCCTTTCTCAGGATGAGATGTTAAAGAACAAAAATCACATCTTACTTTGACAAAAATCAGTTCACAAAAACTATTAGCTAGAACGGGAACCTACAGAAGCCAACAAATTTTGTACCAGAAAGTGTTTGTGGTCACTGAAAGGACCTGAATGATTTTATTCCAGTGAAGTATTACCTGGGTCTATTTATCGATACTTAAGTCTGGTCCATACCACCATCTCTGATGCAGCAGAATGGGAGAAGCTGCTTTGAGACCAGTTTCAGGCAAGCATTTACAGAGGAAGAAGTGGGTTTCTAGCCTGTTTCACATCTGTTTGAGGCCTTTATGGCTTTTAACATAGTTGGCTGGTGCTGGGAGCCAAACAATGAACCTAACTCTGCTATCCTCCTGATTGTTAGTTTTTAGGAAGTAAAGTCTCAGAGAAAGGTTTGTAACCTGAAGGTAGAGATTGTTGGGGAATAATCTGAAAACATATTAGATGCAGGTTTTTTGAGGGTAACCTGGAAAATGGTGCTAGACACAGGTCTTGTTGGGGGGAATCCTGGAAACTGGTTCCATGTATATGCCTGTAAGGTCAGGTTCTGTAAGATGAAATGTGCACCAAAACTTCTGGTCTCTCAAAAGCACAATCAGAGACTTTGTCAGAAAAAGAGACTTTGATAGATCTGGTCTTTGTTTTGGCCGCTGTTGGTCTCTAAGTGTTAGCTTTTAACAGCTAATGATGGTACTTCATGATGGAGTCAGCTGTGCTTAGGTCTTGGGCCCTGTTACAAAGCTCATTACCCTACTTATCTCTTCACATTTATATCATTTTGTGGTGAAAATATTTAAAATGTCTTATAATAATTTCAAAATACAAACCACAGATTTTTGTATTAAAAAAAAAATAAAATGGTCTCATGGTGTTCCTCTTTCCCACTTGGAACTTACTACATAGACCCAATGACCTTGAACTCAGTATCTCCTGATTAACATCTGCCTCAGTTGTATTGAGATTAAATCTGCTCTATCATTACCCCCCACACTACAGAATTTCTAGTGTGGAGATTTGTTACTTTTTTCTCTTTATGTTAAGCTCATTTTAAAACCCTCATCTATTTTGGTCTATATAAATAAATTTATTAATTTATGGGTGAAGTTGGACATACAGACTTTGCTTTGGTATAATCATTTCAAAAGTAAGAAATGAAACAGTTGATATCTGTTGCACAGCAAACTTCAACACAAAGAGCAGACTCTCCCTCTGAAGTGCTAGGAACAAATGGCCCCTGCCAGGCTCACTGCCCACATTTCTTTCTTTTTCAGCTTTATTTTTCTTTGTTTGTTAGTTTTCATGTTTTGAGGAAGGGTTTCTCTGTGTTGCCCTGATTGTCCTAGAGTTTAATATCTGTACCAGAGAGGACTCAACAGAGATCTTCTTGCCTCTGCCTCTCCAATACACAAGAGGGTATCGCCTTCCTTTGTTTTAAATTTATTTATTTTATTCATATGAATGCACTGTAGCTGTGTTCAGATACACAAGAAGAGGGCATCAGATCCCATTGCAGATGGTTGTGAGCACCCATGTGATATTTGGGATTAAACTCAGCACCTCTGGAAGTCAGACAATGTTATTAACCTCTGAGCCATCTTTTCAGCCCCTACCCTAGCCTTCTTAAGTAGCTGAACTAATATAATGTGAGGGGCCTAAATGTTGTACAACTTGTTTCTTACTGCACTTAGTGGGTTGGATTTCTGAGCACATCTCCATCTGCTAGTATAAGTGTTGCCCCCTGTGTTTGTGACTCTTCCCCTCTTTTGTTTTAGGTTCCCTGAATCCAGCCTGGCCTTAAACTTGCTCTGTAGCTGAGAATGAGCATTAAATTCTCCTCCTATTGCTTTACCCAGAAATTACAGGTAAAATTTACCACAACCAGTGCACTTAAGATTCTTATGTCTACTGCATGAAAAGTATTAATCTGAAAATACTTAACTTCATCCGTTTCTGTTTTTGTCATATGAAGAGACAATAAATTATACCATCACAGTCCATTTAAACTTTTATTATCCTTTAACACTGAAGGCAATTATTTCCAGCCATATCTTGTCTCTTATATTTTCTGGGTTTCAATTTACAAGGATTATGACAATTTGGTGTGAATTTTGTAAAAGGAGAGGAAGAAGAAGGAAAGTAGTAATACCAATCCATTCTTCTAGCTCTGTCTTTTCTCTCTACCTTTACTTATTTCAATGCCTATTTTAATGATGGCCATTAAATCCCTTAACCTCCCTTTTAGCCCATCACAGACCAGAGGCAGTAGCACAGACAGGATACCTGAGGACTGGATTTGTTTAGAAATGCTTCTTGGAGCAATTGATGTCTGTGTTGTCTGGAAATGGGCAGAGAATTCACAGGTTGGCAGCAGCAGCTTGATCCACTGGCAAAGACTTCTCCAATGTAGCCCCAGCCTGGTAGAGACAGTATAGCAGGAGGTGGCAGGACCGAGTGGGAACAGCCAGACAGCAGAAATTCAGACCAGCAGAAATATCAGGAGCTGTGCCTCTCTTGACAAAGCAAAGATCAGGGAGGAGGGGAGACCAACAAGCCTTTTGTTCTGCAAGCAAGCCAAGGTCAACCTGTCTCACTGTCTGTCCAGTCTGGTTTATACTTACTCCAAACATCATGTGTTCTCCACAGGTCTTGTCTTAAGCACAAGTCTTGGCTTGCTTTAGCCTGTGACTTGCCTCTGTAGGTGAATCTAGCTCAGCTGACATCACTCTGCCAATCAGCCTGAGGTGGTGGAATTGGCAAGAAAATGCAGCATACTACCACAAGTTTTTCTGTGTTTCTTTCTGTGGAGGCAGGAGCAACTGAGCTCAACTGTGCAATGCAAGGTACAGCAATATCAGGAGTAGTTAGTAACACATCCTTCATCACATCCTTCCATCTGCTTGCTTTAGCAGAACCTCCTTTGTCTACTGTCTGCTCTGGGAAACCTTCCTTCAAGCCTGCCTTAGCTACACATCATACAGCAGGACCGACTCTCCAATGAAAATTTAAAATACCCCCACATCCTCTGCCTTAGTCAGGGTTTCCGTTCCTGCACAAAACATCACGACCAAGAAGCAAGTTGGGGAGGAAAGGATTTATTCAGCTTACACTTCCACATTGCTGTTCATCACCAAGGAAAGTCAACTGGAACTCAAGCGGGTTAGAAAGTAAGAGCTGATGAAGAGGCCACAAAGGGATGTCACAAAATGGCTTGCTTCCCTTGGCTTGCTCAGCCTGCTTTCTGATAACACAAGTCTACCAGCCCAGGGATGGCACCACCCCCCCCCTTTATCACTAGTTGAGAAAATGCATTACAGCTGGATCTAATGGAGGCATTTCCTCAACTGAGGCTCCTTTCTCTGTGATAACTCCAGCTTGTGTCAAGTTGACACAAAACCAGCCATTAACTACTGCTCTACCCCTCCCTCTCTCCCCTGTCTCTCTAAATAAAGGGCTGCTATACTAATGGGTGGCCAGGAATTCATATATTGTCCTCTATTTTTGATTATCCAGACTAAGGAGAAGTATTACCATCACCAAGCCCATTCCATTCTTTCAGCCCTCATACAATGTCAGATTTAACATTAGCAGAGAGAGCACAGTGAATCAGTGATTTCTTTTGTAGTTATGTGCACCAGTAATCTGTTCCCCATGGTTTCTTGAAGCTAAAACATAATGAAATGATCACATGAGCTCAGGATATACAAGTAATATTTTATTTCCATACACAAGATGCACATTCAATAACTGATGAAAATTTTATAAAAGTTATATGAGAAAATAGATATTAGGCTAAAAGTACAAAAGCATGTGAAACGGTAACCCAAACAATTTAAATGAGTCTAACACTAAAGTCACTGTGAGAACATCAGTCAAAAAGAAAGGACGATCAGTGCATGCTGAAAACAGCTGGTGATCATTTCAGACCAGTCTCACTCACAAGTGAAGTCCAGCACTTTAAGGAATGTCTAAGAAGAAGAAAAGAAGCTTCCCCCATTTGGGGCTCCACCCATCTTCTCCTACGCTGGTAATTGTCCGTTTCTTTGAAGGGAGTATTGAACCTACATGGACAATCTTCATTGAGTCATGGATGGACAGTTTTTCTAGGAAGCAGGAGAGGCTGACGAGTTCTTACACGAAGTGTCCATGAGGTGAAAATGGAAGGTTTTGAGTCAAGCCGGAAGTTTGACAATCCATCTTCTGTTTTCAAAGGCAGATTTTTTAAAACTACCAAGGTGAGATGTAGTGTCTCCCGTCTTCTTGAAGTCTTTCCCTCGTGGCTCTACGGGTCTCCAGGAAGCACAGTATGTACACGGGATCGAGGTCAGGTTGTTAGGAATCCACGGGAGCGCTGGGAGTCAGGTCGTTGTCCGAGTCTCTGTGTGTTCCTGGAGCAGTCCATTTCCCTTAGAAGAGGTGCCTCCTGGCCTTGCATGGAGGGCAAGATGGGTTCCTAGGTCTCAGAGGGAGCTGTTCTTCCGGACTCCTAGGAGAAAGTAGAGGGAGAGGCTGCAGGGGTGAGTCTGGAAGAGGTGACATCATGCTGCCTTTGTGGCTGGAGCTGGACCATGGATCACATTCCTCTGCACTGGGTGAGAATGAAGGGCTCAGGCAGTGTGGGACTTGGCCCTGAAAGGAAGAAGAGGAGAGATGAAGGCCTGGGACCAGGCCAGCTGCCGCATTAATCCATCCTATCCCCTAGTGAGAGGAATTTTCCAGGACCAAGCTGTCTCTTACCAAAGCACCGAACAACCCTGGATCGATGACTATCAGTTCCCGGGGCACGTCCGCGAAAGCAGATCCAAGCGGATTGGAAGGTGAGAAGTCAGGATGTCCTGGCCAAGCCGAGCCCGGGAGGCCCTCTGGGACCACTAGGACGGTGTGTCCTTGGAGCGAAACCTGCAGTATTGAGGTGGGCTGGGGCTCGAGCACCAAGTCGAAGCCATCCAGAGGCAGCTGCAATGCATTGCCAGAGGCCAGGTACACCACAGAAGTGAGCCAGTCGTAGGGAGCAGGCTGGTCTAGTTGGCATCCAGGACTATTGGAAAGATAGGCTCCAGGGGCAGCGCTGGTGTTGCAGGACCTGACTCCTTCCATGTTGTGATGGTGTAGGCTCTTGGTGGCCGGTGCCCAATGAGGTAAGACCCAGGTGCTGGACCTGTGAGCTGTACTTCCTGCAGGGACAACTGTTGTCTGGCTGGCTGTGGCAAGAGACTCTGTGAACTCTCTGAGACAGAGCAGATGTGATCAGAAGGACTAGCTGATCAGAAGTGTAGGCTGCAGGAGTGCCTGATGTCATTATATATTTCTGGCTGCCTAGGAAGCTCCACCCACGGAGGGTGGGGCGTAGCGACCAGGTACAGGATAGGGAGGGGGAGTGGATATGGTAGGGGAAAGAATGTTGGGAATTTCTAGATCAAGAAAAGGGAATCAGACCTAGGATGTCCTTATGATTTGCATTACCTTTATTTGTATCAACATACACAGGAAATTATTTTTCCACCCTCTGCCACATTGTCACCTACTCATTGTAGCAATCCCAGTTAGTAATGTGTGTGTGTGTGTTTTTCAACAGTGTGTTCGAGTGTGAGTGTTTCTGTGTGCGTTAGCACTTGAGAGTGTGTGAGTGTTTATGTGTTTTTGCATTAGTATAAGTGGATGTGTTTGCATTTTTGGGTGTGTTAGTGTGAGTGTGTGTGTGCTCTCTCTTACAAGCTAATGGTCCTAATGAGTTCGTTTCTCAATGTGAGCAGAGATTGTATGTATTCATTTATATAGAGAATACAAGATGGACCTATGATATATAGATCATGAATGATTATTAAATGCATGAGCTGTGTGGTCTTTATGAGAAAAGCCAGCACATACATGGTCTTAAGTCAGTCAAATTTCTTTCTTAGCTTCCCCAAGGCTACCCTGCTTTCTCAAAATCACAATATAGCCCTAAACCTTTATCAGGAGGAGATGTTTGAGAAAAAAAACAACACACGTTGCTTTGACATACTTCAGTTAACAAAAACTATTAGCTACAAACTGAACTTCAGAAGCCAACAAATGTTGTGCTAGGAAATATATGTGATGTATGGTATTTAAGGTTTTCTTCACCTAGAACTTGCTCTGTTCTAGGCTGGCCTTGAATTTAGAGAATGGCTCATCTTGGATATATGGGATTAAAGGTTTGTACTATATTGCCCGGGGCTAACTAGCTGGGTGGGATCTTGTCCCAAGGTCCTTACTTTCTTCATTCAATTTAAAATTCTTGAACACAGAATTGAGCTCCATTTCACTTCCTGGAGTCCCTTTAATACTGGAACCATATTTTTTGTATCTTTCCTTTCTCAACTTGCTCCTTTTAATTAAAATGCTCTTCATAAGGGTCAGCTTTAGTAACCACACAACAGAATTTACACCAGGCTGTTTTGAGACTTTCTTTTTCAAAGCAATGAACCTAAATCTCTTCATCTTAAACTCAGGAAGACTCTTTGGACAAGGGCAAAAAGCAGCCATGTTCTTCACCAAAATACTACAAAAACAGTCTATTGGCCACATACTGAAATTCTCCACTGAAACAGCTTGTTCCAGGTCAGCATATTCCACATCACTCTCAGTAGCAAAGTCTTCCATATTCTTACTAGCATAGCCCATTAAGCCCCATTTAAAGCCTTTCAGAGTTTTCCAAATCCAAAGACGCAAATACACATTCTTCCAAACAAAGGTCAGGCCTATCAGAGCAATACCCCACTCCTGGTACCAACTTCAGCCTTAGGTAGGGTTTAATTGTTGTGTACAGACACCATGACCAAGGCAAGTCTTCTAAAGTCAGCATTTAATAGGAGCTGGTTACAGGTTCAGAGTTTCAGTCCAGTGTCATCCAGATGAGAGCATGGCAGCATCCAGGCAGGCTTGGTGCAGGAGAAGCTGAGAGTTCTACATTTTCATCCAAGGGAAACCAGGAACAGACTGTTCATCCTGAGACAGCTAGAGCGGTGTCCCCAAGCCCACCCCTGAGTGACACACTACCTCCAACAAGCCAATACCTTCTACTAGTGCCACTACCTGGGCCAAGCACATGCAAACTATCACACTGCCTAAAGATATGTCAGTGCCTATTTTAATGGTGGCCATTAAATCCCTAAACCTCTCTTTTGACGAACCGCCAACCAGAGGAGGTGGCACAGACAGGATACCTGAAGTTTGGACGTGTTCAAAACTGGCTCTTTGTGGTTACTGATGTCTGCATTGTCTAGAAATGGGCAGAGAATTCACACGACAGCAGCCGTAGGTTGAAGTGCTGACAAAGACCTCTCCAATGTAGATTCCTCCAGGTAGAGACAAGATAACAGGATTTGGGAGACCCTAGCAGGAACAGGCAGGCAGTAGAAATTCAGACCACAAAAATATCAGGAGTTGCCCCTCTCCTGACAGAGCAAAGATCAGGGAAGAGGGGAGACCAGCAAGATTTTGTTCTGCAAGCAAGCCAAGGATAGCCTCTCTCACTGTCCAGTCAGGTTTATACTCATTCCAAATATCATGTGTTCTCCACAGGTCTATTCTTAAGCCCAAGTCTTGGATTGCCTTAGCCTGTGACTTGCATCAATAGGTGAATCTAGCTCAGCTGACAGCACTCTGCTAATCAGCCTGAGGTAGTAGAATTGCCAAGAAAATGGAGCACAGCTCCACAAGCTTTTTGTTTATGTTTTTGTTTTGTGTGTGTGTGTTTGTGTGTGTGTGTTTGTGTTTCTCTCTATGGGGTCCGGAGAAACTAAGATCACCTATTCAATTCATGTTACACAAATACTGTAGTGTAGTTAGTGAGAGATCCATCATCACGTGTCCTCCACCTGCTTGCTGTAGAAGAATATTGTTGGTCCACTGACTGTTTCAGGGAAAAAAAAATCCTTCTAATCTGACTTATCTACCCACCATCCTACAGGTCTGACTCTCCAAAGACTTTTTAAATTCCCCCCATCCACTTCCTAATCTCTAGCTTCCTCTCCCTATTTCTTTATAAAGACAGGGCTTCTGTAGTCAAGGCTTACCCAGAACCCAGATATCCACCTCTGCTTCTGAATGTTGGGAACCAGGGAATGTGCCACAAACACGGGGCCCACCCCATGCTTTCAGCAACTATACCATGTCAGCTTCAACTTTAATGACTGGACTAAGGGCTTCTATTTAATTTTCCTTTTCTGATGATGTGCACCTGTATGTAATCAGTTCCCCATGGTGTCTTGAAGTTACAAGATTTGATAGTAAAATTATCACATTAGCTCAAATTTTACAAATAATGCTTTATTTTTATACACAGTAATGCACAATCAATAACTGATCATTTTTAAAAGTCAATAGTTGAAAAAAGTTATTAAGCTAAAAGTACAAAATCATGTGAAACTGTAACCCAAACAATTTAAATGAGTCTAACACAAATTCACCTTGAGAACTTCAGTCAAAAAGAATGGACCATCAGCACATGCTGAAAACAACTGGTGACCTTTTGAGAACAGTCTCGATCACAAGTGAAGTAAAGCACTTTAAGGAATGTCTGAGAAGAAGAAAAGAAGCATCCTCCATTTGGGGCTCCACCCATCTTCTCCTAAGCTGGTAATTGTCCGTTTCTTCGAAGGGAATCATGAACCAACACGGACAATCTTCATTGAGTCATGGATGGACAGTGTTTCTAGATCAGGAGCGGCTGACAGGTTCTTACACGAAGTGTCCATGAGGTGAAAACGAAAGGTTTTGAGTCAAGCCGGAAGTTTGACAATCCATCTTCTGTTTTCAAAGGCAGATTTGAATAAACTACCAAGGTGAGATGTAGTGTCTCCCGTCTTCTTGAAGTCTTTCCCTCGAGGCTCTACGGGGCTCCGGGAAGCACAGTGTGCACTCAGGATCGAGGTCAGGTTGTTAGGAATCCACGGGAGCGCTGGGAGTCAGGTCGTTGTCCGAGTCTCTGTGTGTTCCTGGAGCAGTCCATTTCCCTTAGAAGAGGCGCCTCCTGGCCTTGCATGGAGGGCGAGATGGGTTCCTAGGTCTCAGAGGGAGCTGTTCTTCGGGACTTCTAGGAGGAGGTGGAGGGAGAGGCTGCAGGGGTGAGTCTGGAAGAGGTGACATCATGCTGCCTTTGTGGCTGGAGCTGGACCGTGGATCACATCCCTCTGCACTGGGAGAGAATGAAGGGCTCAGGCAGTGTGGGACTTGGCCCTGAAAGGAAGAAGAGGAGAGATGAAGGCCTGGGACCAGGCCAGCTGCCACATTAATCCATCGCATCCCCTAGTGAGAGGTATTTTCCAAGCCCAAGGTCTCTCTTACCAAAGCACCGAACAACCCTGGATCGATGACTATCAGTTCCCGGGGCACGTCCGCGAGAGCAGATCCAAGTGGATTGGAAGGTGAGAAGTCAGGATGTCCTGGCCAAGCCGAGCCCGGGAGGCCCTCTGGGACCACTAGGACGGTGTGTCCTTGGAGCGAAACCTGCAGTATTGAGGTGGGCTGGGGCTCGAGCACCAAGTCGAAGCCATCCAGAGGCAGCTGCAATGCATTGCCAGAGGCCAGGTACACCACAGAAGTGAGCCAGTCGTAGGGAGCAGGCTGGTCTAGTTGGCATCCAGGACTATTGGAAAGATAGGCTCCAGGGGCAGCGCTGGTGTTGCAGGACCTGACTCCTTCCATGTTGTGATGGTGTAGGCTCTTGGTGGCCGGTGCCCAATGAGGTAAGACCCAAGTTCTGGACCTGTGAGCTGTACTTCCTGCAGGGACAATGTTGTCTGGCTGGCTGTGGCAAGAGACTCTGTGAACTCTCTGGGACAGAGCAGATGTGATCAGAAGGACTCGCTGATCAGAAGTGTAGGCTGCAGGAGTGCCTGATGTCATTATATATTTCTGGCTGCCTAGGAAGCTCCACCCACGGAGGGTGGGGCAGCGACCAGGTCAGGATAGGGAGGGGGAGTGGATATAGTAGGGGAAAGAATGTTGGGAATTTCTGGATCAAGAAAAGGGAATCAGACCTAGGATGTCCTTATGATTTGCATTACCTTTATTTGTATCACCATACATAGGAAATTGTCTGCCACATTGTCACCTACTCATTGAAGCAATCCCAGTTAGAAATGTGTGTGTCTGTGTTTCAACAGTGTGTTTGAGTGTGAGTGTTTCTGTGTGTGTTTTCACTTGAGAGTGTGTGAGTGTGTATGTGTGTTTGAGTCATTTTGAGTGTGTGTGTTTTCATTTTAATGTGTTTTAATGTGAGTGTGTGTGTTTGCATTTTTGGTTGTGTTTGTGTGAGTGTGTTTTTGCATTTTTGGGTGTGTTAGGGTGAGTGTGTGTGTTCTCTCTCTCCTCTCTTACATGCTAATTTTCCTAATGAATTCGTTTCTCAATGTAAGCAGAGATTGTATGTGTTCATTTATATAGAGTATACAAGATGGACCTATGATGTACAGATCATAAATGATTATTAAATGCATGAGCTGTGTGGTGTTTATGAGAGAAACCAGCCCATACATGGTCTTAAGTCAATCAAATTTCTTTCTTAGCTACCCCAAGACTACCCTTCTTTCTCAAGATCACAGTATAGCCCAAATCCTTTCTCAGGATGAGATGTTTAAGAAAAACAAAAACATATTGCTTTGACATACTTCAGTTAACAAATACTATTAGCCACAAACTGAACAACAGAAGCCAACAAATGTTGTGCTAGGAAATATATGTGATGTATGGGATTTTAACACTTCTTTACCTAGAACTTGCTCTGTTCTAGGCTGGCCTTGAACTTAGATATTTGCTTGTCTTTGACTTCTGTGATTAAAGGTTTGTACTAAGTTCGCTGGAGCTACTTTAGCTGGGTGGGATCTTTCCCCAAGGTTCTTACTTTCTTAATTCAATTTAAAATTCTTGAACACAAAATTCAGCTCCATTTCACTTCCTGGTGTCTCTTAAATACTGGAACCATACATTTTGTATCTTTCCTTTCTCAACTTGCTCCTTTTCATTAAAATGCTCTTCATAAGGATCAGCTTTAGTAACCATGAAGCAGAATTTACCCTAGGCTGTTTTGAGACTCTCCTTTTCAAGCAATAATTTATATTTCTTCATCTTAAACTCAGGAAGACTCTTTGGACACAGGCAAAAAGCAGTCATGTTCTTTATCACAATACTATAAAAACTTTCTATTGGCTACATACTGAAATTCTCCACTGAAAGTGTTTGATCCAGGTCAACACAGTTCCAATCACTCTCAGTAAGATTGTCTTCCATATTCTTACCAGGATAGCCCATTAAGCCTTATTTAAAGCCTTTCACAGCTTTCCAAATCCAAAATCCAAAAATCCACATTCTTCCAAACAAAAGCATGGTCAGGCCTATCAGAGCAAAACCCGGACTCCTGGTACCAACTTCTGTCTTAGTTAGGGTTTTATTGCTGTAAACTGACACCATGACCTTGGAAAGCCTTATAAATGACAACATTTAATTGGGGGTAGGCTTACACATTCAGATGTTTAGTCCAGTATCAAGGCAGGAATACTGCAGCATCTATGCAGGAATATCAGTTCTACATCTTCGACTAAAGGATTTGGGGGACAGCCTGAGCAACCTCTTCCAGTTAGGAGGAGAGTGTCCAAGCCCACCCGGAGAGTGACACACTTCATCTAACAAGGCTTCACCTTCTAATAGTGCTACTACCTAGGCCAAGCATATGTAAACTATCACATGGGCCAAAAGGCAGGTTAAAGAATTTAATGTCCAATATTTTAAAACCCACTGAAATATGTAAAGGTAGAGAGAAAAACCGTTAGAAGAATAGATTGGTATTGCTACTTTTCTTATTTTTCCTCTTTTACTAAATTCACATCAACCTTGTCATTATCCCTGTATAAAGATACACAGAAAGAATATAGGAGAAGAGGTATTGCTGGAAATAATGGCATTTAGGGAGAAAGGTTAAAATTTGAAGTAGAGTGTGATGGTACATTTGATTGTCTCCATATGTGAAAAACCACCAAAATGGATGAAGTGCAGTATTTTGAAACAAGTAGTTTGGTGCAGTAGACTTAAGAACCTTAGGTTTACTGGTTGTGGTAATATTTACCTGTAATTTCTGGGTAAGGCAGTAGAAGTGAAAACACAGTCTCAGCTACAGAGCAAGTTCAAGGCCAGGCTGGATTCAGGGAACCATGAACAAAAGAGGGGAAGAGTCACAAACACAGGAGGCAACACTTATATTAGCAGCTGGAGATGTGCTCAGAAATCTAACCCACTAAGTGCAGTAAGAAACAAGCTTTACAACATTTAGGCCCCTCACATTTTGTAAGGACAGCTACCTAATAAGGCTAAGGTAGGGGCTGAAGAGATGGCTCAGAGGTTAATAGCATGGTCTGATCTTCCAGAGGTGCTGAGTTTAATCCCAAATAACACATGGTGGCTCACAACCATCTGTAATGGGATCTGATGTTCTCTTCTGGTGTTCCTGAAGACAGATACAGTGTGCATATATGAATTAAATATAGGAACCTGACACAAAGGAAGGCCGGGCCCTCCTGAGTAGTGAGGAGGCAGATTCAGGCAGATCTCTTTTGAGTCCTTTCTGGTACAGATATCCAATTCCAGGAAAATCAGGGAAACACAGAGAAACCCTTCCTCAAAATATAAAAACTAACTAACAAAGAACAGCTAGAAGGGAATGAAAAGTATAAACCAACCTGGAAGGGGCCATGTGTTTCCAGCCCATCAGAGGGAAATCAGAGTAATATCTGTGTGTTGAAGCTTCCTGTGCAACAAATATCAACAGTTTAATATTTTATTTTAAAAGAGATTAATTCAATGCAAAGTATGCCTGTCCATCTTCACTCACAAATTATTAAAATGTATAGACCAAGATAAATGAGGATTTTAAAAGGAGTTTGGCAGCAAGAGAAAGAGTAACATATCTTACACATTAGTAATTCCTCAGTGTGGGGGGTAATGATAGAGCAGTTTTAATCCCAATACAACTGAGGCAGATGTTAATCAGGAGATACTGAGTTCAAGGTCATTGGGTCTATGTAGTAAGTTCCAGGTGGGAAAGAGGAACACCATGAGACCTTTTTATTTTTTTTAATACAAAAATCTGTGGTTTCTATTCTGAAATTATTATAAGACATTTTAAATATTTTCACAACAAAATGATATAAATGTGAAGTGATAAGCAGGGTAATGAGCTTTGTAACAGGGCCCAAGACCTAAGCACAGCTGACTCCATCATGAAGTACCATCATTCAGCTGTTAAAAGCTAACATTAGATCACAACATCAACCAAAACAAAGACCAGATCTATCAAAATCTCTTTTTCTGAAAGTCTCTGATTGTGCTTTTGAGAGACCAGAATTTTTGACCCACATTCCATCTCAGAGCACCTAATTTTTTACGCACATACAGAAAACCATTTTTAAAAACAATACACCACCCCTCACCTGCCCTCTGCAACCAGACCTGTGGCTAGCACAATTTTTCATGTTACCCTAAAAAAAATGCATCTAACATCAGTTTTCAGGATATTCCCCGAGAAATCTCTACCTTCAAGTTACAAGTCTGCCCCTACCACTTCCTAAAAAACACTGACCAGGAGAATAGCAGGAGTTAGATTTAGTGTTTAGCTCCCAGCACCAGCCAACTATGATAAAGACCAAAATGGTTCTAAAGATATTTGGAACAGGATAGAAACCCACTTCTTCCTCTGTAAATATTTGCCTGAAACTGATCAAAAAGCAGCTTCCTCCCATTCTGCTGAATGTTAGATTGTGTGTGGAGCAAGCTTAAGTATCAATACCCGGAATCATGACTTCACTGGATAATCTTTGGGAGATATAGGGAGGTAGAATATATTAGCTGGCACAACATTTGTTGGCTTCTATAGTTCAGTTTTTAACTAATAGTTTTTGTTAACTAAAGGATGTAAAAGCTATATTTTTTTTAAACATCAAAAATTGAGAAAGGCTTTGGGTGTTGGCTTGTAGGAGGCAGTGAGTCACTCTGGGGGTGGGCTTGGGGACACCGCTCCTAGCTGTCTCAGCATGAACAGTCTGTTCCTGGTTTCCCTTGGATGAAAATGTAGAACTCTCAGCTTCTCCTGCACCAAGCCTGCCCGAATGCTGCCATGCTCTCATCTGGATGACACTGGACTGAAACTCTGAACCTGTAACCAGCTCCTATTAAATGCTGTCTTTAGAAGACTTGCCTTGGTCATGGTGTCTGTACACAACAATTAAACCCTACCTAAGGCTGAAGTTGGTACCAGGAGTGGGATATTGCTCTGACCGGCCTGACTATGCTTTTGTTAGGAAGAATGTGGAGTTGGGGAATTTGGATTTGGAAAACTCTGGAAGGCTTTAAATGGGGCTTAATGGGCTATGCTAGTAAAATATGGAAGACTTTGCTACTGAGAGTGATGTGGAATATGCTGACCTGGAACAAGCTGTTTCAGTGGAGAATTTCAGGATGTGTCCAACAGACTGTTTTTGTAGTATTTTGGTGAAGAACATGGCTGCTTTTTGCAATTGTCCAAAGAGTCTTCCTGAGTTTAAGATGAAGAGATTTAAGTTCATTGCTTTGAAAAAGAAAGTCTCAAAACAGCCTGGTGTAAATTCTGTTGTGTGGTTACTAAAGCTGACCATTAGAAAGAGCATTTTAATTAAAAGGAGCAAGTTGAGAAAGGAAAGATACAAAATATATGGTTCCAGTATTAAAGGGACTCCAGGAAGTGAAATGGAGCTCAATTCTGTGTTCAAGAATTTTAAATTGAATGAAGAAAGTAAGGACCTTGGGACAAGATCCCACCCAGCTAGTTAGCCCCGGGCAATATAGTACAAACCTTTAATCCCAGATATCCAAGATGAGCCATTCTCTAAATTCAAGGCCAGCCTAGAACAGAGCAAGTTCTAGGTGAAGAAATCCTTAAATACCATATATCACATATATTTCCTAGCACAACATTTGTTGGCTTCTGAAGTTCAGTTTGTAGCTAATAGTTTTTGTTAACTGAAGTATGTCAAAGCAACGTGTGTTGTTTTTTTTCTCAAACATCTCCTCCTGATAAAGGTTTAGGGCTATATTGTGATTTTGAGAAAGCAGGGTAGCCTTGGGGAAGCTAAGAAAGAAATTTGACTGACTTAAGACCATGTATGTGCTGGCTTTTCTCATAAAGACCACACAGCTCATGCATTTAATAATCATTCATGATCTATATATCATAGGTCCATCTTGTATTCTCTATATAAATGAATACATACAATCTCTGCTCACATTGAGAAATGAACTCATTAGGACCATTAGCTTGTAAGAGAGAGCACACACACACTCACACTAACACACCCAAAAATGCAAACACATCCACTTACACTAATGCAAAAACACATAAACACTCACACACTCTCAAGTGCTAACGCACACAGAAACACTCACACTCAAACACACTGTTGAAAAACACACACACACACATTACTAACTGGGATTGCTACAATGAGTAGGTGACAATGTGGCAGAGGGTGGAAAAATAATTTCCTGTGTATGTTGATACAAATAAAGGTAATGCAAATCATAAGGACATCCTAGGTCTGATTCCCTTTTCTTGATCCAGAAATTTCCAACATTCTTTCCCCTACCATATCCACTCCCCCTCCCTATCCTGTACCTGGTCGCTACGCCCCACCCTCCGTGGGTGGAGCTTCCTAGGCAGCCAGAAATATATAATGACATCAGGCACTCCTGCAGCCTACACTTCTGATCAGCTAGTCCTTCTGATCACATCTGCTCTGTCTCAGAGAGTTCACAGAGTCTCTTGCCACAGCCAGCCAGACAACAGTTGTCCCTGCAGGAAGTACAGCTCACAGGTCCAGCACCTGGGTCTTACCTCATTGGGCACCGGCCACCAAGAGCCTACACCATCACAACATGGAAGGAGTCAGGTCCTGCAACACCAGCGCTGCCCCTGGAGCCTATCTTTCCAATAGTCCTGGATGCCAACTAGACCAGCCTGCTCCCTACGACTGGCTCACTTCTGTGGTGTACCTGGCCTCTGGCAATGCATTGCAGCTGCCTCTGGATGGCTTCGACTTGGTGCTCGAGCCCCAGCCCACCTCAATACTGCAGGTTTCGCTCCAAGGACACACCGTCCTAGTGGTCCCAGAGGGCCTCCCGGGCTCCGCTTGGCCAGGACATCCTGACTTCTCACCTTCCAATCCGCTTGGATCTGCTCTCGCGGACGTGCCCCGGGAACTGATAGTCATCGATCCAGGGTTGTTCGGTGCTTTGGTAAGAGACAGCTTGGGCTTGAAAAATACCTCTCACTAGGGGATACGATGGATTAATGCGGCACCTTGCCTGGTCCCAGGCCTTCATCTCTCCTCTTCTTCCTTTCAGGGCCAAGTCCCACACTGCCTGAGCCCTTCATTCTCTCCCAGTGCAGAGGGATGTGATCCACGGTCCAGCTCAAGCCACAAAGGCAGCATGATGTCACCTCTTCCAGACTCACCCCTGCAGCCTCTCCCTCCACCTCCTCCTAGGAGTCCCGAAGAACAGCTCCCTCTGAGACCTAGGAACCCATCTCGCCCTCCATGCAAGGCCAGGAGGCGCCTCTTCTAAGGGAAATGGACTGCTCCAGGAACACACTGAGACTAGGACAAGGACCTGACTCCCAGCGCTCCCGTGGATTCCTAACAACCTGACCTCGATCCTGTGTGCACACTGTGCTTCCTGGAGCCCGGTAGAGCCACAAGGGAAAGACTTCAAGAAGAAGGGAGACACTACATCTCACCTTGGTAGTTTTAAAAAATCTGCCTTTGAAAACAGAAGATGGATTGTCAAACTACCGGCTTGACTCAAAACCTTTCGTTTTCACCTCATGGACACTTCGTGTAAGAACCTGTCAGCCGCTCCTGATTTCTAGAAACACTGTCCATCCATGACTCAATGAAGATTGTCCGTGTTGGTTCATGATTCCCTTCGAAGAAACGGACAATTACCAGCTTAGGAGAAGATGGGTGGAGCCCCAAATGGAGGATGCTTCTTTTCTTCTTCTCAGACATTCCTTAAAGTGCTGGACTTCACTTGTGATCGAGACTGTTCTCAAAAGGTCACCAGTTGTTTTCAGCATGTGCTGATGGTCCATTCTTTTTGACTGAAGTTCTCAAGGTGAATTTGTGTTAGACTCATTTAAATTGTTTGGGTTACAGTTTCACATGATTTTGTACTTTTAGCTTAATAACTTTTTTCAACTATTGACTTTTAAAAATGATCAGTTATTGGTTGTGCATTACTGTGTATAAAAATAAAGCATTATTTGTAAAATTTGAGCTAATGTGATAATTTTACTATCAAATCTTGTAACTTCAAGACACCATGGGGAACTGATTACATACAGGTGCACATCATCAGAAAAGGAAAATTAAATAGAAGCCCTTAGTTCAGTCATTAAAGTTGAAGCTGACATGGTATAGTTGCTGAAAGCATGGGGTGGGCCCCGTGTTTGTGGCACATTCCCTGGTTCCCAACACTCAGAAGCAGAGGTGGATATCTGGGTTCTGGGTAAGCCTTGACTATAGAAGCCCTGTCTTTATAAAGAAATAGGGAGAGGAAGCTAGAGATTAGGAAGTGGATGGGGGGAATTTAAAAGGTCTTTGGAGAGTCAGACCTGTAGGATGGTGCTTAGATAAGTCAGATTAGAAGGATTTTTTTTCCCTGAAACAGTCAGTGGACCAACAATATTCTTCTACAGCAAGCAGGTGGAGGACACGTGATGATGGATCTCTCACTAACTACACTACAGTATTTGTGTAACATGAATTGAATAGGTGATCTTAGTTTCTCCGGACCCCATAGAGAGAAACACAAACACACACACAGAAACACACACACACAAAACAAAAACATAAACAAAAAGCTTGTGGAGCTGTGCTGCATTTTCTTGGCAATTCTACTACCTCAGGCTGATTAGCAGAGTGCTGTCAGCTGAGCTAGATTCACCTATTGAGGCAAGTCACAGGCTAAGGCAATCCAAGACTTGGGCTTAAGAATAGACCTGTGGAGAACACATGATGTTTGGAATTAGTATAAACCAGACTGGACAGTGAGAGAGGCTATCCTTGGCTGGCTTGCAGAACAAAATCTTGCTGGTCTCCCCTCTTCCCTGATCTTTGCTCTGTCAGGAGAGGGGCAACTCCTGATATTTTTGTGGTCTGAATTTCTTCTGCCTGCCTGTTCCTGCTAGGGTCTCCCAAATCCTGTTATCTTGTCTCTACCTGAAGGAATCTACATTGGAGAGGTCTTTGTCAGCACTTCAACCTACGGCTGCTGTCGTGTGAATTCTCTGCAATTTCTAGACAATGCAGACATCAGTAACCACAAAGAGCCAGTTTTGAACACGTCCAAACTTCAGGTATCCTGTCTGTGCCACCTCCTCTGGTTGGCGGTTGGTCAAAAGAGAGGTTTAGGGATTTAATGGCCACCATTAAAATAGGCACTGACATATCATTAGGCAGTGTGATAGTTTGCATGTGCTTGGCCCAGGTAGTGGCACTAGTAGAAGGTATTGGCTTGTTGGAGGTAGTGTGTCACTCTGGGGGTGGGCTAGGGGACACCCCTCCTAGCTGTCTCAGGATGAACAGTCTGTTCCTGGTTTCCCTTGGATGAAAATGTAGAACTCTCAGCTTCTCCTGCACCAAGCCTGCCTGGATGCTGCCATGCTCTCATCTGGATGACACTGGACTGAAACTCTGAACCTGTAACCAGCTCCTATTAAATGCTGTCTTTAGAAGACTTGCCTTGGTCATGGTGTCTGTACACAACAATTAAACCCTACCTAAGGCTGAAGTTGGTACCAGGAGTGGGGTATTGCTCTGATAGGCCTGACCTTTGTTTGGAAGAATGTGTATTTGGGTCTTTGGATTTGGAAAACTCTGAAAGGCTTTAAATGGGGCTTAATGGGCTATGCTAGTAAGAATATGGAAGACTTTGCTACTGAGAGTGATTTGGAATATGCTGACCTGGAACAAGCTGTTTCAGTGGAGAATTTCAGGATGTGTCCAACAGACTGTTTTTGTAGTATTTTGGTGAAGAACATGGCTGCTTTTTGCAATTGTCCAAAGAGTCTTCCTGAGTTTAAGATGAAGAGATTTAGGTTCATTGCTTTGAAAAAGAAAGTCTCAAAACAGCCTGGTGTAAATTCTGTTGTGTGGTTACTAAAGCTAACCCTTATGAAGAGCATTTTAATTAAAAGGAGCAAGTTGAGAAAGGAAAGATACAAAATATATGGTTCCAGCATTAAAGGGACTCCAGGAAGTGAAATGGAGCTCAATTCTGTGTTCAAGAATTTTAAATTGAATGAAGAAAGTAAGGACCTTGGGACAAGATCCCACCCAGCTAGTTAGCCCCGGGCAATATAGTACAAACCTTTAATCCCAGATATCCAAGATGAGCCATTCTCTAAATTCAAGGCCAGCCTAGAACAGAGCAAGTTCTAGGTGAAGAAATCCTTAAATACCATATATCACATATATTTCCTAGCACAACATTTGTTGGCTTCTGAAGTTCAGTTTGTAGCTAATAGTTTTTGTTAACTGAAGTATGTCAAAGCAACGTGTGTTGTTTTTTTTCTCAAACATCTCCTCCTGATAAAGGTTTAGGGCTATATTGTGATTTTGAGAAAGCAGGGTAGCCTTGGGGTAGCTAAGAAAGAAATTTTATTGACTTAAGACCATGTATGTGCTGGCTTTTCTCATAAAGACCACACAGCTCATGCATTTAATAATCATTCATGATCTATACATCATAGGTCCATCTTGTATTCTCTATATAAATGAATACATACAATCTCTGCTCACATTGAGAAACGAACTCATTAGGACCATTAGCTTGTACGAGAGAGCACACACACACTCACACTAACACACCCAAAAATGCAAACACATCCACTTATACTAATGCAAAAACACATAAACACTCACACATTCTCAAGTGCTAACGCACACAGAAACACTCACACTCAAACACACTGTTGAAAAACACACACACACACATTACTAACTGGGATTGCTACAATGAGTAGGTGACAATGTGGCAGAGGGTGGAAAAATAATTTCCTGTGTATGTTGATACAAATAAAGGTAATGCAAATCATAAGGACATCCTAGGTCTGATTCCCTTTTCTTGATCCAGAAATTTCCAACATTCTTTCCCCTACCATATCCACTCCCCCTCCCTATCCTGTACCTGGTCGCTACGCCCCACCCTCCGTGGGTGGAGCTTCCTAGGCAGCCAGAAATATATAATGACATCAGGCACTCCTGCAGCCTACACTTCTGATCAGCGAGTCCTTCTGATCACATCTGCTCTGTCCCAGAGAGCTCACAGAGTCTCTTGCCACAGCCAGCCAGACAACAGTTGTCCCTGCAGGAAGTACAGCTCACAGGTTCAGCACTTGGGTCTTACCTTATTGGGCACCTGCCACCAAGAGCCTACACCATCACAACATGGAAGGAGTCAGGTCCTGCAACACCAGCGCTGCCCCTGGAGCCTATCTTTCCAATAGTCCTGGATGCCAACTAGACCAGCCTGCTCCCTACGACTGGCTCACTTCTGTGGTGTACCTGGCCTCTGGCAATGCATTGCAGCTGCCTCTGGATGGCTTCGACTTGGTGCTCGAGCCCCAGCCCACCTCAATACTGCAGGTTTCGCTCCAAGGACATACCGTCCTAGTTGTCCCAGAGGGCCTCCCGGGCTCGGCTTGGCCAGGACATCCTGACTTCTCACCTTCCAATCCGCTTGGATCTGCTCTCGCAGACGTGCCCCGGGAACTGATAGTCATCGATCCAGGGTTGTTCGGTGCTTTGGTAAGAGACAGCTTGGGCTTGGAAAATACCTCTCACTAGGGGATACGATGGATTAATGGCGACAGCTTGCCTGGTCCCAGGCCTTCATCTCTCCTCTTCTTCCTTTCAGGGCCAAGTCCCACACTGCCTGAGCCCTTCATTCTCTCCCAGTGCAGAGGGATGTGATCCTCGGTTCAGCTCAAGCCACAAAGGAAGCATGATGTCACCTCTTCCTGACTCACCCCTGCAGCCTCTCCCTCCACCTCCTCCTAGGAGTCCGGAAGAACAGCTCCCTCTGAGACCTAGGAACCCATCTCGCCCTCCATGCAAGGCCAGGAGGCGCCTCTTCTAAGGGAAATGGACTGCTCCAGGAACACACAGAGACTCGGACAACGACCTGACTCCCAGCGCTCCCGTGGATTCCTAACAACCTGACCTCGATCCTGAGTGCACACTGTGCTTCCTGGAGCCTCGTAGAGCCTCGAGGGAAAGACTTCAAGAAGACGGGAGACACTACATCTCACCTTGGTAGTTTATTAAAATCTGCCTTTGAAAACAGAAGATGGATTGTCAAACTTCCGGCTTGACTCAAAACCTTCCATTTTCACCTCATGGACACTTCGTGTAAGAACCTGTCAGCCTCTCCTGCTTCCTAGAAAAACTGTCCATCCATGACTCAATGAAGATTGTCCATGTTGGTTCAATACTCCCTTCGAAGAAACGGACAATTACCAGCGTAGGAGAAGATGGGTGGAGCCCCAAATGGAGGATGCTTCTTTTCTTCTTCTTAGACATTCCTTAAAGTGCTGGACTTCACTTGTGAGTGAGACTGGTCTGAAATGATCACCAGCTGTTTTCAGCATGCACTGATGGTCCTTTCTTTTTGACTGTTGTTTTCACAGTGACTTAGTGTTAGACTGATCTACATTGTTTGGGTTACCGTTTCACATGCTTTTGTACTTTTAGCCTATTAACTATTTTCTCATATAACTTTTATAAAATTTTCATCAGTTATTGAATGTGCATCTTGTGTATGGAAATAAAATATTACTTGTATATCCTGAGCTCATGTGATCATTTCATTATGTTTTAGCTTCAAGAAACCATGGGGAACAGATTACTGGTGCACATAACTAATAAAGAAATTACTGATTCACTGTACTCTCTCTGTTAATGTTAAATCTGACATTGTATAAGGACTGAAAGAATGGGATGGGCTGGTGATGGTAATACTCCTCCTTAGTCTGGATAATCAAAAATAGAGGACAATATATGAATTCCTGGTCACCCATTACTATAGGAGCCCTTTATTTAGAGAGAGAGACAGGGGAGAGAGGGAGGGGTAGAGCAGTAGTTAATGGCTGGTTTTGTGTCAACTTGACACAAGCTGGAGTTATCACAGAGAAAGGAGCCTCAGTTGAGAAAATGCCTCCATGAGATCCAGCTGTAATGCATTTTCTCAACTAGTGATAAAGGGGAGGGTGGTGCCATCCCTGGGCTGGTAGACTTGTGTTATCAGAAAGCAGGCTGAGCAAGCCAAGGGAAGCAAGCCATTAAGTGACATCCCTGTGTGGCCTCTTCATCAGCTCCTACTTTCTAACCCGCTTGAGTTCCAGTTGACTTCCCTTGGTGATGAACAGCAATGTGGAAGTGTAAGCTGAATAAATCCTTTCCTCCCCAACTTGCTTCTTGGTCGTGATGTTTTGTGCAGGAACGGAAACCCTGACTAAGGCAAAGGATGTGGGGGTAATTTAAATTTTCATTGGAGAGTCGGTCCTGCTGTATGATGTGTAGCTAAGGCAGGCTTAAAGGAAGGTTTCCCAGAGCATACAGTAGACAAAGGAGGTTCTGCTAAAGCAAGCAGATGGAAGGATGTGATGAAGGATGTGTTACTAACTACTCCTGATATTGCTGTACCTTGCATTGCACAGTTGAGCTCAGTTGCTCCTGACTCCACAGAAAGAAACACAGAAAAACTTGTGGAGGTGTGCTGCATTTTCTTGCCAATTCCACCACCTCAGGCTGATTGGCAGAGTGATGTCAGCTGAGCTAGATTCACCTACAGAGGCAAGTCACAGGCTAAAGCAAGCCAAGACTTGTGCTTAAGACAAGACCTGTGGAGAACACATGATGTTTGGAGTGAGTATAAACCAGACTGGACCGACAGTGAGACAGGTTGACCTTGGCTTGCTTGCAGAACAAAAGGCTTGTTGGTCTCCCCTCCTCCCTGATCTTTGCTTTGTCAAGAGAGGCACAGCTCCTGATATTTCTGCTGGTCTGAATTTCTGCTGTCTGGCTGTTCCCACTCGGTCCTGCCACCTCCTGCTATCCTGTCTCTACCAGGCTGGGGCTACATTGGAGAAGTCTTTGCCAGTGGATCAAGCTGCTGCTGCCAACCTGTGAATTCTCTGCCCATTTCCAGACAACACAGACATCAATTGCTCCAAGAAGCATTTCTAAACAAATCCAGTCCTCAGGTATCCTGTCTGTGCTACTGCCTCTGGTCTGTGATGTGCTAAAAGGGAGGTTAAGGGATTTAATGGCCATCATTAAAATAGGCATTGAAATAAGTAAAGGTAGAAAGAAAAGACAGAGCTAGAAGAATGGATTGGTATTACTACTTTCCTTCTTCTTCCTCTCCTTTTACAAAATTCACACCAACCTTGTCATAATCCTTGTAAATTGAAACCCAGAAAATATAAGAGACAAGATATGGCTGGAAATAATTGCATTTAGTGTTAAAGGATAATAAAAGTTTAAGTAGACTGTGATGGTATAATTTATTGTCTCTTCATATGACAAAAACAGAAACAAATGAAGTTGTTAAGTATTTAAAGATTAATACTTTTCATGCAGTAGACATAAGAATCTTAAGTGCACTGGTTGTGGTAAATTTTACCTGTAATTTCTGGGTAAAGCAATAGGAGGAGAATTTAATGCTCATTCTCAGCTACAGAGCAAGTTCATGGCCAGGCTGGATTCAGGGAACCATAAACAAAAGAGGGGAAGAGTCACAAACACAGGAGGCAACACTTATACTAGCAGATGGAGATGTGCTCAGAAATCCAACCCACTAAGTGCAGTAAGAAACAAGTTGTACAACATTTAGGCCCCTCACATTATATTAGTTCAGCTACTTAAGAAGGCTAGGGTAGGGGCTGAAAAGATGGCTCAGAGGTTAATAGCATTGTCTGACTTCCAGAGGTGCTGAGTTTAATCCCAAATATCACATGGGTGCTCACAACCATCTGCAATGGGATCTGATGCCCTCTTCTTGTGTATCTGAACACAGCTACAGTGCATTCATATGAATAAATAAATAAATTTAAAACAAAGGAAGGCGATACCCTCTTGTGTATTGGAGAGGCAGAGGCAGGAAGATCTCTGTTGAGTCCTCTCTGGTACAGATATTAAACTCCAGGACAATCAGGGCAACACAGAGAAACCCTTCCTCAAAACATGAAAACTAACAAACAAAGAAAAATAAAGCTGAAAAAGAAAGAAATGTGGGCAGTGAGCCTGGCAGGGGCCATTTGTTCCTAGCACTTCAGAGGGAGAGTCAGCTCTGTGTGTTGAAGTCTGCTGTGCAACAGATATCAACTGTTTCATTTCTTACTTTTAAAATGATTATACCAAAGCAAAGTCTGCATGTCCAACTTCACTTATAAATTAATAAAATTTGTATAGACCAAAAGAGGTGAGGGTTTTAAAATGAGCTTAACATAAAGAGAAAAAAAGTAACAAATCTACACACTAGAAATTCTGTAGTGTGGGGGGTAATGATAGAGCAGGTTTAATCCCAACACACCTGAGGCAGATGTTAATCAGGAGATACTGAGTTCAAGGTCATTGGGTCTATGTAGTAAATTCCAAGTGGGAAAGAGGAACACCATGAGACCTTTTTATTTTTTTTTTAATACAAAAATCCGTGGTTTCTCTTTTGAAATTATTATAAGACATTTTAAATATTTTCACCACAAAATGATATAAATGTGAAGAGATAAGCAGGGTAATGAGCTTTGTAACAGGGCCCAAGACCTAAGCACAGCTGACTCCATCATGAAGTACCATCATTAGCTGTTAAAAGCTAACACTTAGATACCAACAGCAGCCAAAACAAAGACCTGATCTATCAAAGTCTCTTTTTCTGACAAAGTCTCTGTGCTTTTGAGAGACCAGAATTTTTGGTGCACATTTCATCTTACAGAACCTGACCTTACAGCCATATACATGGAACCAGTTTCCAGGATTCCCCCCAACAAGACCTGTGTCTAGCACCATTTTCCAGGTTACCCTCAAAAAACCTGCATCTAATATGTTTTCAGATTATTCCCCGACAATCTCTACCTTCAGGTTACAAGCCTTTCTCTGAGACTTTACTTCCTAAAAACTACCAATCAGGAGGATAGCAGAGTTAGGTTCATTGTTTGGCTCTCAGCACCAGCCAACTATGTTAAAAGCCATAAAGGCCTCAAACAGATGTGGAACAGGCTAGAAACCCACTTCTTCCTCTGTAAATGCTTGCCTGAAACTGGTCTCAAAGCAGCTTCTCCCATTCTGCTGCATCAGAGATGGTGGTATGGACCAGACTTAAGTATCAATAAATAGACCCAGGTACTACTTCACTGGAATAATTTCATTCAGGTCCTTTCGGTGACCACAAACACTTCCTGGTACAAAATTTGTTGGCTTCTTTAGGTTCCCGTTCTAGCTAATAGTTTTTGTGAACTAAGTTTGTCAAAGTAAGATGTGATTTTTGTTCTTTAACATCTCATCCTGAGAAAGGCTTTGGGCTATACTGTGTCTTGAGAAAGCAGGGTAGTCTTGGGGTAGCTAATAAAGAAATTTGATTGACTTAAGCATTGTATGAGCTGGCTTCTCTCATAAATACCACAAAACAGCTCTGTTTAATAATCTATCTTCATCTATGCATCATAGGTCCACCTTGTATTCTCTGTATAAATGAAAACATGAGAAATGAACTCATTAGGACAATTAGGATGTGAGAGAGAGCAGAGCTCTTAAGAGCACTGACGCTCTTCAAGAAAGGCCTGGTCCAGAGCCCTCATCATGCTTCCAAGTGCATGCACTCAAATGCATGAAACCCCAAACACAAACACAACCACTCTAGTGTATCTGGTGAAGTTGGAACTCTTGGTTTTTTTTTTCTCAAACATTAAACAAAAGAAACCAATTTTAATTCAATCGTACATAAAATATCAGAACCAAAAACTAGTAAAGATACACTAACTTAGTTTTTATCATTTGGCATCAATTCAAACATTAAACATATAGTGATGAGCAGTAAAATCCTAAAAATATCAAATCTCTGAAATTGCCTCTGATCACTCACATGACTGCAAACTGAACTTTTTTAAAAACAAACGAATGTAATCAACACACACTCAAACACACACACATACAAACACACACCCACTAAATATGACTGAGTTCAGTGGGGGAAGCAAACTTTTGAATATCATATAACAAGACCATGTTTTTGCCCTTGAAAACTGAAATTGAATCACTATCTCTGGCTTCACATAATCTGTTCCATCAGGATCCAGAGGTTAAGTTGTGCTGCTGTGAGGTGCAGGCTTGTGACAGGAGCACTGAGGAGAAAAGAGAAGAGAACCAAGATGCAAGGCTACAGTGGATGCACTGACCCTTCTTATGTGGGACCAAGAGTTGAATTGTGAAAGTATCATGTGAAAATGGAGAAAAAGCCCAGTGTGGAGGTGCCTGCCTGTGTTCCCACTAGAAGGTTGATGGCTGGAGGCACGTGTGTTCGGAGTTTGCTCACACACTAAGCTACATGGAACATTCAAAGACAACCCTGTGTACATAAGAAAAGGTGTTACAGAAATTAAGATTAAGACTGAGAGACTGGAGAGATGGCTCAGCACTTAGAAGAATTATGGCTCTCCTCCCTTGGAGGGTTTGAGTGACTCTCACCTGGTGATCATTTAACAGGTATACTGGATATAAGATTTCTATACACCATAATAAATATAGCTAGTTACAGATATGAAAAAATGGAAATACTTTTATGCCTGGGTCAACACAATATGAGGACCTGATTCAATAGGTCCCAGCATGGAAAGGTTGAAGACCACTGCCTTAAAGGGCTAATAAGTCTGCAGCATTCACATGACCTCAGCCACCTGTGACTCCGGTTCCAACCATCCGACACCCTCTTTTCTCCAAGCTCTTGCATGCTGCATGACATAAGAACTAACAAGACATACTAACAGGCACACAAACAAATAAATACATGTTTTCTAAAAGAGAATGAGAAAATGTGAAGGTAAAACTTTTGACACAGGGAGTGTACCTGGTGGCGGTCCTTGGTTCTCAGCTTATATCCATCTGGGATTGACAAAAACCCAAGGGTTAAAGTACACCTTGAGGGATTTTTTGATTCAATCCTTTGAAGGGGCAGACACACCATGAATCTTGTTATCTGGAGGTAGAATAATCATCTTACATGTTTTCCAGCCCTTGTGAGGGGAAGAGAAGTCATTCTGAAGTTCAAGGTTATCCTCAGTTACACAGAGTGTTTTAGGCCAATGGGTTGAATACATGACATTCTTTGTGACAAGAAATACTAAAATTACTTTCAAAGTTATAAAATACAGTGGCACAGATTTAGGAAAATGAACAGACCCAGTAAAGAGGACAGGGCAATGGGCCTGAGTCATACCAAAGTCTATTTGCACATGTAGAGAATGTCAGCAGGAAACTGAAAGACATGAGAACAAATGTAGGGAGGCCTTTGGGAGACATTTTCCCCTATCACTTACACAGCAGGACAGTCAGAATCAAGACACAGCTGTCTCCCTGTTCCTTAACTCACACTGCCAGTGGATATCAATATATTCCTGTAGTAACTACATTGACCTAACATTTAAATGGTTAAAAACCCAAGAAAGATTCAAATGAAAACGTGTGGTATGCTCACCTCAGAGCTCGGGGGTACTTAACAATTACACTGGATACCACACTGACTTAGCTGGTGCCTCATAAATATAGTCAATAAATAAATAATACCATAGCAATGAATGGTCCAGCTGTGTCCCTTAGCTGTAGTGTTTGTCTAGTTTGTGTGAAGGTGAGCTCTAACAGAAAACTGAAGAGAGGAGAGAGACTTAAAAGGAGCTTCAAGTTTCAAACATATATAAATATAGCAAATGCTCAAAAATACCCCTTAGAAATCAAGCACAAAAGTACTTAACTATCATTTTCAACACAAAAGATTTAATTCTGAATTTCCCCCACTGTGATTATTTCTTAGAATGAATTAATTTTCTAAGACAGGATTCAATCGGTCCAGGCAATGGTAGAATTTACTGTGTACCCAGACTGGCCTAGTTGTCACCAGGTAGCAGGCTGGCCTTGATCTCATAGTCTTGTTGTTAATGTCTCCCAACCTCTAGGATTGTGCATGTTGTAAAGTATTCACAAGGATACTTTTTATGATCTTTTTCTGGAGATGGAACCAATTGGCCTCTAGCCTGCTAGGCAAATACTCAATCATCTTTGCATTTTCCCAGATCAATTATGTTCTTCAGTACAATACAAATAGAGGTGGGTTTTCTAATTCAAAAACAGTCACAATAAATATCTTGGTTACTGATGATAAGTCTTAATCTCCAAGAAACAACCAAAGTTTCTCTTTGGTTGTTTCCATTTCTAATTTATTTTGTGAATCAAGTAAATTTCTAGTTCCCCACCTAGAAATTAGAAATGCAATGAAGAGTTCCTGACAACGTGGTAGTGGGTGAGAAAATAATTTTCCTGTGTGCAGTGCCACAAATAAAGGCAATTCAATCCATAGGGACATCCAGGAGCAAATTCCTTTTCTAAACCCCCAAAACGCCCAACATTCCTCTACCACACCCCACAAGCACCTCTAGAATCACACACACACACACACACACACACACACACACACACACACACATTTCTAGGTGGGAGTGATTAAAAGAGTTCATAACATTGTGGCTGGGGTTGGGAAAATAATGTTCTTGTGCTTAAGGCCACAAAAAAAGGAAAGGTAAATCATAAGGACATTCAAGGACTAATTCCCTACTCTCAAACCCAGAAATTCCCAAAGATCCTTCCCCCCTGCCACACCCTCTGAGTGCCCTGCCCTGCCCTGCCTGGGCGGAGCTTCCTTGGAAGTCTGGGATATTTAAAGAACTGAGACCCTCTCCCAGCCAACACTCTAGATCAGCTAGTCTGTCTGATCACATCTGCTCTCTTCCCAAAGCTGGTCAGACAACAACTGTACCTAAAAAAAAAGTACAGCTCACAGGTCTAGCACCTGCATCACACCTCGTTGGACCAGCGACCCACATCACCACAACATGGCGGGAGTAAGACCCTGCAGCACCAGCGCTGACCCTGGACCCAATCCTCCTGCCAAGCGCCCTCGAATCCAACTAGACCACCCAGCTCAGTGGGACCTGGAAGGACCTATCCATCCCTGGACCTGGCAAGGACAGCCTGAGATCTTGCCCACCAGCCAGCTTGGGTCTGCTCCTGTCCACATGCCTGGGATCCAGGGTCGTTCGGTTCTTTGGTAAGAGACAGCTTGGGCTTGGAAAATACCTCTCACTAGGGGATGCGATGGATTAATGCGGCAGCTTGCCTGGTCCCAGGCCTTCATCTCTCCTCTTCTTCCTTTCAGGGCCAAGTCCCACACTGCCTGAGCCCTTCATTCTCTCCCAGTGCAGAGGGATGTGATCCACGGTCCAGCTCAAGCCACAAAGGCAACATGATGTCACCTCTTCCAGACTCACCCCTGCAGCCTCTCCCTCCACCTCCTCCTAGGAGTCCAGAAGAACAGCTCCCTCTGAGACCTAGAAACCCATCTCGCCCTCCATGCAAGGCCAGGAGGCGCCTCTTCTAAGGGAAATGGACTGCTCCAGGAACACACAGAGACTCGGACAACGACCTGACTCCCAGCGCTCCCGTGGATTCCTAACAACCTGACCTCGATAATGTGTGCACACTGTGCTTCCCAGAGCCCCGTAGAGCCACGAGGGAAAGACTCAAAAAAAAAAAAAAAAAAAAAAAAAAAAAAATCAGACTGCACTAGATGAACATTTGTTTTTGACTGAAGTTCTCACGGTGACTGTAGCATTAGAAAGTGTTCGGGTTACTGCTTTTTCAAATTGTTTTTATTCTTCTAAGTTAATAATGTTTTTTTGTCTACAGACTTGTATGAAATATTCAGTCTTCATTGAATTTTTGTATGGAAATAAAATATTACTTGTAAAGTTTAAGCCTGCGAGACAATTTTGTTGTCTTAAAGCTTTTAACTTTAGTTGAGCATGGGGAAAGGCTCAAAGGTGCACATAATCGCTACCTCCTTAGAGAGAAGCTTGGGGAGAAACTAGTCAGCTGGCTGTCTCTGGATTGGCAGGCCCGGGCTGGGCCCAGAAGCATGTTACTTGAGGTAGAATCTTGAATGCATGCTTTTTGCCGATGAGGCCCACGTCACAGCTAGCTTGGAAGGGGTCATGGGGAACCTGGAAAGACAGGGGTCAGTGGTGCCTCTGCCATTCTGCATCATGCCAGTTCACCCTCTAGCAGTCAGCCACCTTACTCTGACAGCAGCAGAAGCTTCCCTGCCTTGATAGGCGCTATGGCGTCCTTTGGAGGCGCCCCTGCTGCGGTGGTTTAAATAGGAATGGTCTCCACGGGCTCTTATATTTGAATGCTAGGTTATTAGGAAGTGCTGTTACTTGAGAGGAATGAAGAGGTGCGGCCCTGTTGGAGGAAGTATGTCACTGGGGGGTGGGCTTTGCGGTTTCAAGAGCTCAAGGCAGCCCCTCGGATCCTGATGTGGAATTCTCACCTTCCTCTCCAACGAAGTGTGTGTGCTACCACGCTTCCCACATAACAGTAAAGTAAACTCTGAACGGAAGCAAGTCCTAGTGGATGGCTTTCTTTTACAAGCCTTGCTACTGAGGCATCTCTTCTCAGCAACAGAACACTGACTAAGACACCTCCCTCCACCACAATTTTGGTTTAAATGACTTTATTTCTCCACGTGGCCTATGAGGGCGGGGACAATTTCTGGTCACAGGGTGGCCAGTGATAGCCCTGGGCCTGGCACATACACTTGGGAAATGTTAATCAATGCAGGCATGCATGAATGAATGAATGAATGAATGATAACACAGATGACATTCTGGAAGCCTGCCAGAGGACAGTTGGAGTCAACTGGCTGAGATTTGGTGGTCTGGTCCCAATTGTCTGTTTTCCACATTGATTTTGTAATTGGCTCCTGATCCAACTTACAACAGCAACTCTGGGTGATCCTCTCTCTGGCTTTAGGGCAAAGCTGGGATTTAAAAAAAAGAAAATCTGTGGCTAAGTGACCAGGGAGCTGCCCATGGCTCATTACTCATCCCAGAAACCCAAATGAGCTGCAATCTTCCTAGTTCACACTCGGAGCCAAAACATCCCAGGCCTGGTTTTACTTTCCCTCCTGAGTCCTTACACTTTCCCAACTGGGGGTCTTTCTGAAATCCTAGATGTCTGTTCCCAAGTGGAATGTTCCATATAGGGCCTGAAGTGGGATTATGGCAGAAGTAAATAAAAGATTAGCTTCCGAGTTTCAGGACTAAATAAAGGATTGGATTCTTGGTGATTGGGAGATAAAAGAAATTTGAGGGTTTGTTCTAGGATGAACCCATTCAGAAACTGTTTGGAGCAGTGGTCGGACCAGAAGCTCAGCTTTCCCTTGGTCACTCCAAGCCACACTCACTATCCACCCCAGCCATCTGGTTTTACTTGTGAGAAAGGAAACCCAGGCTATGGCAGCAAGGATCCTGAAAGGAGTCTGTGTGGAATGTAAGGAACACTAGGTAGTGACAGTCAGGGGTACTTCCATGTGTGACATCCAGGTAACCCTCCAAACATTCCTAGCCACTTAAGACCAACCAAAAGCAGTCATGTGACTCAGACTAGGCTTACTCTAACCCAAATTTAATAGTGCCCTGCTTGTCCTGGGTCCTAGTACACTTGTTACAGCTTAGAAGAGTCTCTGAAGCTGATGTGATGGAGTATGGAGTGCCTGAATGAAGAGAGGGGGAGCCATAGAAGAACTCAGGGAGAAAATGAACCCAAATGCCCTCACTAGGGATGGAGGAAAGGTCATGTGGCCATCTGACAAGTCAGGAAAGCAGAGGAATGGCGGCTGTGCCCACCAAGCCCGGTTTCCAAAAGCAGAGAGCTGATGTGGGCTCCTGTGATGGGAACTATCTCCACGCAAACTGCATTGTGACACACCGAAGCGCAAGGCTGGGAGATGTCATTTCTAACACAGGAGGCTTTGCAAGGATCTCTGTGTTCACTGGACAGGGAGCGGGGAGGGCAAATATTACATTTGCTTTTTACTTTCTACTTCTTGTTTTAGGCGCTATATAGATAAGCAAACCACACAGACACACCCACACACACACACACACACACACACACACACACATATACTATCAGTTAGTTTCATATTTATTGCTTCTTCTCAAGAAATATGGTTTAGGTTCAAGTTGGGGAGAATTATGTGGCACCCTCACAAGGCAGCAGAGGATTAGGGGCAGCTCAGACCCTAACATGCCCTAACCTTTCTGAGCCTGCCTTACAGCCCAGAGTATAACAGCTAAGAACATCTGCCAGCTGGGGACCTGTGTGGGAATCAGGCTTGGCCACGCCTCCCTATACCTCCCTCCCTGGTCCTGAGGCACTCAGAACTCCACAACACTGCCTGATCGGACTCCTGAACAGCAATGGGTACAAAGGGAGGAGGGAGGCCTCGGGGGTGTTAATTTCCGCCTAATCCTGAGCCCATGCTTCCCACAGAGTAGATAACAGACAGCCTGCAGCAGGATTCCCAGGACAGCCTGTAGAAAATGGGATTCCCGGGCCCCAGCCCAGCCATCTGGTTGATCTCCTTGGAGCCTTGGAATGTACAGGCTGAAAGGACTCCAGTCACTTAGATTCCATAAGGACAGAGTCCCACTTCCCTAGACATTCTTCGTGGGTTTGTAGTTCCTCGAGTTTCTGCAGATTTGACATTCTATTGCGCCGCTCTGGGCCAGGCGCTGTTCTAAACGCAGAGGGTGCAGCTGCGATGAGAACCCAGGCCCCGCCTACAAGAAAGCCACAGTGATTTCAAGGATGGGTTGAAACTCCCATTCTACAAATTAGAAGATAGAGCTTAGGGGACGTAAGCCACTTGTCCAAGGTCACAGAGCTGCTAGATGTACCAGTGACTGGGGTCAGACCTAAGTTCCTTGGCCTACCCTCAGAGCCCCGCTGTGTCCGGTAATAAAGCCACAGTGGCTGAGCTAAAAGGGTTGTTAGACAGCAAATAGCTCCAGAAATATCCAAGAGAATGACTGTCATTTCAACTCTAAGCGGTTGACAGTG
This sequence comes from Micromys minutus, assembly GCF_963924665.1. Classification (NCBI taxonomy): domain Eukaryota; kingdom Metazoa; phylum Chordata; class Mammalia; order Rodentia; family Muridae; genus Micromys; species Micromys minutus. The sequence continues at coordinate 30,448,812 of NC_137956.1, forward strand.
ATTATCTCCATGTGTGAGGGAGAACCCCGTGCCACATTCAGGATCATGGATGAAGATGCTGCAATTGATTAATCATGGTCTACGGTGGATATAAAACCAGGAAGTGGCCGCATGTGCACCACATATGCACATTAGCCCCGTGTATGGACAGCTCTCTCTGGTGTCTCTGATGAGGAAACAGAGGCTCAAACCCTGGACTAAAGGCCTCCTAAATTCTAGCACAAGGCTCTTATTCTAAAGAGCACTGCCTTTTCTGTGCAGCCTAACTCATTAAACAAAGAAATGAACCACTAGGATGGGTTGGAGAGATGGCTCAGCAGTTAAGAGCACTGACTGCTCTCCCAGAGGTCCTGAGTTCAAATCCCAGCAACCACATGGTGACTCATAAACATCTGGAATGAGATCTGATGCCTTCTGCTGGTGTGTCTAAAGACAGCTACAGTGTACTTATGTATAATAAATAAATTTTTAAAAAAGAAAAAGAATTCCCAATGTTAACACAAAAATGGCTTTGGGGAGGGGGAAGGGGGTTGGAGGTTAAACAGAAGAAGGGGTTTAAAGGGTAGAGGGAGTAGCCAGATACCTCCTATTTCTTTCCTTCCAAACCAAAAGGGAGACCCATATTCTGAGCCTTCTCTGAGTGTCTCAGGCACTGTACTAAATATACCGACATACTCATTCAGTCCTTTCCCCTATTCCAATGAGGTAGCTCTGCTCTGTAGGTAAGAAAACAGGGCTGGAGAGGCTGAGTGTGGCTAAGCTGGGCTCCCAGGTCAGTGGCCCCATAGCTTGTCCTCCAAGGCTGTACAGGGGCCAGTAGGGGGTGGTAGAACGCGGGCTTCAAAGTCCAACTTTAAAGACCTTACTTTTGAATTCCAACTCTACCAAAAATTAAGTAAATAAAAATGGCTTCAAGCTTTTGAGCTTAGATGTTCTCCTCCATTTGTTTCTTCATCTATAAGTGGGGAAAAACAGTCCAGGTGTGGGAGCACACACCTTTAATCCAAGCACTCAGGAGTGGGGATCTCCGTGAGTTCAAGGTCAACCTTGTCTACTTATCAAATTCTAAGCTGGCTAAGGCTACATAGTGAGAGCCTGTTGAGAAGAGGGGAGGGGGTGGTAAAGAGCCGGGTATAGCTTAGTGGGTTGCCGTGAGTTTAAATAGTCATTTGGGGGAAGTGTCCAGCCACATACATAAGCGGTACCCCTCACTCGTTGCCTTAGATTCATCACCTTGTCCCCCTCTAACTACTGATGGTCTGAATGACCTGTAGGGAGGCTCACTACCCTAGAGTTGTCTTGTGCACTTCTTTCCCTTAAGAGGAAGTGAAGACCCAAGCCCCTCATGTCAAAACAATGCATGCTGTAGAAGACACCAAGGCAGGGTATCTTCAGATACATTGGGACTGACAGGCAACTGAGCTGGGAGCAGTTTCCATAGGATGGAGGCCTAAGGCACCAAATCGACTGGGCTCCCTTAGATGAGGTCCCACTGGGCTTCTCAGCCAGCCTGTATCTCCTCAGTCATGTTCATACAAGGCGCAGACCTGTCTGGGCACAGCAACTCTTCAGATCAGGATGCTGCCTCTGCTCTACTATTCTCACTAGGGATCATCTGTGATTGGAGTCTTAGCCCAAGAATAAGCAAGGCTTCCTGTTCTGCCCACTCTTTGCTGGCCAAGAACAATCGACAAGCCCCCGTTACATGCATCTTTGATGGAGTCCCAACAGAAACAGAAATGGTGGTATACAAAATTGCAGAAACACCGGAGGCTGAGACAGATTATGAGTTACAAGCCATTTTAGGCGATTTAATAATCCTCTGCCTCAGAAGAAACAAGAACCAGGTTGTAGCACTATGGTAGAGAACTCACCATCACGGTAAGGTGCTGGGTTTGATCCCCTAGTTTACAAAATATACATGCTTAAACAAATGAACCTAAATAAAGAGTTAGGAAAGGAGACAATTAACATTAAGTACTGTGACCTATGCACATATACAAATAAGGGGCTGCTGGTTGTGGGGCGGGGCTGTCCTCTGGCTCATGTCACCTGATGACATTTAGTCTGCAAATATATGAGTTCTAGACTGGCAGGAAAGGACCATTCGTCTCTATTGTCTATTGTTGAACTAAATACTTCCAAGCAGTGAACTTGGAAGGCCTGAGAGCTGACTTCCAATGGATTGTGGTCTGCACAAGCATCTCTCCTGACCCTGAATCCAAGAAGGAGGACCTCTCCCCATGCATTCCACAGCTAGACATTTCTGGTCCATCCCCTGTTGCTAAGTACTGAACCACTGGGCCAAGCTCACCAAACCTTACATAACAACATACCTAGCATAGCATGACTCCTCACAGGTGGAAAACAAGCTAAATGTTATTAAGGATGTTGCCCCAAATTCTCATTCGGGAGGTGGCAGATCCAGGAAGACAATTTAAGTTTCTCTAATCCCAGACTTAATCCCTAACAAATTCTCTGCCCTCACCAAGCAAGTCTGAGCACCTCACAGGCCCGACAGATAAGAGAAGTGGAAAACCTATGTTTCTGCTTAAGGAAACTTGGCCTCTACTTGATGTCAGGAAAAGCAATCTGGTGCCACCATGAGGCTGAGGAGTTTTCCTTGGAGATGCATCTTAGGATAGGAAGATCTGAAAGAGGGTCTGGTGTCAAGAGCCCTTCCCTCCAAGTCTTTCTTACCACCCACTCCACCAGAATCCCAGAGAGGAACCCTTCTGAAGACTTTTCCCTGGAAGAAAGGATGTGCTAAGGCTGGTCTGTTCTAATGACAGAGACATCACAGTGTACATTAGCTTGACCTTGATGACTACCCACAGTGTCCCAGTCCAGAGGAAACACAATCTGTCACCTGCGGCAGGAGCTGATATGAAGTAGGTTTAGAATCCTCAGGTTTCTCCCGATGAACCATTCTGACCAAGAGAAGCACTTTCAAAGGGCAGGTGATGAAAAGGCCTTTTTAAAAAAATTTTCCTTTTGCCAGAAAGCCAGACATCAAATTGGTTTTCTTTTTTGTTAGTCCCATTATTGCAGAAATAGTGGGGAGTTGGTTGTATAACTAATTCCCCAAAAAAGGATGCTTACCAAGTAAGTAAACAAGATCTTTCCAGATACACACAGGTGTGTGTACACTGCTGTAGGCATGGGTCTCTCTCAGAGCATCTGGTCCCCTCACAATCCAAATGCCCTGACCAGGGGGACATATGGTCACCTAAGCATTGCCTCCAAAATCAACTTGAAAAGCAGAAATCCATACTGGAGAAATTATCATGTTAGTGACCCTCAAATCAACTGAAAGTGCAAAATAGAATTATATAATCAGCACATATTTACTGAGCATGAGGTGAGATGCTGAGAATATAAAACCGCTGCCCCTGCCCTTACACAGGATATAAAATAATGGAGTGACAGATGTAAGTCATCATGTAAGCATGAATAAACTGCCAAAAATATAAATAAATAAATTACCAAAGATGGGAGCCCTTGGGGGGGTCAAATGACACTTTCAGGGAAGTTAAAGATTGTGGATTGATGTTGCAGGCAGGTGAGGACAGGCACAAGAGAAGGCAAGGCCTGTGATTGGGCCGTGAAAAGGAAAAGCTGGGAGCAGAGTTTTTGAGAGGCGGGGAGAGAGAGGGAGGAAAGGAAGAAGAAACCAAGATGGGGGAAGAGAAGGATGACCCAGGCCCATGTGACTTTAAATAGCCACAGATATCTATGACTCTCTTATAAGGGATGGGTCATTACAGGACAATTTGTCATATCTAGATGAACAGTTTATATCGGTATCAATTAGCTCTGATTTTATTGTATGAACAATTTGTGGAGTGAGAATTTGCTAATATAAATCTGACTGATAAATTACAAACTTCTAGAGTTTTGATTTTACCGGTTTACTTGGAATTGTGACTATGACCACAGAGGGTGGATGCTGGGAACGTGAGCAGAGTCCACAGCAGAGAGTCACAAGATCGGGCTAGAGAGTAGCTGGCGCTAGTGTGGCATGTTGCCTGGTACTATCTCCACCTTTATCTCTGATATCCTTCACATCAGATATTTACTTTATGATTCCTAACAGTATCAGAATTACAATTATGAATTAGCAACAAAAAATAATTTTATAATTGGGGGGTCACCATAACATGAGGCACTGTATTAAAGGGTCACAGCATGGACTGCTGGATTAAACAAAGAACCAGGTACAAAACTGAGCCTAAGAAAACTTCACCACTGAGCTATGTTGGTATCTCCTCATTACCAAAACATCCCAGTCATTGTCCACCCATTGGTGCTGTGGTTCCCAGCTCTGCCATTGTTTTGTGTGTACATCTGAACCAGACATGTGGTCTCATATAGTCCTTTGTGAGTATTTGATCTCTCCCTGTTTGCCCCCTTCCTGCCCACGCATAATCCTTGTTCGACATATCCACCACTTCCAATCCACACCATCTTCACCTGCTCTGACCTGTACAGACTTTCAATGCCAGCTGGTTGTCCTATGAGGACTCCCAAGCCTAGGTGTTCTTTGCACCAACCACAGGGTTTAAGGAAATACTGGTGCCCTGGCCTCACCTAGAGATGCTGATGAAATGGATCTGGGGGGTCAGCATGTTGGGGATTTCTTCAAGATCTCCTGTAGTGTATCTGGGCAACAGGGATCACAACCATACGTTCACAATCACACGTTTTCAGCAAGGAAAGATGGAGTCACAAAAATTTGCCACAGGTTACTCTGACTTTGTACGTAATTAATTCCGTGACCAAAAGGATCTCTCCAGCACTTCCATTAGCAGCTCCAGTCGGAGCAGAATCTTCCCAGAAAGACATTCACATTCTAAAACCTTAGGAGAAGGGCATCTCTTGCCTCAGGACTGGGAATCTGTGAGGGGCTGAGAGTCAGGCCATGGCATTAAGCAACCTCAGCCTCATCTTGGGTTTGGACCATCACTGGAACTGCTGGAGCTTTGTTTCCCTTCGTTCTGTGTGGAACTGTCACAGGGAGCACTTGCTGCAGTCTCCACACGCAATACCTCCTGTCATAGGAAACTAATAATAAATAAATACTTGTAGGAGGGTTTTTCTTTTTTCAAAAAGATTTATTTATTTTTATTGTATGTGATGAGAGCTTGGCCTGCATGTTTGTGTACTGCATGCATGCAACGCCCACAAAAGCCAGCAGAGGGCATTAGATCACCTGTAATGAAAATTTCAGGAGGTTGTTAGCAATCACGTGGGTGCTGGAAGCCAGACCCTGATCTGCAAGAGCAACAAGTGCTCTTAACTGCTGAACTATCTCTCTGGGCCCACAAATAGAATTCCTAACAGCATCAAGGTTTCCTCCTACCTGCTGTGAGCCCCCCCCCTTTTTTTTCCCATTCTCCCTTTCTTCTCTGGACATTCCTTGTCTTCCCAAAACACTGAATAAGAAGCAAACACGTAGACATTCTCGACGGTAAAAGTGACAATAGGGCCAGCAATATGGCTCAACAGGAAAAGATGCTTGCTGCCAAGACTGACAACCTGAACTGCTTGGAGTTTGATCTCACGTGAGGGAGAGAGAATCAACTTCTTCAAACTGTCTGGACTCTGCATATATGCTGTGATATAGACACCTTCACAAGTAGACACACAGAAAATATTATTTTAAGTGGGAAAAAAGGTAATAATAATGGTGCCCATGTGTCACACACTCTTGCTAACATTTAGATCCTGGTACAGAATCTCACAGCAAAGGCAGGAGGCAGTTTTAGAAAATAGAGATCCCTAAAATGCCACAAGAGGTGATGGCAGCCACAGATGTTTGAGATAAGATTTTTTTTTCTCCCCTTTGTTGGCTACTTTTGCACTCAGATTATGTGACAATCGGAGTCCTGGCTCACATCACAGGAGAAAATTGTATCGTGCCCTGAAGACCCCCCCAGGACCCGTTTTACTTTGCATATGAAGTATCTCCACTTCCCAAATGGTGGCATCATTTTGGAAAGCTCTAGAAACTTTGCAAAGTGGGACCTTGCTGAAGAAAGCAAATCACTGGGGTAAGGCGCTTGGGGTCCGTGGCCACTTCCGGTCTGCTTTTCTGCTTCCTGTTTGGCCAAGTAGTGGAGAGCTCTCCACAGCCACACACTCCAGCTGCCGTAAAGCCCTTCTCAAGTGCTCACAGCCAAGCAACCAAGTTTGGCATTCTCTGAAACCAAGAGCTAAAATGAACTGTCCCTCCCCTAAACTGAGAAAAGTTACAAACACAAGTGCCCAAAATGTGCCTTATGAGCCATGTGAGACAATCTCCAAGAATCCCGACCAACCCCAGCCAGAAAACTTTTGGGCCCATCTACTAAAACCGCGGGGTGGGGGCTGGGGGTAGTTTCGCAGATGAAAAACATTCCAGTTAGTTAGAGGCAAACCTCTCCCCTCCTCTCAGAATGTAGAAAAGACCCATGGCCTTTCCAGTTCAGAGCTTACTCCTCTACAGCAAACCACCATTTCTACAGCCACAGGGGTGCTTCCTCTGCCTGGTGGGCCACTATTAGGGCACAGAGCAGAGGTTCAAACCCCACAGACCAAGAGGTCTCAGTGCCCTGTGTGCACTCCATTCCTGGGTCATTCTTATCGACCCCACTAGCTGCAGTGTCTCAGAGAGCATGCTCGCCCCGTGAGCCGGGTCACCTCGAGCTGCCTGTTTATTTTCCTTCCTGGACACATTGGTGACTTGGTGTTTGAAAAGCTCCAACGAGGATGGAATGAGAGAACACAAGAGAATGGATAGTCACCTCGAGGAGGCCTGCTGGTGATTTGGAATGTCCCTTTAGAAGGCTTTTTAATAAACTTTGTTTGTATCTGCCTTGATGAGGAACACATTTGCCTGGGACCGTGCAGAGATGTTTGGCTTCAAGGCTTCCCTTTCTTGGCCTTAGAAGTTCTTGGTGGCAGTGGCTGCCTGCAGGCCCTTGGGACTCCCCTGTGGAGCACTGACCTGCCTACAGCTTTGTCCCCGTAACTTTAGTCCTGCTACACTTCTGGACCCCATGTCTCTGATAGACTTCAGAGTCAAAAAACAAAACACAGGGTCAGATGGTTTGAGAGTTCAACAGGAAAAGGGGCCCATTACCTTTTTAAGAGGCTTCCAGACTCAGTGCTGGGATTTGTTTTCGAAATCTATCCAGCTTTGACTCCTGTTTCTCCCAGCCCTCCCTTGTCCGGACTCTAGGCATTAACATTAGTGTCTTATCCACATATGCAAGGCAGTTCCTGGCCAAGGGCCTCCTTTGTTATAAGCCAGAAGGTGAGAACTGGACTGAGCATGCCTGTAACCTTAGCACACAGTAGGGCTGCAGTGGGACTGTGAGTCTGAGGCCAGAGAGAGAGAGAGAGAGAGAGAGAGAGAGAGAGAGAACAGTAACTAGCTGTCTTTTCAGACTCTCACTTGAGATAGCTGCCCCTCAGTGCCTGAAGCTGTTCATCATATCCTATTTGGTAAAAATGCCAACAGCAAGGATGAACACTCAGCCCTTGGAGCTCACAGTCTAGGGAATGAAAATAGTGACCAACTGTACTCTGGCGAGAGGGTGGTAACCCTCCTCTGCTGACTCACTCCCATCTGGCTCTAGGGTGCCCAAGGCAGAATGTCCGTGTAAGTAAAACAGTTCAGCTGGCTGTCACTGAAGTCAGGGAAGGGCAGAGGCAGCCAGGCACAGCTCCGATTCCTTTATTCACGGTGACATCCATTTGGTCCGAATGTACTGAGTGTCCACCTCGGGTGACATATTTGATATAAATAATTGCCCGTGTGGAAGGGTAACAGAGGGGCGGCACAGGTGAGAAGCACATGAAAGTCTTGTTCACTAAGACTGAGCCTGGCTGGAGTTAGGGAAGCTCCAGAAAGTTCCATGGTCTGCCCACTACACTCTGCATTTCACATTCTCTTTGCCTCAGTTTTCCTATCTATAAAATGGAAATACTTTCCTTGCCAAAGCTAGTTCTTGCTTTTATGGTTGCAATAATACGTGGGGTGTCAGTGTCATGAAGAGACTCTGTAGACACCAGTTATGTTCGGAGAGAGGAGGAAGGGTTGGGAGATAGGGGAGGTATGCTCCCAGCTTCCAAGCATGGAAGGGCGACACACTTGGAAGAGACAGGGATGGACAGAAGGTGGAAAGGAATAGCAGAGAGCTATTGGAAGACAGTGAGTATCACTTTTTTCTTGAGACAGGGTCTTACTATGTAGCTCGGGCTTGTGTCAAACAGTCCTGAGCCTCTCGCCTCAGCCTCCCCAGTCCTGAGCCTCTCGCCTCAGCCTCCCCAGTCCTGAGCCTCTCGCCTCAGCCTCCCCAGTCCTGAGTCTCTCGCCTCAGCCTCCCCAGTCCTGAGCCTCTCGCCTCAGCCTCCCCAGTCCTGAGCCTCTCGCCTCAGCCTCCCCAGTCCTGGGATTCTGTCTGTGTACCGCCACATCTCACCGTTTTTGCTTTGTTTTGTTTTGTTTTGTTTTGTTTCTCTAACCGTCTGCCTACCTAGGGGTGTGGTTAATAGACTGTTTCCTTTCATTCTGAGGGAGAAAAGAGAGTAAAGAATTTTCGTCAGAGGACCCATAATCCTTTCTTTTGACTCAGCAGTGATGAGAGGAGAGAAAGCTGGGTGTGTGGACCCTCTGTGGTCATTTGCGTGCTATGAAACCCGAGCGAGAGCTTCCTGCCACGCTGGTAGACATGGGCCCCGCTTCAGGCTCCACGGGAGCTCCTCCCAGACCGTAGCGTCACCTCCTTCCTAATGCCACCCTGGAGGGGCAGCCAGATATGTGGTATAAAAACACAGCAGCGGCCCATTCCATAACATCACATGTCCAAATAAATGAAGCTGTTGACTCAGGCTGATTAGATGAGGGGCCTTTCCTAAAAAGCAATCCATGTGAGGCTAAGAAAAACAGGATTCTTGGTGGAATTAGGCCTTTAATCCCCCGCTTCCCCAGCCCGATGGATGGGGGGGGGGTTGCTCCAGAGATGCTGTCAAAAGCTGGCCGGAGAGACTGCATTCCTCTCTTGCTGCCTGCCTCCAGGCTGGCGGATCCTGCTGGACAGCAGGACTCTGGTCTGCAGGTTTCAGTGAGGCCAGGAACCCTGGGCTGCAGCCAGGGTCGGTGAAGGAAGCTCATGCCCTCTCATCACCCCAGTAAACATTTTATTAGAATCCAGTGGGTGCACGCTGTAGCTGCCCTGCTTCACACCTCTAGTGAGAACTGACCAAAATGACTGAGCTGGATTTATATAGCACATGTGTGCACCCATGGCTCCGTACACCTAGCAAAGCATGCAAAGGAAAGAACAGGAAAAGGCAGGAAGAGGCATGAAGTAAGGTCCCTTCAGAGTGGCTAGCCATCACTGAGTCGAGATGTACTGTATCCACAGCTCTCACTGCTGGTATGGTGCCCTGCACACACACACACATACACACTCACACACACACTCACACACACACTCACACACATACACTCACACACACACACTCACACACACACTCACACACACACACTCACACACATACATACTCACCCACACACTCACACATACACACTCACACACACACACATTCATACACACACATTCACATACACACACACTCACACACACACTCACACACACTCACACATACACACTCACACACTCACACACACACACACACACACACACACACACACACACTCACACACACACTGCTCTCATTTCAGGTTCAATGACCTGCATCCACAGCTCTTAGTCAGATACCTAGGAGCAAAGACCTGGCTCTAGTCACATGTATACCAGGGACAGCGCTGATCTAGTGCTTGCCCCTGCTTCACAGATGCTAGAGAGAAAGCAAGTGAGCAAAAGCACAGTGGGCTCTGGAGGGAGACCTATTCCATGCGCTCCCCCTCTAGGCACACTGCCCAGACTCTCTGAGTCTCCAGCTGTCTCAGGAGTTAGCCTGTGCTTGCCTCATGTGGAGGCTGTGAAGACTGAATCAGGAACTGCATGTGAAAAGCTAGACCCCTTAAGTTTGACCTACCCCCATTGCCCATGTGACCCCCTATCATTGCCCATGATGCCTGTGGAGCTTAGCCAAGAGTTGGGAGGCCTGGGGCCCCACTGGAACTGGGGAGGTGAGACTGACTGCGGGAAGAGGCGCAAGCACTTTGGACTAAAAATAAATGTAGACTTCCAGGGCACTGAAACTCCCATGGATATGGAAGAGATGGGCAGGGTTTAGAAAGGAAGGTGATGGAGGCAGGGAACAGGGGCAGCAAAAGCAAGGTAGAAGCCAAAACAGAACTCCATGATAACAGGAAAAAGCAAGTAGCCACAGAGAGGCTGAAGACAAGGCCAGCTGGAGAAGCCTATATCATGGTGACGAAGGCAGGCAGGACAGATAACTGCAAGGCCATCAAGAGGACCAAGCAGGGTACCAGTCCTAACTTCTCCCTCACTGACCCCATGCTTCATCAACTTGGTCCAGTTCCTTGCGTGTGTCTATTCACTTCCTACTACCTCCAAGATCCGCTAAAACCTCCCTATCTTTTGCTCCCATACATACCCACCAACCAGCCAACTAATCTTCCCCTCCAAAACCCCTCTCAGTGAGAAAATGGCTTTAGGGCCAGAGAGGGCTTAAGCAAGCCATTAACTTCAACACACCTAGATATGCGTATTGGCACCATGTAAAATGGGAAGCCCCCTGCTTCCGGGACTGTGATGAGGATGGGGTGCCTGATATCACAGAGGAAGCTTCGGTGCATCCTATAGATCCTATACTTTCCTTCCTCCTTATACTCACAGATATACATGTTCCATTGAGATAACCTCTGCCTTAACCAAAGCCCTCGTGGGGGAGAGACCCTCCTACCTAACATCACACAGCTTGTACTCTTGGAAGGCATGTCTGGCTGTCCACTCTTGGGGACAGAGAGCACACCTTCTTAACCTGTGCCTGCTTTGCATATGAGGTAAGCTAGGCACTCTGCCAAGAGCCGTGCTCAAATACCTTCAAGGGCCCAGCAGGTAATACACATGAGGCAGAGATGCTTGCTCGTACAATGGAGGATGGTAGAGCCTACGGCAAACTGTAGAACCAAGTGGAGCATTACTTGGTTTGTAGAGTGACAGAGGGGAGAGGCTTTGCAGAGACCTAAGAAGTCCCGGATCACCACACACAACTGGCTCCCCTTCTGTGCACTGCAGAGGTACTGTCATAGAGGCCACTGAGCCCATTCAGCCTGACCAGAGCCTCCCCGCCCCCGAAGATCAAACACATCAGCTCTTCTGAGAGCTTTGAAAGCCTGAGGCTCCACAGAGACCTTGGAGACTGTGTTCAGAAGTTCTGACGTTTTCCCAAACCAGTCCCCAAATCTCAGATGATCACGAACAGGTGTACAGTGAGGGGGGCTTAAAAGGCCCCCCTTGCTGCCCTGCTGGGAGCTGCCTCCTATCTCCTAGGGATCTCCCACAGCCCTGGCTCTGCAAAGAGATGGTAATTGGGTCCCTCTGGAAAACAGCAGAACCGGCTTAGGGCAGCTGGAGGCGGCAGAAACCCTATCCCCTCCAAAGCCCTGACAGTCTCACATCAGCGGAGCCTGTGCCTGCAGCCTCCTAAGACCACCTGGCCTCCCTGTTCCCATGGTGCCTTCCCACACACAGTGGCTGGCAGAGGCCAGAGATGGGAGACGCCATCTTCCCTCCAAGGTCCTGGTGGCAGCTGCCAAATGGCACAGTGACCTCCTCAAACCGAAGGTTCAGCGGTCACCCTCACCTCCTAGGGCAGAGGGACACTGAGCCCCAACCTGTGTTCCAATCTGACCTCAGACAGGGAAGCCAGGTGCCCTGGTCACCAAGACCACAAGCTGCATGTGATCAAATGTGCTCACTGGCTTCACATCAAAGGTAATGTGATTGTTGTCAAGACCCAGGCACCTGCTCCTCACGAAAATCTTTCCAAGATCTCCCAGCAAGTCCAGGAGACAGTGTTTTTACTCCTGCTTTTTAAATGGGGGGGAAATTGGCATATAGAAAGGCCAAGGGACAGAAGCAGAACCTATTCCTGGTCTACTGTAAGCTACATGCTTGTGCTAGCAAAATGCCTCATGTGCTAGAACTTACATTTTAAAAACAATTTTTGTTTAATTGTTTTTTTTTTTTTTAAGCTAGGTGTGCTACAGAGCCAGAACCAGAATTCCTGGGACTCGCTGACCAGCTAACCCAGCCCTACTTACAAGCTCCAGACCAGTAAGAGACCTTGTCTCAAGAGGGAATGGTGTGGGGTGGCAAGATGGCTCAGCAGGTAAAGAACAAGGTGTTGAACAAGCCTGACAACTTCCAAACCCACATAAAGGGAAGGGAAGCAGCTCCACAGGTTGTCCTCTGACGGCCATGTGTGCACCAAGGCACATGTGACAGCACTAGTAATAGTAATAATAATGATGATGATGATGATGATGATGATGATGATAATAATAATAATAATAACATATTTTAAAATAAAATAATAAAGAAAACTGGACAGTTCTGAAACACAGCCTCCAGTGTTTTACTCTGCCCTTCACATACACACACATACACATGTGCACATAAAAACGAAGAAATGAGATAAAGAAATGGTTGTCAGTGCTATAAGGAGCCATGTCAGGAGCCGTGTCATGCCTGACAGTGGTTCAGAAAAGCCTTCTGGGTAAGTGTCCATTAAGCCGGGGCCTAAGATCCTGCCAGTAAGAGCCAGGGAGCAGCCATAGGATCTAGGGTTCAGATTATCCCCATTAGGGCTATCTATCACACTCTTCATTAATAGCCATCCTGTCTCTCCTGACCTCTCATCGGTTTGTCTTTTTAAGGAAATGTCTTCTGTGGACCTCTTTATCCCACTCAATGAATTACAGTGTGGCTGTTACATCTCTCCTCTTAACCCAATGTCGAAAACAATAAAAATGTTTATGTCAGCTTTACAATAACATGCACCCAAAACTGAGCAAAACTAAGGTGTTCAACAACGAGACGACGATAAACCAGATGCAACTGCTGGTTGACACACACAGCACGAATTAATTGTTATTATCCAAAAACAGTGCTGAAGGCGAGAAACCTTGCCTAAGAGGGTGCGGCTGCTGAGAGCCCGCTTCTGTGATTTTTCTGTTCCGAGAAAAGCTAATCCATGGAAGGATATCAAGAGTGATCCTCTCCGGGAAGGGACAGAGACTCATCTACAAAATAGGGACACGCGCTTCATAAACACCTGCCTTAATCTCAGCTCACCGAATGGCAGAGCAAGGATGGATCCATCTGTGCCCAGAGAACCATTGAACAGATATTTAACTCCAGTTAACAATGCCCATGCTGAGCTGTTTAGGAGTGCAATGTATTTTGGAAGGTAGAGGGAGTGGATTGAGGCTCTGTGGGAAAGGTACTCACTGCACAAGCCGGCTAGCTGGAGTCTGGATCCCCAGAAGCCAGGCGAGAAGCTCGAGGTTGTGGGGAACATCTACACTATCCAGTCTCCTGCATTGAAACAGGGTGGAGACAGGAGACTGACCCCGATGCTCACAGGCCAGCTACCCAGAGCACTCAGACCGTGAGGGGGGACAAGAGAGGCCTGACTCAAGCAAGGTGGAAGGAGAGAACCAACTTTCCAGGGTTGTCTCTGACCTCCACATGTTTGCCAGGGCAGGTGTGAACACACACACACACATACACACACATACACACACACACACACACACACATGGCAGGGGGCAGGGAATAAGGGGTCCATAGACTAGTAGAGGGCTAGGCAAAGGAACACATCTATGATAAAGCAAATTTAGCAAAACGAAAACGGTGATTTAGAGATTTGATGTGTGTTTGACATGTGATGGATTATGTTTGGAGATTTCCATCATGAAAATCTGGACCTATCGCCATTGAAGGATTCCCTACATGCTGCATTCAGGGGTGTCAGAAAAGCCTGGGTTCAAATCCTGACCAGGCTGTTTCCCCTTGTGTGCTCTGGGTCAAGATTTAGACTTGTGAATACTTGGTATATGAATGCATGAGAGGAAGCTGATAAATGTCATCCGGAGAGCTTGTGGGGATGAGGGAACTGCACACAAAACAGTCTGCAAAAGTTCAGTGTGACCTGAAACTACAACAAATAATCTTTCAGGGAAGGCTCACAGTTCTTCTAAACCTCTCTCTCTCTCACGCTCTCTCTCTCTCTCTGTCCTGTGTGTATGTGTGTGAGTGTGTGTGTGTGTGAGTGTGTGTGAGAGAGTGTGTGTGAGAGAGTATGTGTGTGTGAGTGTGTGTGTGTGAGTGTGTATATACATGTGTGTGTGAGAGAGTGTGTGTGTATTTGTGTGTGTGGGAGTGTGTGTGAGAGTATGTGTGAGTGCATGTGTGTGAGTGTGTGTATGAGTATGTGTACATTCGTGTGCACGTGTGCACTCACCTGTGTGATGTGTGTGTGCATGCAAATGGGCAGGTATATTTCCTGGCGTATGGACACATGGAAGCCAGAGGTGGATGACAGGTGCCTTCCCTGTCACTCTTCCCTTTTATCTCCCCTGTCTCAGATGGGCTGGCTGGCCCACATGCCTGCTGGGACCCACCTACCGCCACACACCCCTGACGGCAGCACTGGGACTACAGAGTGCAGCGTTTCCACACTAGCTAAGGATCGGAACTCTGACCACTGGGATATCCCCTTAGCTCAAAACAACTAAGGCTTCTAATACTCAATAATACAACAGAATAACATTTCTCAAAAGAATTGTCTCAAAAATACTGGGTAAAAAATATCCTGACACAGTTACCTTGTATTATTAATGTATTGCAGTGGCGTGGTTTCTCCATAAATGTGCCTGATCACTACACGTGAACTAAAAATAAAATACGTTCAAGAAGCTACAAGAACAGCACGCATAGTGATATGGATTTAATCTCCACCATTAAAGTAATTAATTTATTTACTTAAAAAAAAAAAAAACAGGCTTGGGACTAAGAGGAGAGGAGTGGTTCTGTGGTTAAGAGAACACATCACACAGAGAAAAGTGTTCTGGGTGCTTGTTTGCTTTTTTCTTTCATTCATTCTTTTTTTTAAGATTCATTTATTTAGTGTTTATGAGCATCCTGTCGCTGATGATGATTGTGATCCACCATGTGGTTGCTGGGAATTGAACTCATGACATCTGGAAGAACAGATGGTGCTCTTAGTCGCTGAGCTGTCTCTCCAACCCTCTTTCTTTCTTTTTGCTCTGTTTGTTTATGGGTTGTCCCACCCCCAAGCCCCCCCCCCACCCGAGACAGGGCTTCTCTTCTCTGTGTACCCCTGGCTGTTTTGTAACTCATTCTATAGAGCTGGCTGGCCTTGAACTCAAAGGTCTTCCCGCCTCGGCCTCTAGACAGCTAGGTTTAAAGGCATGTGCCACCACCACCCAGTTTTAATGTTCACAGTTCACAGCCACCTGTAAGTCCAGCTCCAGGGAATCTGACGCCCTCTTCTGGCCACCTGAGGCACTGCATTCACATCCACACGCTATTATTTTGAAATGGAACCTTAAAACATAACTTTAGGATGTTGATGTGGTAAAGCGCTTCCCTGCTAATTTCAAGGCTCTGGATCCAATAACTCAGGACTTTTAGAGACCTTAACCCTTTATAAAAAGGAGGGGTTAGAAATCACCACCCCCACCCTACCCTCTCATCCCACCAGAACTGTACTGCAGAAGTTTGTCCTTTACAGGTTCTCCCAGGAGAAATCATAGTGCAGGCTAGGGCTGTGGAGTTGGGCTTACAGCGTCCTGTGCATTGATCCAACCCAAAAAATCAGCAAATAAACAGAAAAGACACGTCACAAACCCAGAATAAAATTCCTGTGAGGCTAAACTCCACAATACAGGCAACACAACGTTCTTTCAGATAAAGAAGTCACCACCGAGAGGCTAAAGAGATGGCTCAGTGGTTAAGAGCACTTTCTCCTTTCTGAGGACCTGGGTTCTATTCCCAGCTTCCATATGGTGGCACACAACTGTTTGTAACTCCAGTGCCAGGGGATCCAACACCTTCTTCTGGCCTCTGTGGGCACGGTGCACACACACAGCACACAGTCATACATACAGACAAAACAGCCATACACACAAATAAATAACAAATTCCAGGAATTTTTATTTAGAAACCAAATAGAGCTTCGGAGAATTAAAAGTAAATGGCCGTGCTCACTTCGGCAGAACATATATTAAAACTGAGAAGACACAGAACTCTCACACCCACGCACAAGGACAACACAAATTCTTGAGTATCCTATACTTCTCTCTCTGAGGTGGCATTACAGTGAATATTTACAAATCTCTTGCTCAGATCCCATCCTTTATGCTTATATCAACCTACTTAATTTCTTTTAAGTATGAGATTAAAACCTATGTGAGATCACTCACACGGAGTGAGAGGTCATCAGTTAGCTCAATGTGATAGCAAATACCTGTAATCCTAGAACTCAAAAAGCTGAGGCAGGAAGATCACAAGTTTAAGACCAGCCTGGACTTGTATAGTAAAACCCTGTTTCAAAAAAAAAAAAAAGAATAAATAAAAGGATCAATATTAAAACAGGTAAATCCATAGGTCAAATGAAGCTGAAGAGATAATTTGTGATATAGAAAATCACCGCAGGAATTATCCATAGGATTGAACCGTGTGGCGAGACAATAGAGAGACAGCTAAGGGAGATGAAAGGGTCCAGTAAGTCCGGAATAAGAAACCATGAAAATTGGAAAGAGATCATCTATAAAAGATCCAGTCACTGTGAGTTTCAGTAGCAATGAAAAAGACGAATCCTCATAAGGACAAAGCATTTCATGCCACCAAGCAAATTAAATGCAAACAACCTCACGCCTGGACCCGTCGCAGCAAACATAAAAAAATAAAAATTCCTGAAAATGTCAGGGAAGAAACGTGTCTTCTATAGAGGAATGAGTAGACTTCGTGACGGCGACCGCACATGCCAGATGCCAGAAAATAATGCAATAGCGTTTGTGTCTTCTATACGCTGGGGAGAAATAGCTGTTCTTCCTGTGTTCTGTGTTCAGCTATAATATCATTTGAGTTTTCAGTCAAAAAGTTATGACTCACAGACACTGATGGACGTACACACCACTAGAAGAGATTGGATTCAGGAAGGGATGGGGGATGGAGGTACAAAGAGAATGCAGTCATGGGCTAACTCTTAAGAAAGCAGTGACTGTTAAAATGTACACAGACCAGTTGCGTGGGCACACAAGCTGGACGCTCTTGCTTGGTCACTCCTGGTTGTCGGTGCCTCATCTGAGATGTTATTCTGCATGTGTTTGGGGTATGCTGCTCAGAATCGCTCTATTCACCATGGCTGTCACATCATGTTGGCTTCTTCAGTTCTGGAATGTTTCACCAGTTCCGGTCTAATAAGAATATCCCTTCCTTGTTTAAGCACAACCCCACACTTTATCTTTTTTTTTTTTTTTCATTTTTAACCATCTTTTGTTGGTAAGGGAGGGGATCCTAGTTCTTCATACTAGTTAGAAATTCCAAATGGGTAAGATTTAATTTAACTGGGAAAAATTATTTGCACTCCTTTGACGGCACTTCAAGAAAAATCGGTGCTGGTAAGATGGTTCAGCAGGTAGAATTTCCTGCTGCCTACCTGATGGTAATGTGAGACCTATCCCCAGGACCCACATGGTGGAAAGGAGAGAACCAACTCCCAGAAGTTACCCTCTGACCTCCATATGTGTACACACATACATACACACACATCATATCCACGTAAATACACATGTATACACATGCACACACATGCACATGAGCACACAAAATAAACGAATGTTATCTCTTCAAAAAGAACAATTTTCGTCTGCTGAATTCCAAAGGAGATTCTTACATGGTGACTTGTGTGGTTGAAGGTTAAGGGTCCAGCAACACAAACAAAGCCTGGGAAGCTACCCAGCATGGCTTCCACTGCAACAAATATCTCCGGACAGCCACAAACCCACTGAGATTCAAGGAAAGGACAGAGACCCGACCTTAAGGAGAAGACCACACAGAATATGGAAGCCACAGTATTTGTAGCACTGTTGAAATCAGATGCATGCACAGCCGGAGCTAAAATGTAAGATCTGTAATCGATGCGTACACACTGTGGTCCGTCCATCTTCCATAGTCTGTCTGTCTTGATGTCACAGAAAAGCAATGTGTACTGAAAAGTGCTGTAAATGTCCAAGATCCAACAGCTAGTGGGTGGCCACATTCAGAACAAGATGTGTGACGTGCATTCTTGTTTTAAAACAGCTCTCTTTGTAACCCCGGCTGGCCTTAAACTCCTAAAACATGCATGACGCTCTGATGTGCTGGGGTTATAGGTTTGTGCCGTCATACCGTAAGACCAGCCTTTCACCTACTCTGCCATCAAAACAGAATTAAATGACTTCAGTCCCATTCACTGAAGCAGCCTATGAAGAATGCAAGTTTAGATCCAGCCATCAAGAGAGGGAGGTGGCATCCAGGAGCAAGGGCTTCCTGTGTAAACAGGAGGTACATGGGAAGCGAGGCTGTGGTGCTGGGACAATGGGCAGTGAGCAGGCAGGGCCTCCAGTCTCCGGTGGGTGATCGGGACTGTAAGAGACCAGGCAGGAACAGCTGGGGCCCAGTGCTCTGCTGCCTGGCCCTGGAGAGGAACTGGCCTGCTTGTGGCTTTCCCAGGAGGAAGTTCCCCACTGCTTCTAGGGAAGCCCTTCCCATCCCTGGCCTCCCTGTGCCTCCGCTGGCTTTCTTCTTCAGGAGCCTGTTGTCTTTGGGGCTAATCTGGGAGACAGGCCTCTTGTGAAGTCCCTGTGGCCTGGAAGTGGGGGTGGGAGGTTGGGGTCGGGGAGGAAGACCAGGCCCAAAATGCCAATCCAGAAGGCAGCCCCTACTGGATGTACACCAACTAAAAAAGAATGGGGGGGGGGGGGGTAAGAGGCAAAGAGAGAGAACATGCAAAAAGGCCCAAAGGCAATCCTAGCCCAATTGTGGAAGAGCTGTGTGATCGAGACAAGATGCTTATCTTCCCGAGTCACGATTTCCTCGTTTGTAAAATCAGGAAAAGCATGTTGACCTGAGAAGCCTGGCTGAGGGATAAGACACGCTAACACAGGTAAAGCGACAGGCACCAAGAGTTGTATGAGCAAGAACGTGAGTATAGGACTGGGACTCTGAGCCAGTCTAGCAGGTGTTCCAAGCGGAGGGGACTCCTGAGCCTCACAGGAAGAGGCATATGTCTGTGCCCATAACTATGTGCACACTTTCACTGCACGCATGGGCGTTTAAGTGTGCAGCACAGACTGCAAGGCACACGGAACCCTCAACACGTTTCTGAGTTGATCCATACTTTGATGGTCACCAAGGTCTAGAGTTTGTCTTTGCACACAAACACGTAGTGCAAAGCGGCGGAAGTGTGCTGAGAGGCATTTCACCTTTAGAAGCCAGAAGAGGACAGGCAAAGGATCCCTTAAGTCCAGAAGGAAAGACAGTTGTAAGCCGCAGAGTAGGTGCTGTAGTCCTTTAATAAAGCAGTCAGTGCTCTTAACCACTGAGTCATCTCTCCAGATGTAGCCCTCCCCCACCCGCTTTGAACAGACTCTCGCTATGCACTTCCGGCTGCCCTGTTACTCTGTGCGTGAACCAGGCTGACCTCAATTTCACAAGGATCCACCTGGCCCTGTCTCTAAGTGCTGGGATTAAAGAAGTGAGATAATTTCTCATGTAACTGGAATCAGCAACTCAAACAGCAATTTTATGGACCAAAAAAAATTCTAACAAATACAGTCCAAGGACAGACCAATTCGATACTACACGATAAGGGCTGGAAATAAGAAGACATGTGTAAATTATCTTTACCTTACATGTATGGTTGCTTTGCCAGCATGTGTCTAGTGCACCGTGTCTCTTTATGACTGTTACCAGTAGAGTCCAGAAGAGAGCCTCAGACCCTCTGAAACAGGAGTTAGGCTGTTGTGAGTCACTTCATGGTTGACAGAAATCCGACCTGGTTCTCTGGAAAGAGCAACAATGCTCTTACCCACTGACCAATCCCAGCCCCAGAGAAATGTTTGTGGGGCCTGTATTTTCCGTAGTTAAATCCTTGTACAGTAAAAGTACTACTTCATAACTCAGTGGTCTCCAGTTTGAGTTCAGGGATTCTGGCTAGCATACCTGTGTGGTCAGAACTGGGGCGGCTGCGTCTCTCCACAAGCTGCAGGCGAGCCCTGCCGGAAATATCCAGTATTTGATTTTTTTTTTACTCTTTTTAATCCTTGTTTGTGAGAAATCTTTTAACATTGCCATTTTCCCCTAGGCTGGACAGTCCCATGCTAGTCCCAACAGTTGAAGAAGCTGTTCCCTGGAGCCCTTTCCCATAACAACGTTAGAACCAGGCAGGTCCATCTGTCTTCAAAGGCCCTACACGTGCCTCCATGAGGACTTCAGCTGGTTCCCGAAATTGTGCCTGCTGGGACAGAGTTGCCCTGGGCTTCCCTGGCCCAGGAACCTGCACTCCTGTGCTGAATGCAGACTCCTGGCAGAAAAATGACACCCCTAATTAGGTGGGGTGACTCCCTAAAGTGAGAAAGCCTCACACTCTGGGAGCCCTGCTGCTGGCCCAGAGAGATGTCCACGACGAAGCATCATTGAGCAAGCAGGCGTGGCACACAGGGAAGTGGTGCTCTGATCCTCTGCCCGCCACCCAAGTGTCTGGGACCCGTCTCAGAGCGCTCTTCCTCTGTGCATCCTGCTGCTATTGCTTTTACGTGGACACTAATGAGAGCCACAAACTCTGAGCCAGAGTCCCTCAGTCCCTGCCTCTCACCTACCTATAACTCAAACGGGACTGGTTTGGACGAGGGAGATGATTCAGCTCTCTTTCAGACAACCCAGGGTTGATTCCCAGCACCCACACAGCAGCTCACAACTGTCTGTTACAGAAGTCCCAGGAGATCTGAAGCCCTCTGCTGGCCTCCTGAGGAACCGAGCATGCGCACTGTGGACACGCAGGTGAAACGCCCATACACATTTGTAAAAAAAAAAAAAAAAAAAAAACAGCTTTTTTTTCCCACTAAGACAGGGTATCCTCTCTTCGACCTTGCTGTCCTGGAACTCACCCCATAGACCAGACTGGCTTCGAACTCATAGAGATCCACCTGCCTCTGCCTCCCAAGTTCTGCTGGGATTAAGGCAAGCAACATGACCATAACTGATTTTTTTTTAAAAAGGGGACTGGTACATATTAAAGAATCAATGACTAGCTGAATATTTAATTCCTCTCCAGACTAAAAGTTCGCCTAAAAGAAGAAACTCTAAATATGAGATTATAAGCATTTATTCAGTAAGTGTTTTTCTGCCAGATACTGTAAACATCAAGTCCTTAAGACTATAAGAATGGGGCTGGAGAGATGGTTTACCCACCAAGGGTACTGGATGCTTTTGCAGAGGACTCTGTTTCAGTTCCCAGTACCCTAAAGACGGCTCACAACCATTCGTAGGCACACACCAGCTTCACACCCATACATACTCGAAGGCAAAGCTCACACACATAAATGAACCTTATAAATAGAATAATATAAAGATGAGAAAGAGGTCGGGTGTGACAGAAGTCTGTAATCTCAGCTGCTGTAAACTGAGGCAGGAAGTCACTGGAGTGCAGATGTTTCAAGCTAGTACGGGCATCACAACGTGGGAGGCGGACACAGTGAGGCAGAGATGGGAACGGGCTAGCCTGCCCCGCCCTCTGGGGCCACAGTCTAGTGGGAGGAGACAGAAATGTAACAACTAAATGGTAGCACAGGACAGCAATTTCTCCCATAGGAGGAAGCACAGGCAAGGTGCTCAGGAACCCAAAGAGGGCCCAGCTGCTGCCATTCAAGAACCGGCCAGTGAGGCCTCCAAGAGGTTCCGTGAGACTGAGTATCTGTGGGCCGGCCAGATGGCACAGCAGATAAAGGGGCTTGCCAGGCAAACCTGGCAACCTGTCTGATTCCCAGAATCCACAGAAGGGTGAAAGCAGAAAAGCAACTGCACAAGGCTGTCATCTGACCTCCATACAAGCTGTATGTGCTTGTGTTCCCACACTTGTGGTCACACACACACACACACACACACACACACACATCATACACACACCACACCACACACATCAGACACACATATACCACACACATACACCACACACATCACACACACACACATACACACCACACACACCACACACACACATCATACACACACATACCACATACATACACACACATATCACACAACACATACCATACACACACATACATACCACACACCACACACACATCATACACACACATACCACATACATACACACACATATCACACAACACATACCATACACACACATACATACCACACACCACACACACATCATACACACACATACCACACACAAACACCACACACATCACACATACAACACATACACAACACACACCACACACATCACACACATACCACACACATCACACATACCACACACACACACACACACACACACCACATCATACATACCACACACCACATGTACACACACACACACATTCATGCTAATCGTGAGTTTTCAAAATAAATGAACATATTTTAAAAAGTCTAAGAGCAACTCAATTTTGCTATGTCCATGGAGGTCAGCCAGAAGAATGTACCCCTATTTCAAGAAGACAGGGAGAATGTAGGCATGAAGAACCCCCAGAAGATGGATATCCTGAGATGGCCAAGAGGCTATATCACTTATCCTCCTGACATGTGGACACCTCGCTAAACCATACTGAATATGTGGGTATCTTAGGCACAATAAGACCATAGCTTACACCTCCCAGAGCATGTGATACCTATTTTGGTCACTGTCAGTGTGTAGTTAATGGTCTCCCTGGACTTAGACACTGGCACTCACAGGAAATAGGGAATGACCAAAATCCTTCTTATTCTTTCTCTGAGACCCAACTCTTACCTGTGAGGCCGTCTCAGCTTGCCCAGTCTCAAGTCCCCCCTTTATGCGTCTTCCAGCCTGTGCCACTAGAACATGAGTTTGGAGGGGTACGGATGGTGGGGCCCTATTCCCTGGAGTTCTGCTGAGCAGAACTCCCTGTTCCTCCCATGGGCAAAACACCCATGCAGCACATGTCAGCAAGGAGACAAGGAGTGTGATGGGAAGTTGGAGTGTTTGACAGTCATTCTTTCTCTTTCCCTTTCTTCTCTGGTGGAAGATTCTGCCCGACCTTTCAGAACCGGTGAGTTCAATGGTCTTCCAAGTAGTGAGGTCAGTGGTCTTCCAAGTAGTGAGGTCAGTGGTCTCCCAAGTGGTTATTTGGAATCTCTTTGTCATTGTTATAAACATAAGAAAATTTTCCACTAGCCTGCCTGTCCTTCACAACCCCAAATCGTGGTTATTGGTTTCCTTTCTAGGTTTCCCTTTGTAAAGCAGCTTCATTAATTCCTGGAGAATAATAGAATTAAATTACCACTGTTTTTGCAACCCTTAATGAATAATGTCTCTAGGCAGTGATCATCAGTAATTGTTAAAATCAATAATAAGAATAATGCAGACACCGGTGTCATCTATGACCCTCTCCCCAGTGGAACTGCACAGGAGGAGTAAAAGTTCTTAATCTCCAAAATAATCAGAGTGAGCCTGTGGCCTGCTATGTTAGCCTTCCACTTCTGTAAAGTCTGGTATTCAGTGAACACCCTAGACAAATCATCTTTAAGTGAGGCAAGGCTTACTTTGCTCCAGGTTTTGAAGGTTTCAATTTGAAGTCTTTAGTCCTTTGCTGTGGGGCTTCGGTGGTATAGTGCATCATGTCAGGGACTTATGGTAGAGAAGATCTCAACTTTCTGGAAAGCAGAAATAGGAAGAGGCCAGATAGGTCTGACATCCCCTCATAGGCACACTCCTTGACTCAGTTACATACTTTCTGTTACTGTGATAAAATGCTATGACCAAAAGCAACTTAGGACAGAGTTTATTTTGGCTTTCAGCTCACAGCTCCAGAGAGAAACCATCAAAGCCCAGCCCCTAATGACATGCTTTTTCCAGCAGTAAGGCTCTGCCTCCTAAAGGTTCCATAAACTCCCAAACTTGGGAACCAATAACTGGGAAACAATTGTCCAAATATGGGAGCTTATAGAAGATATATCTAAGGCAACCCACCCACCATGACCTAGCTTTCTTCTTTTAAGGCTGTGCCTACTTAAAGGTCTCTGCCTATAGGACGACAGGCTGGGCCTTCAGGGAGATACTTCTGACCCAAACTACAACATCGACCAAGATCCAGGGACTATAAAGATTAGAGGTGCCACAGGATACAACCAGCATGATCCCATTGTGCTGAACTACAAACTGGTCACTACCTTAAATAGATATATGACAAGAAGGAAGAAGGGCTGTAGAACTAGCTTGGCTGGTAGTGTGCAAGAGTGAGAACTTTAGTTTGACTACCAGAATCTATATTTTAAGTCAGGCATAGTGGAACATGACTGCAATCAGACCCCTGGGATTTACTGAACAGCAAACCTAGACTAATCGGTAAGTCCCAGGTCCCAATGAGAAGCCATGTTTCTAAACACAAGGTAGATAGTTCCTAAAGAACAATACCCAACACACACACACACACACAGTTGTATTAGAAGTGAGGTGGGACAAGTGTTTTCAATAGCAAAAGAAAGAAAAGACTTTATAGACAATAACCAAAGGCAATGTATAGGTCTTGCTTGAATTCACTAACTTAGACAAACCAACTCTTGACCAAACTGAGCAAAAATGAACATTGAATGGGTATGCATTATACCAAAAAGGCTGTTCTCAGCTTTTAGGGGCAATTATGGTATGATCGTTATGTTCTCGTCAGTGTTTACATTTTTGGCCTACAACTTGAAATTCTTGAAAATGAAGTGATAGATGTCTCTGTGGTTGTATCCAAGTAGTCTTCTTCAAAGCAGACATAGCATGATAGTACACAACTGTAATCCCAGAATTCCAGAGGCTGAGGCAAGAGGATCAAAAGTTTAAGGATGGCCTCAGCTATGTAATGAGTCCCAAATCTGCTGGGACCATGTCTCTAATCACAAGGTATACGGTTCCTGAAGAACAACACCCAAGGGCTACCTCCAGCCTACACACATACACAAAGAGACCCAGGAGAAACAGAGAGGAACACAGGCAGAACAGAGAAATGCTAGGTGCCATCAGAACAGTAATGTGACTGGGACACTTCCCAGGTGGTGTTGGGTTCCTGTTATTTTCCTTCTTATAAATTGAAAGTTTCTGTTATTCCAATAAAGTTGAGTATTTTCTGGGAAAAAAAAAAAGAATACTTATATTATGAATGCTGATTGCTGAGATTTTTCTGCCAGACTCTATACTAAATATTTACATACACTACCTCAATTTGTCTATTTGGGAAGCCCACAACATGGATGTTACTACTGTCACCACTGGCATTTGCATTTGAGAGAACCAAGTCATAAAGAGGTTAAGAAGCCATTCCAAAGCCGCCCAACAAATACATCACAGAGCCAGGATGTCAGTGATATGACTGAAACCCAAGCTTACACTTTCTTCCATTGCTCCATCTTGCCTGCTGGTTCCAGCAAGATGGAGGCTCCACTGGCAGCAGCTGAGGCTCTGCTTGGTAGTAACTGGGCAACTTATTGTCTGTTACCTTTGACCCAACACTCCTACCCTTGGCAAACTGCAGACAATGCCCAGTAGCAGTAATGTCTAAGAAAGCCCAAAGCAGAGCTATGGGCAACAGTAAAGACTAGGAAATGATCCAATGCCTCTCAACAGGAACATGGATAAATAAACCACAGCGTGTTCATACAATGGAGTGGTGTCACACAGGGAGAATGAACAGCGCTTGTCTTTGTGTATCGACCAGGAATTTTTTCACAAACATATGGTCAAATTAAAAAAGCAAGCACGTGTCTTTTAGAACAACCAAATACCAGTTACATAAAGCTACGAAACCCAGAACTTGATTTATTGCCCCGGGTGCATACACATGTTGTACACATGTCATAACAGGTACAGGAATGTTAAACACCAAATTTGCCATGATGATCACTCCAGGAGAGAAACAGACAGAAAGAAGCCAAAGGAAGATGCAGATGAGTCCTCAGCTAATCTGTAAGATCTCTACCTTGAAAAGCAAAGATGTAGTGGGTGGCGCTGGCAGATGCCTCCAAATCCCAGCGCTTGTGAGGCAGAGGCAGAAGACACAAGTTTGAGGTAAGTCTGGTCTACATGGGAAACCTCTTCTGCACCTTAAAGTGTGTACTGAAATCT
This sequence comes from Micromys minutus, assembly GCF_963924665.1. NCBI lineage: Eukaryota > Metazoa > Chordata > Mammalia > Rodentia > Muridae > Micromys > Micromys minutus. The sequence continues at coordinate 30,475,176 of NC_137956.1, forward strand.
AGAAGAAACTAGACTTTAATTCCCTGCTGATGAGAGCCTATACTGGTGCTTCCTAGGAAGACAGCTTTGCATAACTTACCAGACTCATAAATGTACACACCAACACATAACTGCTGGAAAATGTTGCTTTCAAATATATGGATATGCCTACAAAATTAAGTATACAAGACTGTACACACTGGAGTATTGCTTTTGAAAGCAAAGGCTTGGAAACAACCTAGGCACCACTGTGTTAATTAAGTTTTGTGTTGTTGTGCTAACATATCTGGCAAAAAAAAAGGGGGGGCTGGGAAGATGGCTCAGGGAGTAAGAGAATTTACTGTTCTTCCAGGGGACCCAAGTTCAGTTCCCAGCACCCACACTGGGAAGTTCACAACTGCCTGGGACTCTAATTGGAATCCTCAGGCACACTCACACACATGTACACACATATACACAGAGACAAATACACACACACACACTGGGTAGGTATACACATACACAAATAAAAAAATTATACACACACATATGTCATGTGCGTGTGCATGTATGATAAAAGCCATCATTTGGGCTCCCAGATTGAGGTTGTATACAGTCCATCATGGTAGGGAGCATGGCAGTTAGAAGCATGAGGCAGCTGGTCACATTGTGTCCACAACCAGGAAGCAGTGAGATAAACGCTGCTGACTTCCTCCCATCTTCCATCTGCCCACTTCCTCCCTTCTTTGTATCCAGTCCAGGGCCCCAGTCCCTGGGATGCCCTCAAGTACAAACATGCTCACAAGTGTTTCCTATGTGATTCGAAATTCAATCAGGTTGACAGTGAAAATGCAGAAACACAGCCGCTCTCAGCTCTATAAAGAAAATGCATCGAGATGGGGACTGAAATCTGAGAGTGGAAAGGAGGAGTGTCTCAAACTCCAGGGTACTCTGTAACTATGAAAGTAGCAGTGTGGAAAGAGAGCTTGGATGGGCATAAAGCATGAGGCTCTGGCTGCCTGTGAGACAGGTAACTTAGGAAGAGTGAGAAAGAGACTTTGTACTGCAAGTCTTCTTTCTGTATTTGGGGGCTCTTCAAAAACTGGTAAAAAATGTAAACCGTGAAGCAAGACTTCCTTTATTTCCCAGGCTAGTTTAATTGAGAGTTAAACATGGGCCTTTGTCATCTGCCCCACTGTAGTGGTGTCCAGCCTGCCAATGCTACAAACAGACTGTGCCGTGCGGTTTGTTGGCACATACCTCTAATACCCATGCTAGACGTGCAGAGGCAGGCAGATCTCAGCCAAGGCCAAACTGGTCTACAACGAGAGTTCCAGGCCAGCAAGGACTATACAGTGGGACCTTGTCCTAAAACAAAACGACAGAGCCAGGCATAAGGACCCCCATTCTTTCTACACCATGTACCTCTGTGGGCTAACACGGACCATGCATATTTCTGGGTTTCCATGTCCATACAACAGTACCCTTTCTGTTCAGACAGGTCACTGATCTTTAATTTCACCAATGCCAAAACCAAAAGGTACCTGAAACGGGGCACACCAGTATCCTCAGTTATCCTCTGCCAAAGACCCCAAATGCAGACTGCTTGTCCCAGCTTGTGCTGCCACAGCAGTATGCCAGTAATTGTGTCCAATCACAATCCCAGAGCCCAGCAAGGCTTCAATTAGTCTATAGAGGGTCCTAAGGAAGGATGCTCAGACTGTTAAGCCCTTGCATATGACCTCTTCGGAGACCTGATAAGAAGTGGTTCCGAGGGGACAGCAGTTGGCTTATCTTGACTCCCCACCACCACCACCACCACCACCACCAAGACCCTGTCCACAAACCCACTTCCTGCCCTCTGGCTGTCCACAAACCCTCTCCTGGGAGCACTTTCCAGAACAAGGTGCAGCATCTTCAAGTCAGTGCCTCGGTCTAGAACATGTGACCATCCCCGAACAAACACTGGAGAGAGATGCTCAGGCTGGGCTTCAAGAAGGGAGACAGTGGCATCTTCTTTATGGTACTGAGAGACAAAAGGACCCTGGCCCGATCTGCAAATGTCCTGAGAACACTACTGGGTCTCTGGACCCACTGTCTGGCAGATGTTCACAAAATGGAATTCCCCTCACATGGAGCAAGCCTCTGGAAAGCCATGAAATGGGAGGGCATGCTGGTGTGTAAAGAGGCCTAAAATCCAAAACCCCATTTAACACACTTCTACTAAAAACGTTCAGGATCTGAACTAGGATTTGCAACAGGTAGGCTGGGGGAGAAAAGGGATGGAGAGGATTTGGGGTTGCTGGGGAGTGGGGGGTGGGGGAAACACTGTGTGTTAGAGAGACCTATGCGAAAGCTTAAGTTGTAGGTGTGAAGTTTGAGGTGGGTAGGGAGTGAACCCCCTACGGAAGCTCTCCTCTTTCCAATGTGTTGCAGAGGCAACTTGCACAAAAGAGGTCTTCAGCCTCCTCCTGGCTCTTCTCTTCTGGCAGGAACTATGGCTGGGACCGATAAGAAAGAGGATCTGAGGTACTAGCAGCCAGCTGAGGGGCTGAGTCCGACCTAAACAGTGCTGGGCAAACAGCAGCCTGCTTCTCTTAGCGGTCTGCGGTGCTTCAGCTGCAGGAAGCACCGGAGAAAAGCATCTTGATCAGAGAGCGACTAGACTTCAGAGCGCTAGACCTGAAGACTGAGAGGCTGCTCTGTCCGAGGCTCCCTGACAAGGCAGGCAGTTCTCCGGAGGCACGAGGGATCTGGAGGCGCTGAGGGCTCCTGAAAAACCCGGCCAGAGAAACGTGGAGCTCCGGAGCTCCGCAAGGTTCAAAACCGAGGCCGCTGGCGGTGGGCGCAGGCCAGGGGACCACGAAGAGGACGGTGCCCAGCCTTGTCAGAATAAAGCGGGCGAAAGCCAGCTGCCCGCACAACTTCTGCAGAACGGGCCTGAAGGAACAGAATCCCACTGTAGTCAGGACCTGGGGCCCCACCCAGCCTGCCTAAGGGGGTTGGGTAGGAGTGAGAAGTAAATTAAAGTGTGCTTGCAGCATCCACTGCCTGCTGGACCGCCAAACAGGCACGCACTTTAGCCTTAGTCTTCTTAGCTCTGGTTGCTTACTAAGGGCCAGACGCACAGGGTCGGAAAGGTGATCCTTGCAGGCGCCTGCAGTTGTTCCCCAGCCTTGTATACACAGGAGGCACCCTTTCTCCACCTGGGATTGGGCTGCTGACCCTGCAAAGGACAGCAAGAAGTCAGTTCCCCGGGAATGCGTGACTCTCTCGTTTCCACTCAGACAACAAACAAAAACAACAACAAACAAAAAAAAAAAAAAGTAAAGAGACTCTGAGCACCACTCCCAACACACACACACACACACACACACACACACACACACACACACACACACACACACCTCGGGCTCCTTAAAGACTGAAAAGGGAGCCGACAGAGGAATTCGGGGAAGCGATGACACATGCCACAGTGCCGTCACACCTGGCTGCTGAGGAGCAGCGGAAATGGAGCCCATGGAGGGGGTGGGGGATGAGACCCAGGGTCAGCTTGGGTGGTCGAGAGAACAAAAAGAAGAAGAAAGAAAAGATGAGAAATGGAGAGACTGACCTCCGTCCTCTTTGGTCCGGACCAAATATTTCACCCCTGCCCAGACCCATAGCCCAGGCATGCCTGAGGTTGAGGAAGAAGACAAACACCTGCAGGCCTGTTCAGAAAGCAGACAAATTCTGAAGAAGCGCTGTACATCTTGAGTGTGCTCAGGGCAGTGAGAGATAGCTTAGAAAAACACGAGGCCAGTTGGGAAATTTATCAATAAGGGTTAGAAGTGGGTCTCTTCCCAGAAAACTTTGGAGAAGCCTAGCTCCCTCCCATCCTCGTGGCTAGGCCGGGTTTGCCCTGATGATCTCTCTGGAGTCATCTTTGAGATGTTGGGTTACACACACACACACACACACACACACACCTTTTCCTTCATCGGAGAGTGGGGAACACACAGTGTAGATAAGTGATCTTTGGGATGCTGGAGTCACTGGCCAATGTGGGCTCGTGGGATTCTGGAGAACTCTTAAAGTTCAAGCAGCCTGAGAGAAAGCAGTAGAAACAGGCACTGAGCAGCCACCTAGACATGCCAATCGCTGACTCAGGTCGGCTTTCTTTCAGACCATCACCCTTCACAAGGTGTCTGATCCCTCTCTCCCAGCCTCTCACTCTCCCAAGACTGCAAACTTGTGTTAAGGCTGAGTGGCAGGCACACCTGATTTTGTGCTGGCACGGAATTCCTCTAAGTCCGTTTTCTATTCTTGAAGATGTAATTGGATCCCCACCAGACTTCTGTTATTATTTTAAAAACAAGGGGAAAGACCATGAGAACTACAGCCCATTCATGACTGAGGTGCGAGCAAGCACCTCAGCAGCCTGTCCTTTTCCTTTTGAGTCCTTCCTTCCTCACCTACGCCGGAAGGGGAAGAGGCTGGTAAAGGTTGTAAGGGGAGGGAAAGAAAAAGAAAGACAGAAAAAAAAAAGAAGACATTATATCCACGAACCATGTTTACCCCGTTGCTTGATTTGTACGCCTCACTAAGCTGAAATAAACAAATATAATTCTCACACCTTGTACGGAAGCATACCTGGGTTTCTGAACAGCACACTTGCTCTTGCGCGGTATTTCATGGATCTTAAGAACAGATGTTGCCCCATGTCTTCCACGCGTGGCACTTGTGCACGCAACAGTCCCCAAAGCCCCTCGACAATATCCTCATCTGTGTCTAAGCCAGAGTACAAGGGACACCATTAAATCTTTAAAACACACACCCAAACTGTGGAACTGCAAGGCGAATTCCAAGGAGAAAGCTGGCCCCTACATCCACAGCAGCACAGAGAAGCGAAGCGTCGTCGATGCCAACGGAACTCCTGGTTGCCTCCTCCAAGCGATCCTCTCCCCAGTCTCATTCGGGCCCAGGGAGCTCGAGGGACAGAGCAGGCCAAAGCTTCTGCCTTCCGTGACAGGAGCCCTGAGCTGGTTTACCTCCAGCTGCCGCAGAGTTCGGCCACTCCACCCCGGTCCGGCCCCCTCGCCATCTCGCCCCTCCCCAAGCCTCAGAACTAGAAGTCTAGCCTCAGCACAGCCTGAAGCGCACAGCAAAGGGTTTATTTTCTTTCACCTGAAAGCTACCAGAAGGCTTGGATCACCTCTCCTCTCTGGGGTCTGTGTTCCGGGGCACTGGCCGGGTGCAGCTAGCCCCAACCAGGGCCTTCGGCGAAGCAAGCACCCGTGGATTTCAAGGACTCACGAAAGCGTAAACCCCGCTGTCGGCGGGGCCCCGGGAGGCCGGGGAAGGCTGGTCCAAGCTCTGCTGGCCGTTTGAGAGAGAGAGAGAGAGAGAGAGAGAGAGAGAGAGAGAGAGAGAGAGAGAGAGAGAGAGAGAGAGAGAGAGAGAGAGAGAGAGAGACTTAGAGATGAACTCGCCCGTGCGCTGATGGCTGCCCCGCTATAGGGGCGAAGGCCCCTGACGCAAGCGGAACTCGGCGGAGCCCATACGAATCAGAACGGAGCGAAGCTCCTGGCGCACTAGGGACTCCAGGAGGCGGCTGCGCCAGAGACGCGGGTCGTGCCTCGGGAAACCGGGCGGTGGGGGGAGGGGAAAGCTCAGCCAAGAAAACCCACCGAGGCGGGGACTGGCCTGGACGGGGAGGGGCGGCGGGGCCGGAGCCCCTCGCTGTTGGGCAGACTCCCGATGGCCAGAGGCTGACTTCCACTCCCGCCGACCGCTCCCCGGGGGAAAAAGAGAAGAGAGCGAGAGCCGCGCGAGGCCGCCGGTCCCCGCAGCCTGCACAAGTTAGAGGCTCTGCGGCGAGCGCACACTCCTGCGCCCGCCTGCAAGGCAAGCCTGCGCCGGGAGAGCACAGCCCCCCGGCTGCCGTGCCGTGGAGAGCCGGCTTTTGTCATGATGGCCAGCTACCCGGAGCCCGAGGACACGGCGGGGACTCTGCTGGCCCCGGAGAGCGGGCGCGCAGTCAAAGAGGCCGAGGCGTCGCCGCCGAGTCCCGGCAAGGGTGGCGGGACAGCCCCGGAGAAGCCGGACCCCGCGCAGAAGCCCCCGTACTCGTACGTGGCGCTCATCGCCATGGCGATCCGGGAGAGCGCCGAGAAGAGGCTCACCCTGTCCGGCATCTACCAGTACATCATCGCCAAGTTCCCGTTCTACGAGAAGAACAAGAAGGGCTGGCAGAATAGCATCCGCCACAACCTCAGCCTCAACGAGTGCTTCATCAAGGTGCCGCGCGAGGGCGGCGGCGAGCGCAAGGGCAACTACTGGACGCTCGACCCGGCCTGCGAGGACATGTTCGAGAAGGGCAACTACCGGCGCCGCCGTCGCATGAAGCGGCCCTTCCGGCCGCCGCCCGCTCACTTCCAGCCGGGCAAGGGGCTCTTCGGGAGCGGAGGCGCGGCGGGCGGCTGCGGCGTGCCGGGCGCGGGGGCCGACGGCTACGGCTACCTGGCGCCACCCAAGTACCTGCAATCGGGGTTTCTCAACAACTCCTGGCCCCTGCCGCAGCCGCCCTCGCCCATGCCCTACGCCTCCTGCCAGATGGCGGCGGCCGCGGCAGCCGCCGCTGCAGCCGCAGCAGCCGCCGGCCCGGGCAGCCCCGGTGCAGCCGCGGTGGTCAAGGGGCTGGCCGGCCCCGCCGCCTCCTACGGGCCGTACTCGCGCGTGCAGAGCATGGCGCTGCCTCCGGGCGTCGTGAACTCCTACAACGGCCTGGGAGGCCCTCCCGCCGCGCCCCCGCCGCCGCCGCCGCCGCCGCATCCCCACCCGCACCCTCACGCACACCATCTGCACGCGGCCGCCGCACCCCCGCCAGCCCCGCCACACCACGGGGCTGCCGCGCCTCCCCCGGGTCAGCTCAGCCCGGCCAGCCCGGCCACCGCCGCGCCCCCGGCCCCCGCGCCCACGAGCGCGCCCGGCCTGCAGTTCGCCTGCGCCCGGCAACCCGAGCTCGCCATGATGCATTGCTCGTACTGGGACCACGACAGCAAGACGGGCGCGCTGCACTCGCGCCTGGATCTCTGAGTGCCACCGCGCGCCGGCGCGGTCTCTCCCGGAGGTGGAGGAGCCGAGCTCGGGGCGAAGCCACAGCAGCCAGCCGGACTGCGCGCACTACGGGACAGCCTCTTGATGCAGACACCCCCGCCCCCGACCCCCAGCCATCCGCGCCTCCTCCGTCCGCCCAGCTCCTGCGACTCGCTTTGTCGCCTTCGCTGCTCCCCCCGGTGCTCTTCCCCACCGCGGCCTCTGCCTTCCCGCGCTGCTGTCCCGAGGCCGCCCCCTCCGTGCTTTCCGCAGGCCTCCTCTCCTCCTGGAGTCCCAGAGTCACCGCAGGGAGTGAGTCCCCGGCCGAGGTGCAGTCGAAGTGTCCGTGGCACGGTTTACCTCTTGGCCTTCCAGGTCGGTGGACTCACGCTCGATTTTTTTTTCCTCTTCCCACCCCGACTGCCTTGCTGTCTGCGGCTAGAAGTGCTAGGCTGCTGGGGTAGTGGGACCCACACGGCCGGAGAACGGAAAGAACGAGTCCGGTCGCTCTGCGATCCCTCCTGGAACTGATCAGAAGCCGCTTGCTGAGGGGCCCACGGGGCGGGGCGGGGGTTGAGCCCCGGGCTGGAGCAGGGACAGCCTCGCTCCGCGGCCTGTAACGGGGTTCTCATCCCCTGCGCCTCGCGAGGCCGCGGTACCTCCACTCCGCAACGCACCGCTTCGGGCACCTCCAGACCAGGTCTTTATAAAAATAAAAGATTGGTGATGCTTCTGAAGATATTTTTTTAAATATACTTTTTAAGAAAAAAAGAGAATAAAGCATTCACCGGGGGAAAAAAAAACACGAAGTGGAGTTTGCTAAAAACCAAACAAACAAAATCAAAAGTTTTAGTTTTCTTCATCGTCCCTGCTGGGAGATTTGTGTAAGAATTCCCGTGGTGACTTCATTAGGCTATGTTCAAAGGCCGGAGAAAATAACTAGCTAAAAGAAGGTTTCCACGACAAATTGGGAGTTTTCCTCTCTATTTAAAAATTAAATTCAAAACAAATTTCCCCGGATCTTCCGATTCTAGCTCCGGATGCCAGAAGAGATCACTGGCTGACTGGCACACACCGCCCGGATAACATTCCCATCCCTGATTTTTGTTTTTCCAATGTGTTGCCTCTTCCTCCTTCGGAAGGAGAAATGTGAAACTCCACGGCCGGCCCACACGGGCTTGTGGCCCCAGCCCGCTAGCCCGAAATCCCGTGATCTGGTGGTTGAGTAATGTCTTTCCGGGGACCAAATTTTCTAGAGGGAACGAGAGCACTTTTGTTGTGTTTGTTTCTGTGTGCGGGCGTCCCTTGTCAATCTCCAAATAAAATTTTTGTTCTTTTTTTTTCTTTTAACACGAACTTACATGATTTCTTTTTACGCCTTAGCTCAGCTGCGAGCTAGCTAAAAAGAGCGAGCCTTTCGAGCAAAATTGTGTTCTTTTAAAAGTGACACCGACAGGAGTTGAGGGCGACCCGGGTGGCAGGCGCTTTGGGCTGTCGCTACTGCTTTGTTTTTCTGGAGATTGTTTGTTTTTCTGTGTCATTGCTGGTCTGTTGCGGCTGTTTTAACGCCGGCAAAGATACCCGGCCCTGCTTGAGGCTACTGTAGGCAAACTCTGTTCTATCTTCGCGTCCGTGTAAGTTTATATTTTGCCTCTTACATAATTGTACTAGGTGCGTGCGCTGTGTTTTCATTACTCTCCTCATACTTCTAAGACTTATTTGTGTCCAAAATGTGTAACGATTTGGGTTTTTAAATATAAAATCCCGATTTCAGAAACACCCTGGAAGCAGCAAGCTTTTCTACAGTGTAATGGGGTGGTTTGTCATACTGTTGTTTTTAACTATTGACAATCACATATCTTAAAATGAGTGTAGGAAACCTGGTTCTTTTGAGGGAGATTTTCGTTCACAATGTGCTAAGGAGGTAAGCTTTTGCTTTCTCTTTACTGAGTTCATCAAATAAGACCCCCGCTCTCGCGAAGATACAAAAGGTGTTTGACCTGGTTGCAGATTAAATCTCTCTGGTTGGTTAGTGGTGGCTGGCTTTCAGTTTTCCAATGGGGTGACAGATATTGGATCTCCCGAAGTGGCTGGGGGCTTGCACAACGGGAGCTAGATCCCATACCTCACCATGCATCTGTCACCTGCCTTTCTCCCTACCTGGATAAGAGACAGATCCAGAGGAATGAGCTGGGAGTAGCCAAGAGCTTCTGGGAATGAACCTATTTCACATTTCAGCTACCTGAAGGTCTAGCCTTAGGAATGCCAGGGTGGTATCTAGATTATATGTGCTGGGATCAAGGGATGCCTGTCCTGCTCAGAATGCACTCTCCTCCCTCCCAAGATCTCAGAAGGAGGCTACAGGGTATAGAGGAGGTTCTGTGGATTCCCGAAGCTGGAAACTAAAGCTTGCCCTCCTGCTGGGGGTAGGTTGAAAGGGAAATCTCAGCTGCAGTGGGAAGCAGAAGAATCCCTCAGGCCAGAGGCTGCATATGTACATGTCTCAAATGTACGGATAGCTGTGTGGTCTGTGCCTGGTTCGAGTGTTTCTAGTGTCTGTTATTAATGGTGATAGGGTAGGAACTGTGTATCTGTCATTCACCTGCAGAGAGGGGGGATGACATATATTTAGAAAAATGTACTAACCACAAGAATAATATTAAGGAGTGCTTACTAGAACCCCCGTATGTGTTGCATTCATACCTTGGGCTGATCTACACAGCTGTGCTCTGGGTATGTGTTTCTGGCTTGCTGAAGGATAACAAAATATGTGCACCCTTCAGTTCCTCTGACAGAGGCTCCCTGTTCTGGGACTAGCTGTCGGCACCCCAACAAACTGCTATCCAGAGTAGAAAACAGGAGGACAGCTTCAGAAGTGGACAGGTCATTGCCCAACTCAGTAAAATGGAGAAGCGGAAAAGGAGCCTGCATTGGAGGATGCCTCTCTGCACCCAACAACTAACCAGCAAGAGGCACGCACAGCTGGAAAGGCTTTGCCAAGTAAGGAAAGTTAGATGAAGGAATCACGGGGGCTTTCCCAAGTCTACACCATGGATGGCTGAGGTAAGAGAAGGGAGCCACTTCCCCATAGATGCCTCCAGGAAGACATCTGTGTCTAATTCCAGCCCTAAGGGGTTCTGCAAAGCGCTAAAATTTGGTCCTTTTCCCTAGTTGGGGACAATAACAGACCTTCCTTGTCTCAAATTTCCTTTCTCTCCTTTCTCCCCCACCCCTCGCACTTTTTTAATTTGTTAGAGAATCTGATTCAGATAATTCCCTAAGTGAGAGCAAAAATATTCAAGAGAGTTCCTGGTGCAGAACAATTATGCCTGAGTATACACAGTCTGGCGTGGGTAGCTAGCAGCCCATGTGGGTTTGAGCATGTGTGTTCGCAACATAAGCACAACATAAACAGAATTTGATATAAATATCCTACCAATTTCTGAAGAATACGGGCAATGAGTTGTGAAACCTGGTACTGAATGGTGTGTGTAGCAGTGGGGGTTGCAGGTATTGTCCCTAAATACTGACAGAATGCAACATTTTCTCTATGTTTGAATTCTTAAAGTAACCTTTGTGTTCCCTAAGAACCTAAAGTAAGAGGGTTGGTGGAGGGAAGTCTAATTCTCTAAAGGGACTAGGAAACATTTTTGCCAATGCAAGAGATACACTGGGGGAATCGTATTCAGCCTTTACATTGTCGTTTGCAAACTAGGACTGAAAAATTAGCCATGTAGAGAGAGCCCCCTGGTGGTAGGTAAAAACTGGGGGGCAAATCCAAGCTTCATGAAGCCAGGTAGCCATCTTCTGATAGGGTTGGGAGGGGAACCTTAGTGAAGGCTAGCAGCTTTTCAACTGCTAACTCAAATTCTTGCTGCCCAGAAAGGGGTCCCAAAGCCTGGAAGTGACTTGGTCAAGGTCAAGATTCCCCAAGTGTCCCCAATAGTACTTCCAAATATTTTCTTTTGGCGTGTTACAACTGTGTGGCAGCCCCTGCTCCTTCGCCCATGAGACCCATAGGAAGGGTTGAAATTAGGAGCCAGAACATACCTCTCTCTCTCTCTCTCTCTCTCTCTCTCTCTCTCTCTCTCTCTCTCTCTCTCTCTCTCTCTCTCTCTCAGGGACAGATCTTCAAACCAAGTAAGCCGGTGACTGTGAGCTTTCCGGACAGAGTGGGTTCCACACTGTACCAAAGAGTGCCTAGATCTCAGGAATCAAACTCACACAATTGAGTACCTAAAAAAAAAAAAAAAAAAAAAAAAAAAAAAAAAAAAAAAAAAAAAAAAAAAAAAACTGCCCTGGGTGCCAGTTGTTCAGACTGTTCAGCAGGAACTGTGATTTGTGGCCCAAGTTCTGGCTTGAGAAGAAGCTGTCTGAGCCCCCATTACCCCAGAAAGGTGGCTTGTGAAGGATGACACAGAAATGAGCCTGTCCACAGGGAAGAACACACCATGGAAGTCCAGTGTCCTCCTTTACTAACTCTAACCTTGGCAAAATACTGATTCCGAGTTTCTGTTTTCTCATCTATAGAACAGAGATAATGGGTGACCCATCCACCAGTGATTACAACAGTTAAATATTCCAGTTCAGAATATCTAGTTTTACTGTTAGTATGTTTCCCATTTCTGGAAGAAGGAAGGAAGAGAAGGATTCAGCCTGTAGTCATATCTCCAGAGGGTCCCACCAGCGGTCATTGCCAGGTCACCCCTGAATACCCCAGGACCCCCACCAGCCAGAACCTACTGGGCTCCAGGCACAGCCGATGGAGTCTGTCTTACCCAGTCCCTTGATATCTGAAATGAGGGATGCATGGTGTTGAGCAATTGTGCCTGAAGACACACAGGTGATGCACTCTTGGACTTACCCAGGAAATGTCCCCATTGCTTCACCCAAGGCCATTTTCTCAGATACTCGAAGTTTTCTCCGGGACAAAAAAAAAAAAAAAAAAAAAAAAAAGATGTTCCCCCACCAAAGGTCTCCCTCCTCACAGGTTCTGGAATGTTTTTTTTGTTTGTTTTGTTTTGTTTTTTGTTTGTTTGTTTGTTTGTTTGTTTTTTTCCTTCTTTACCTTTTTCCCCTCCCTGGAAAAGCAGAAGGTGAGGATTCTCTTGTGAAAATTTAGGGTGGGAGGCTTGTGTTAGTCTGGGCCTTTGTTAAGAATCTGGGGGGGGGGGAGATTAAGGTTGGGCAAACGCTGGATCCGGGCTAAACTGAGTCATGGAAGATGCTGGGAGCTGAGGTAGTGTGAGAACAGCTGCTGGAAAAAAAAACCCAAAAAACAAAACAAACAAAACAAAACAGGTGCTCAACCTCTAGTTTGCATGCTCAACATGCAAGCTCAGACCCTCCAGCTTGGGTTGAGACTCTCCAGCTAGCTCTACACATACTTTGGAAATGAGAGAACCAATGATTTGGCAGGCGGGTCTGAGTCTAAGGTAGTGTGCGTTGTAAGGAAAGGGAAAGAATCCTGTGGGGGCCAAAAGCCCGCAGTGGGCAAGAGCAATCGGACAAGGGAGACCAAAACTGAGACCACAGCTTGATTAACTAACTGTCTTTGGTAATATTACCAGCACATCAAACAAAGCAACGCCTTTCCCTGGATTCTCATCTGTGTAAAAGAAACTTGGTTTGGGCAGACAAACAAAAGTTCAGGGTCCCGGGAAATGTTCATCCCCGCAGCCTAGGGGGAAGGGGCATTTACCATTTGCTTTTTTGTTGTTTGCTTCTAGAAGACAGAGAGGGGAAAAAAAGGAAATTCGCACATATTTTTTGAAAAATCTTGCCCAACTACCACTGAAGGCTGCTAGAGTGAGCCGAGAGTCAGGAAACCGGGCCCCCGCCCGTGATGACATCGGGCCTTTGTCCTCCTTCCTGAAGCCCCCGCGACTGCTGACCGTGCTGAGATAAAGGCCGGGTCAGGGCCTTGTGGAATCCCGGGGGAGGGGGCAGCAGGTCGTCCTGATGGCCCTTTCAACTCCGTGTGGAGAGTCGACGTTTCCAACCTGCTGACCTCGTGGATCTACGGAACAGGGGCCAGAGCCCGCCTGCGTTCCCAAGCCGCTTCTGCCCCGAGAGCTTTCTGCCGGTCATTCTTACCAGCACTTTTATTTTCTATTTAGAGATTTGGAAGGGGAAGAGCTGTGCTCCCTGCGGACTTGCCCCTCATCGGAGAGACAGTGTTTAGCTTTTGCAGCCACTGCTAGGGTGGGTTGTCCCTATCGGATTCCATCTGGTGTCTGTGCTACCCTAACTATGTGCTTGGCGATCTTTGTCTCCCACAGCTGAATTTCAGATTGTCTGGATAGTGTATTCTGCCCTCCCAAAACCTCCTCAGAGAAGGCAAGAGAGAGACTGGGAGCCTAGGGCACTAATCTGCTGGGTCTCAAGCCTGCTTGGGTAACTTTTGTGACAGTGGCCTTGGCGTCCCCAGGGTGCACCGGAGGGCCCTGCTGCTCAGAACTCCTCTGAAGGAACAGAGGAGGAGAGCCAAGCAACTGGCTGGTGTGGGAATGCAGTTACCCTGCAGCCAAGCAGAGCACTGTCCCTTCAAGCCTTGTAGTTCCCTGAGACTCCTTAGCCCCAAAGGGCCCTGGAGGCACACATTCTCCCAAGGCACCAAGTTCTACTTCTTCCTCCAAGGAGACTTTCCGGGGAAGACTCCATTCGATCTTCCCTGAACCAATTGTTTTTTTTTTTTATATATATATATATATAATTTTATTCATTTATTTACTACATTAGATCTCATTACAGATGGTTGTGAGCCACCCTGTGGTTGCTGGGAACTGAACTCAGGACCTCTGGAAGAGCAGTCAGTGCTCTTAACCGCTGAGCCTTCTCTCCAGCCCTACTTTTTATCCTCAGGATAGTTAGACCTGAGGAGGACCAGGGTACCCTCTACCACCTCCTTCTCTGGCTCTTTGCTCCCATCAACCGCCCGCCCGGGGTCTCTGTCCCCAGTGAAACTGGAGCTGCCCACCGCCAGCAGATGAGAGGATGATAAAGGAACCCGGTGGCGCCAAGTCGAGCTGACCTAGAGACCCGGATCCGGCCTTTCCGCACCCCAGAGCGGCAGAGCAGCACAGGAGACCCTACTTCCACGGAGCCATTGACCTAACTAGGTAGAAATAGATCGGCTGAACAATGTATACACCCTGCCTGCTAAGTGCAGTGTGCACGTGCTTGGCTGTGGAAGGATGTCCTGAATCTGTGTCCTTGTCCAGGCATCCTTGTCACTGTGTTTGCACAGAGACCAACATGCACATTTAACACAGCAACGATGCTAATGTGCGCATGCACACAAATGGCAAAATACACAGGTAGTAAACAGGCCCCGCTACTTGCCAGTCACGATGATAACTTACACTTTGGCTTTCACGGTTTTCAAACATGATTTTCACAACAACCCCGAGAAACGCTCTTCTTTCCAATTTTACAGAAGGGGGAAAGAGCCAAGAGTTATCAAATAAGGGCCCTTTACAACCAATCTGAGAGAGACAGAAATTAGCCAAAGCTCCCGGGATTTTAGCTGCCTAAGTTGTGTTTGCACAACTTAGAGTTCTCCCAAAAGCGCAGCATTTATTTAGGGTTTTCTGGGGACCCCAGCTAGGTAGACCTTTTTGTTTCTTTGGACAGACTTTCTTGGAGACAAACCACACCTAGCACAGATTTTTTTTTTTCATTCGTTTGCAATGATCCCTCCCTATCTGGGTGACCCAAGTGCCCATTACAGAATAGTTCCAGGTGGGCATGAAAGCTGTGAGGGCACTTCCTGCTGCATTCAAGTGGTGGCCTGACCTTGTGAAAACAGATCCCAAATCTCACCTGACTTTCTGAGGCAGCAACTCTGGCATGGAGAAAAGATTGTCCCCACCCCACCCCCCAAGACAAACCTAATATCTTTGTTGAGCCAAAGAAGCAAAGAGACCTGAGTTCATTTAGCTCCTGCTGTCTGGAATCCCTAACTTAAGACCCAGAGCCAACCGTGCCTATTTTTCAGCAGTGATTACTAGGAGACTAGAAGCAGTGAGTTCTTTCAGCTCACCACCCAGCGAAGGGCAGGGAAAGGCTGGAATCCCTAGTAAGGATCCTAACCTTAGGTCCTTCTGTTCCAGTGGATCAGCTGGTTACTGGTAGCTACGTGTCTACACGTTGGGACCATCCCACTATTAGCCTCTGACCTCCCTTGCCAAGGACTTTTCCCTAGAGTTCACTAAACTAAGGTTTCTACACGCTTGGACTTTATTGCGGGATAGGGTAGAGCAAACATTTCCTGGATACAGAATCTTTCCCTTTTTTTCCTGAGGCAATTGGTCCTCACCCCCAACCCCCACTCCCCACCCCGCCCCGTGCCCTTCTCCTCAAACCCTCATTGTCGCAGAGTGAGGTTGCCCGAGAACTGTAGCTTAACCACATCTAGCAGGGTGCCCTTGGGCCTCGGCGTCTGGCTCCTCCGACAAAGGTCGCTGCTCTGGGAGCTCCAAGGCCGCCTCCGCTCTGCAGGGTCGGGTCACTGGAACCCAGCCCGAGGTTCGCAAGGCTGTCGTTCGGCTTCACGGACTACAGGCTGCCCTCTGCTGGCACCGAACAACGCCGCCACCTCCTTTGTCACTCGGGAGGGGTAGCCATTAAAAAGGTGCAGAAATAGGCGCCCCTACTCTTACTCGATCCCCCAAAGTGAATGTCGCACCTTCAACTACCAAACCCTCCCATATGCATCACCTATACTAGCTCATAAATATATATATAACTCTAGGTGGTCTGCGCTGGCAACTCGGTGGCATTGCGGTTTTCACCAGGACCCAGGACAATCCACCCTCCCCAAGACAAGTTTGGAAAGAGAACCGGTAGCGCCCGGCGGCGCCAGCCAGACTCCTGTCTGCAGACCGCTGGAGGGCTCAGGGGTCTCCAGGGTGAGCTCTAGGCTGTGCGCTCAGGACTTTCAGCCACCAGCATCATCCAGACCCCCAAAAGCGTACTCAACACCACTGCCTGGCTCTAGGTGCCTCCTAATTTTGCAATGCATTGCATTTGCCCCATCTCCCTCCCCCCCCTCCCCAACAAATGGGCAGTGCTGCAGCGACAGAGAGGGCCCTCCTCCGGGTTTGCTGACAGGACCGATTTCAGATGACTCTAGAAGTATGTTCCACCCGCTGTAATCCACGCTGCGGTAAAATCAGTAATCACACCTGTGCGTCTCCAGGGGGACTCTGCACATTCCCACTTTTCCCTGTAGTTCCAAAAATATTTCAAATTAAAAATCAGGAGAGTAAAGTATTAAGATGTGCTCGCTCTCCTGTCCTCTCTCTCCGTCTCTGCATCTTTGTCTAGTTTTCTATCTCTATCTTAATCTCTCTGTCTCTATTTTCCTTCATCTTTATCCATCTCTCTGTTGTGTCTCTATCTCTGTCTCTCTTTCACACACACACACACACACACACAAAATTACAGCAATCCCAACCATCCTCCGATGGAGGTGACACAGCTAACATCTTTATGACACTTCTCTTTTAGTTTATTCATATGCTGTAACACAAGTCAAATCCAATTCCCAAATTAGCAGACTGTGATTTTCTTACAAGTTATAGGATCTTGGTATTATATGTCGCCCCAGCTGGCCTCCTCCTGCCTCGGGCTCCCAAGTGAAAATTTTCGATTTTGTGTTCTGCTTGTCTTAAATGCTGTCTATAAGGATTTCTCCAGATCTTGTTTGGGAAAAACAAAAACAAAAAACAAAAAAACCCACAATGACTGTTTAGTAACTCATCCTGTGGATGAGCCACCAAGTCTGTCTCCTCATCAAGACGAGTTCCTTAGCCATTTGGAACTATACCTCTTGGGCCATTCAATACACATCTGATAGTTAATCAGAATAAATATTAACCTTTAAATAGTCTAATAAAGAGAGCTAGGGTCCCATTCTTAGGACACAAAGAATCTACCCCAAAATGTGTGGCTGTCCTGCTGTGGAAGAGAGCCTTCCAGTCCCTTCTGACAGCTATCTTCCTCATCTGGAGACCCCAGAGCCAGATTGATAAGATGGCTTGGAAATCAGCAGGAATCTGCATTGTATCTGGATAGCCGTCTATGCTGCTTCTAGGACCAAGGCCAGGTAAACTGACCTGGGCTTATGCAATGCCTTTCGAGGGTTATGGGTCAAACATGCATTCACTTGACCCCCAGAAAAGCTACTAATGCTCCCGGAACTTAAATTCCATCGACAATGGAGCACATAATTACAGTCCTAGCCTGGTGACTGTACAAAGAAGGCTCCATGTGGTAGCTACCACTCTCCTGTCTCTGTCTCTGTAATCAACTATGGCTGCCACTCTCTGCAGTTGTCCTCTCCTTCAACTCCTGACCCCATCGCTACTGCTAAACATAAGCCAACGTTCTGGCACGAAGCCGGGCACAGGTTCTCAGGGCTCAGGCAGTTGTTTCAACAGGCTCCTTGGGCTGCTCATGACCCACTGACAATCAGGCTCGGGCTTGGGTTGTTAAAACAGGAAAATATGCAAACCCTTCATTCACAGGGATCCGGCTATTGTTGGGTCAGAAGTTATATTTTTGTTTCTAAAATAAAAGGTACATTTGCTGCCATGCACACTCACACATACACACACACACACACACACACACACACACAGACACACACACACACACACACACACACACTTTTTGCTTGCATATCTAGAGCTCAGAAGGCAAATAATCTGATTCATTTCACCAGCTCAAAGAGCCAGGCTGGAAAGGCCCATTTGGCTTGAATTTATGTCTGACATACTCCAGAATGATTAAGCTTCTCTGGGTTCTGGTTTCTTTCCTTCTTTCCTTCCTTCCTTCTTTCTTTCTTTCTTTCTTTCTTTCTTTCTTTCTTTCTTTCTTTCTTTTTTTTGTCCATAATAAAAGTAGGCTTTTACCTGGGCTATGGTGGCACACAGCTTTAATCCCAGCACTCAGGAGACAGAGGCAGGCTGATCTTGGAGAGACCAGCCTGGTCTACACAGTGAGTTCCAGGACATCCAGAGAAATCCTGTCTTGAGAAACCAAAATAAGGAGAAAAAAAAAAATAGTCTTTATTGGTTTGCCACCCAAACTGCCTCCCAAAACCCATCTGCCAGATGAGATAATACGATGAGAACACTACTTCCCCTCTTGGAAAGGAACTCAAAAGTATTTGTTTTTGTTTTGAGACAGGGTTTCACTATGCAGCCTTGACTGGTCTGGAACCCACTGTGTGTATCAGGACAGTCTCATGCTCAATTCTGTGTCTGCCTCAGCCCATTAGAGGCATGTGCCACCACACTGAACATAATTTTAAAAAAACTTTAATTTAGACTCAAGTTTGGTAACATAATCTCAGCACGCAACAAACAAAGCAGGAAGATCCATGTGTTTGAGGCGATCTTGGGCTACATCAAGGTAGAGTAGGTTTCCTTGGCAAGACCTGTCTTCAAAACAAAGCAACAAAGCCAATTTTAACCCAACCTGTTTAACCCTGTAATCTCAAATGCACACACACATACACACATACACACATACACACACACACTTATCACAGAGAAAGTTTTAAAATCAGATAGATGAATAGTAACATCGATAGATTAAATAGATAAATAGACAGATACATACATATATACATATTATATATACATATATGGATTCATAGATAAATATATACATAAATACATAGAAACATCATACATACATACATTATGCATACATAGATTAGAGTTAAGACAAAGCCTCACTTTATAACCCAAGCTGGCTTGAAACTTGCTATGTGGCCCATTCTAGGCTTAAACTAATAGCTTCTTTGTGCTTTAGTCTCCCGAGTACTGTCAAAAGAGGCATGAGCCACCCTGCCCAGCTCTTTAGAGAATGTCTCTGTTTCTAGAGATGCTTTGCAATCCTGGAGCCTGTAGCTCCTCCACAGGATGCTGATGAAGCGTGTGCAGTCACATCAGGAAATCGCTGATGTTCCTACTTGAACAGAAAATTGAGGTTTTTCCAAGTGGTCAGATTTACAGAATTCCTGAGTCCAGCATGTATGTGTGTGTGTGCGTGCGTGTGTGTGTGTGTGTGTGTGTGTGTGTGAGAGAGAGAGAGAGAGAGAGAGAGAGAGTAGATGTCAGGTAAATGCACATTTTGTTTCTGTGAATGATGGTTATGCTGTCATCTTGGTAAATGACAAGTCACTTTGGTCACAAGAAACATAAGTGACTTAACCAAACCATGGGCAGAAGACAGGTATAAAGATTTGTGGGTGATCATGGAACCCCAGTCAGAATACCTAAAAGACTACCAAAAAAAAAAAAAAAAAAAAAAAAAAAAAAAAAAAAAAAAACTCAAGGGTTTTCAGAATTAATTTGTCTCTGGGCATGGTGTACATGCCTTTTATCCCAGCAGTGAGGAAGCAGAGGCAGGAGGATCTCTGTAAGTTCAATGCCAGGCTAGTCTATATATAGGTTTCAGGCCAGCCAGGGCTTCCTCATCAGACCCTGGCTTCAGAAAAGAATTAATTTGTCTTGCTGTTCCTGGTGATGCACACTTATAATTCCATTCATTTGGGAAGCTAAGGAAAGAAAGCTGCAAGCTGAAAACAAACCTGAGCTATGCAGCAAGTTCAAGACCAGCCTAGACAACTTAATGAGCCCCTTTCTCAAAATAAACAGTTAAAAGGTGCTGGGGAGAGAGCTCAGTACCAAATGACATGCCCTTGCCCCAAGTTCAGCTCCAGTAGCAGAAAAACAAACAAATAAAAAATAAATTAACCTGTCTCCCTAGCCTGGTCAGTTCTTTCTTCTGCTCTGTGCAAGAGGTGAGCCTCAATTCCATTCTCCTATTTGAAAGGATCTGACTGGCCCAGCAGGGCCCAGCTGTCCTGGTTCTGTCAACTGGAAGTGTTGAGGGAAAAAGTTAGTACTCATTGGAAAGCAGGCAAGCAGACAACCTCTAACCTCTTAGTTTCTTTAGTCTGGAACCAATCAAATCATGTACTTGCTATAGTGGTTTAAATGAGAATGGCCCCCATAGGCTCATCTGCTTGAATACTTGGTCCCTAGTTGGTGGAACTGTTTAGGAAGGATTAGCAACGAGGTGTGGCCTTGTTGGAGGAGGTGTGTCACCAGGAATGAACTTTGAGATTTCAAAAGCCCATGCCAAACTCAGCACCTGCTTATGGATGGTCTGCTGTTCCAGGTACCTATACCATGCCTTCATCTACCATCATAGACGTTGACCCTCTGGAACTGGAAGCCCAATTAAACACTTTCATTTTATAAGTTACCTTGATCTTTGTAAGTACTCACTGCATCTTACCATTAGCAATAAGGAAGGAACTAACACACCCACTCAAGAGTTTCTGATCCCAACTGATGTCTAAGAGTATTTAGGTGGCTTTAAAATGACGGTTCCCAGGCTCCACAGGACCCTTGGGGTTTTCTAAAGTAACCTCTGACCATTCCAATATAGAGCGGAAATTGAGTTCCATAGCAAAAACCAGAAACAAAACAATAGCTAATTTAGCCATTCCACAACAACACAGATTCAAAGGAACCAAAATTAAGAGAATTATTAAAATATAATTTGGGGCCGGAGAGATGGTTAAGAGCACTGGTCACTTTTCTAGAGGATCCAGGTTTGAGTCTCAACACCCACATGGTGGCTCATAACCATCTGAAACTCCAGTTTCAGGGGACCTGATGTCCTCAGCCGGCCTTCTTAGGTACCAGGCACACAAATGGTGCACAGACCTATAGGTAGGCAAAACATCCATACACATAAAAATAGAATATAGATTGTTAAAGTGATAGTTTATATACATTATTTTTATCTAGATACTTACATCTTAATCTAATTTTCAAATACCATGCTTATTCACATTTGGTATATTCTAAATCTCTTAAATAAATTCCCAAAGGAACGTACTTTTCCAAAGATCTCAGGAATAATATTCCCTGTGCTTTCCCAAAGCTCTTTCCAAATTGGACAGTATCTCTCGTGCCTCCAACCAGAGTCTCAAACTTCAGGATGCCCGCAAAAGTGTTTCTAACCATCTCCCTGCCTTCAGGTCACAGAAGAGACTAGCCCCCTTCTAGCCTGGAAACAGTGATCCAGACCTGCCCCAGTTCATGGTGTGCTGACAGAATGACTTCATTCTCCCTTGTTTTCTTTCCTCCCTGGTAGTTTTCCCTAACCAGTCAACCACCAGATAAGTCAAAACTGCCAAATGCGGGGGGGGGGGGTCCTAGTGTAAAAAGAGAAGTATCACCTCAGAGTTGTCCCTGGCAGAAGTGCCCAAGCTGCTGCTGCTAGCTTGGCTTTGCATGGACCCTGAGGTGAATATGAAAGGGATCCATCCCCTCCTCTGGGAAGGGAGAGGGTAAAGGAGAGTAGAGAAAGAGTTATGAGAACAAAGAAAGGAGACCCTTTCTTCCCAGAGACCCTACATCCAAGACATTGCCAAGGTTTTAGAAAACCGAGCAGGTTTTACAGAGCCAGGTATAGCTCTATTTTGACAAACCTCTGCAAAAATCACCACACCTTCAGCTTGCTGTCAGTAACCTACTCCTGCCCTTACCCCCAAACTGTTCCAGGCAGGATAACACCAGGACCAGGAACCTTCTCTAGCCACTACCTGTGCATCTGGAATGAAACATTGCCAAGAGGGATCGCCTGGAGTTTCGTTTTCAAAGGGGTTTGACAGTTGCTCACACACGGGCACAGGCTGTGGGGGGGCAAGTCCCAATAGGTTCAACCTTCATCAAGAACTCATGAAACAAGACGGGAATATTCATCTCCTGGTGGGTCCTAGTGTGTGTGCGCGTGTAGAACTCCCTAGAACTCATCCATCCATCTGAATATGGACATGGAGGTGGGATGAAGTAGCCAGACCCAAGACCAAGTTGCTCACCTGTTCACATCTGTCAAACGACTCTCAAAGTGGTACCACAGGCCCAATTACCTGGAAAACCCACCCATTCTGAGGCTCCGCCCTCACCCACCTATGAAGCCAGAAACTCTGGGTTGCATCCCAACACTTCAAACTTCATCTGGCCCCTCGGAGAAGCCCAAGCTTGGAGACCTCTGCTCTGAAAATGATTTGCCCTCCACCCCCACCTACTCTGCTGTAGCTTTGAGCGCAGAGTCCCTGCCCAGAGTCGCGGGTCCTCAGGCCAGGGCCGCCAGCGAAGGCTGGCGGAGAGGAATGAAGGCCGTGAGATTCCGCCCTGACTGATTTTGTTCCATTCCGGGAGGAATAATTTGTTTCGTATTGGAATCAAAGCGCCTCTAGCGGTTCATGCGTTTTATCTCGGCCGCTCTCGGCCCCGTGGGAAGAGGCTTGGCCTCCGTGCTGCGGCTGCTTCCCATTAGGCCCAGCATGGTCCCCATTATGCGCCCAACTCCGTGCGGAGCCTGTCCCTGCTAACTGGACGCAGCTGACCCGCCTGTGCGTGGCGACACCCAGGACCCGCCCCTCCCCACCCGGTTACAGATGGCCCCACAGGGGAGAGGAAATGAGTGGCTGGGGCGCTGCGGCAGGAGGTCACAGAGCCCACTGTCGCCTGCCAGGACACTTCGAAGGAACACCCTTCTGATTAGATGCTGTTCCCCCAAAGAGCACCATAGACACCTGTCCCTTGGGTGGAAAGTGAGTGAGTTCAAAGGTCTCTTGGCTTTAGTTCTGGGCCTACTCAATGTGACACTTAAGAATAGCAGGCACCCCTAACCTGGGAGAGAAAAGTAAACCCCCTTCACCTGTCGGGACCCCCACACAGACTCTATAGATCACTTGTCTGCCTTGAGTGGCATCCGTTTCACGGATAGTGTCAAACATCAGTGAAAAGAGAAAAACCACACCGGGTCCCTTTCCTTAAGATCGCTAGCAGATGAGGACAGATCCAGAACCCACTATAAAACCGATGAGTGGTCACATGGTTTGGGCAAACCAAAGAGCAGTGTCTTCCACATTCTGGCCTCCAAGAGAGTCAACGGGTCTGCCTTGGGGACCTGCCTGGGATGTGAGAAACAGCTACGTCCTGCAGCTACGACCGACCGCAAGAGAAAAAGGATGGACTCCCGAAGTCACACACAGTCTGATCGAATTTCACACTTATTTTCTTTTATTTCATTAACTTTTTATTACAAAACAATATTGTAGTAAATCATGGTAACTTACAAATAGGATGAGAATCCAACAATCTTCCTGTCTGACCACTAACAAAGCCATTAATGTATCCATTTTTCTACACAGTTCTTAACCATTTAAAAACTCTGGTGTCAATGCAACCTGGTCTATTTAGCCACCCCACTTTAGGAGGCTACCAAGTTTTCTACTATTATAAAAAGACAATATTGTTGTAGGCATTTTGATTGCTGCTTTTTTTTAAATTGTGTATTAAGAAGTTCACATTGTGTTTTTATGAGTTTTATGTGACTATACCAGCAGTATTTTTGAGCAGGGAATTCGAAAAATTAGGAACATAAAAATGTAAAAATTAGCTAAGACTCCAATTCCTCTTTTGCTCATTAAGCCTTTTCTTGCCTCAACTCTGACAACACATGTTCCCATTGCTCCTTTATGTGTCTCCTTTTGCTTTGTATTTCACGGTTGCTCTCTCTCTCTCTCTCTCTCTCTCTCTCTCTCTCTCTCTCTCTCTCTCTCTCTCTGTGTGTGTGTGTGTGTGTGTGTAATTGTAATATGGCTAAAGCAATGTTTGTACTTTTTTCATTTGGATAATAACCATTACAACTAGTTTGTATTGTGGCCTGGGTGTGTTCGAGCCACAATACTCTATCACATTTATATTTTCATCTCTTTCAACTTACAAAGAAAGTAAGACTAATAAAAATGAAACAATTTGTCAGGGTCCCCAGCTTGGAATTAACAACACCAGGGCAGAAACTGATTCCACACCCATAGGCTTTCCACAACATAAATCAGAATAGAATTCCTTGCAACAGGACCTCTAAGTCTCCTCCAATTCTGGGTACTTTCATCTAGTTGTGATTCATAACTGCTATACCTTTGTATCTGTCACTCAAATGCTGAAGACATTATTGTTGCTGTTGTTGTTGTCTTACAAGAAGGGGTACTCAGAGATCAGTGTCTCCAACCTGATACAGGAGCTAACAGACCTGCTAACCAACCCTGCTACTTAACCACCTTTTCCCTCCCAAGACTGCAGAAAACATCACAGTCACACTTAAAATACCCAACAGCGGGAGGACCCAGCTCTTCCAGGATCTCCCTTTGGAATCTGAACCACATTCCCAGAGGCCTGTGGTGATTGCTAAACTCTGTCATGTGCTTGACTGACAACCAGCCCATGGTGGGGAGGAGATGGGCTGCCTCAGGCTCACTGGAGCATATTAGAGTGGACACCAGATTGCTATAACATTTGAGTTACTGAAATCTCTGAGGTACATAGCACTCTGGCATTGAAAGGAAATGTATTCCCCAAGATTAATGGACTAGATATACCTAGCACATAGAAGGCTGAAGCAGGAGGATTATAGAAAGGTCTACAGAGTAAGTTCCAGGCCAGTCTGGACTTGGAGACTCTGTCTCGGAAAATAACTAATGTGTATGATCTATAATTTAAGCAATTTGAAAATCTTCTTCACTCATTTGGAATGTTTGTATGTGTCTTTAAACATTCTTGAATGTGTCGATAGTTGTTAAATCAGTTAAATGCAAAATTTCGAATCAGTATGGTTTGGATCATGAAGTTTTTCTGAAGAAAGAAAAGGGATGTCATTGTGTGGTCTTGAAACTGGATACCAACAGTACCAGGGTTTCTCTGTGGTCTGGCTAGCCAGCCCTCCCTCCCTCCCGGACAGCTTCTGCTTTTCTTACATTTACCACAGTCTGATGGATCAACTTCTTGCTCCCTCCTGGAGCTGTTGTACAATGATCCTCCTGTCTCTAACCCCTCTGCCAACTGACAGCCTCACCTTTGTTGCCCAGATTGGCCTTGAATACATGGACAAGCAATCCTCCTGCCTCAGCATCCCAAGTAGCTGGCTTGCCTCACCAAATTATGCTCTGCCTTTCTTCTCTTTCCTTTCTCTGTCTTCCTTCCTTCTTTCCTTCTTCCTTCTTTTCTGATTGTGTGTTTATTGTTGGAGCAGGGAGGAAAATGTGGGTGAGGACATTTCTCACTAAATAGAACAGAGCATCAATGGTTATGTGACTCTCCCCTCTAGCCAGAATACTTGTGACCCATAGCCACACTCCCTCCTTCAGTAGTTGTGGTTGGGCAGTGCTGCATCAGTGTACCCTAGCTCCCTGCTCTCCAGACCACTATGGGGATTAGGGTTGTGAAGAGCTGTCCACTGTGATGTGGCAGTATTTCTAGCCTTTGCCACTAGATGTCAGTGCCCCTTTCCTACCCCAACTCAACTTTAACAACCAACCCTGTAGACAGTGCAAAAGTCTTGGTGTATGTGTGTGTATGTGAATATGCACACATGTATGAGTGTGCGTGGTGTGTGTGTGTGTGTGTGTGTGTGTGTGTGCGCACGCTCAAGCATGTGTGTGTGAGTGCCTGAACATATTTCCCCAGGTTGAGCATTGTAGCACAGCTATATTGATAGAAACCTGTCCATCACAGCTAGGATTGGAGCTGGAAGCTGAGATGGGAGAGCAAGTGGCTACAGTGAGATCCTGTCCCAAACAACAAAGCACAAAGCTTGGAACATCCCTCCCTTGAGTCGGTGCCTTCCTATCATGTGTGAAGCCCTTGGTTGAGCTGCTAAAACCGCATAAGCCATCTGTGTTGACACAGGTACATAATCGTAGGATCCAGGGTGCTGAGGCAGGGGAACCAGTAGTTTAAGGCCATCCTGGCTACACAGTGAGTTTCAGGCCAGTCTGGATCACAAAAGAACCTGTCTCAGAAAACAAAACAGTCCAAAAACAAAGCCCTGGTCCTTGACCAGAAGCCCATACTCTATGCCAGGCACACCAATAATCTCAAAAACTGGGAATGGTAGCCTTCATGTTCTTCCCTTTATAAAAGACAAAAGCAAGGGCTTGTGCCTACAGGACACTGCAGGAAGGGCTTGTGCCTACAGGACACTGCAGGCATGATCTTCCCTCCTCACCTTCAGCTTCCCCTGCCTCACAACCATCTCCTTTACTAGAACACAAAGGATGTTCCTAGACCCAATGTCTCAGCCACGGACACACATTAGAATCACCAGAAACATCTCTTAGACCCGACCTTTGGAGAGTCTGGTGAACCGCTCAGTGGTAGATCCCAGAATATGGTTAGTTTTACCTCAGCCAAGTGGTTCTAATGCTCATCGAGCCGGCTGAGAACCTGAGACTGTGAAAGGCCTGGGCACCTTCCCTCTGCACGGGGCAGACTGCCAAGTCAAAGACACAAGGCCCGGAGGAAATCAAGTTGCTATAAAACAGCCTTTAGGGGAAACTATTTCCTCTCCCCAGCATGATATTAGTCATTTCCCTTCTCTTTGAAGCAGTATACAGCAAGTATTTCCTTAGTTACTTAATGGGAGATAAGAGACAGACAGAGAGAGAGAGAGAGAGAGAGAGAGAGACAGAGAGAGAGAGAGATTGGGTTTAATTTATTGGTGCTGGACAGCCACAGCCTGGTCTGAAGAGATTTCTGTGTTAGTCACCTAGTTGAGGCAATGAGAGCCATGCTCATCACGGGGAATGTGATTACACAACCCATCCTGAAGATCCTGGAGTCCATACACTGTGTGTGGGGGGGGGGCACCAACTTCGGTTCTGTGAAGTTTATTTTTAGAAACTCACTCCCTAAAAGGATGGCTCTGACCTGACTGTTGAGCCTCTTGGGAACTCAAGGCAGCCACTCCTGAGAAGGGAACCAGAAGGGATTCCCATTGCCTATCAGGGTCTCTGCTGGTTTCCCCTGTTCCTCCTAATGTCCTGGACGTGGGGGAATCTCAGCTGGAAATCCTTGCTGTTAAAACGTCCCCTCTTAGCTAGATTTATACACATCTATAATGACAGCATTCAGACAGCGAAGGCAGAAGAAAAGGCAGAAGTTCAAAGTCCTCCTTGGCCACATGATGAAACCCATGCCAGTCTTCACAACTCTAGCAACTGCATAAAAAAAAAAAAAAAAAAAAAAAAAAAAAACGAGTAAAAATAAACAAACAAGTAAATAAAATCCCTTGTTTCCTGAACTTCCAGTAGAATCTGTCTTTGTTACTATAGTGATTAGCTCTAACAATTGACAAGTCTATATTGTCTCCCCAATATTTTAAGGGTTCACAAAGTCTAAAAACTAAGAACTGCCACACACACACACACACACACACACACACACACACACACACACACTGCTCTGGGGCTCATAGGAGCCGGAGAGCCTTGGCTTTTCCAGTGAGATTTTCCCTTCCTCTTTACTCATTGTGCCACATTAATGATATGACTTACAACACCAGCTCTTTTAAAACTGACCTCTGCACCTCGGAGCCTTTGATCAGAAGCATTGTTGAACTGTCACCAGTGTTTAAATGATTAGTGTTTAAATGACAAACAAAGGTACTTGTACTATAGAATGTAGAAAATAATGAGTGAATAGTCATTCTATTACTGAAATCTTAGCAGCTGGGCCTAGATGTAACTGACTCCACAGAGCAGATGAACCACAGACTTTGGCTTCTACCACAGCAGACCTGGGTCCTGGTTCATGGTGGGTGTGGCTGCATCATCAATCAGAGTAACTGAGAGAGGGCATTTTTTTAAAGAATCAAACAGGTAAACAAACAAAATGAGAAAGGGGGTTAAAAAGATAAAGCTGCTGAAGAAGAAGAGGAAGAGAAGGTGGAGAAGGAGGAAGAGAGAGCAAGAGGGAAAAAGAACGAGAACTGAGTACACAAGCCCCCCCCCCCCCATACATCAAACTGTTAAAACAAAATGTGGATTGAGTCATAACAAAAAACGTCAAGGGCCGGGGTCAGGGGTGCGGGCCTTTAATCCCAGCACTTGAGAGGTGGAGGCAGGTGGATCTCTTTGAGTCAAGGCCAGCCTGATCTACAGAGCGAGGTCCAGGACAGTCAGGGCTACACAGAGAATTCCTGTCTCAAATTCCCCCACCCAAAAGTGATGAGAAACCTTGGTCCTGCAACAAAGTCTCCCCAATCTCCGTGCTGTCTCCAGCTTGATTTCTGCCCTGGGGGAGTTGGGCCAACCTTGTTTGTGGCCTGACTAGGACCAAGCCCTTGCCATAGTTTAATGTTTTATCAAAACAAAATCTAAAAGTAGATCAGTAGGAGGTAGACGGGGAGAGACAGACAGACTCTCTCAATCTCATAAGTAGATTGCTCATTCTTAACTCTTCAAACCCCAATCCCCCTGCACCATAGAATACAAGCCAGGCTCCAACCTCTAGCTGACAAGGACCAGGAATCTTGGGGCAGTGAGGACAGGTTGGGAGCCAGCTCCTTACACCAGGGTGCTTTGTTAGGGCTACCAGCTAAGGCTAGGTGACTCCCTGACATTGGTTCTCAGGAGCCTCACCACCCACCGCAGGAGAGCCAAGTCTGAGAGGAGGAGAAAGTTGTCGCTGAGGTGGGGTCTGGGGTAAACTAAAGCCCTCCAAAAATAAGCGGTCTTTCCCCCTTGAAAAAAGAACGCTTTCCAAATGACATCAAGGTTCCTGCCGGCCTGGTCTTGCATCCTCCACCCTTTGCATCTCCTGGAAAGCAAAACTTCAGAAAGTCTCTACAGAACCGCAGAAACGCCTACAGTGTCCTGCGCCTGCGCAGAGTCACCTGAGCGGCTCAGGCCGGTGCCCGCCAGAGGGCGCGCTGCCTGGCGACAGGAGGATACCGGTTAAGTAGCTATAAAATGCTGGGCTGTTGTCTCAGACCTTTTGTCCTGGCAAGATGTTAGCGAACTACAACGAAATAAGACATAATCCTGCGGTTGTGAAGCGTTTGTTCAACTTCAGGGGAGGCAGATATTGTAAAAGGGTGTCAGAAGTGATAACAAGGAGGAGGGGCGCGGTGCGGGGAGCGGCTCAGGGTTAAGGGAGAGCTCTGTGAGCCAAGAGCCTGGCTCCTTACTTGATGGTCAGACTAGCTGAAGGGAGAAGTCAGCCAAACAGCTGTTGAAGGTAAGACTACGAGAGTATGGGCAGGGGGTAAAACTGTGTGTATGTTATATTTAGTAAGCTTTTAAAAATTCCTACATTTTGTTTATTTGCAGGGGTGGGCACATGTCTGCCACAGTGCCGGTGTGGATGTCAGGGGTAGTGGGGTTGTGTGTTTCTCTACTCAGTGGGTCCCAGGGATCAAACTCAGGGCCTCGGGCTTGGCAGTAAGAACCTTACCTACTGAGCTAGCTCATCAGTCCTCAAATGAGTGAGCTTTTGTTTTCCTTAGGATATACTAATATGCATAATGGGTTTCATACATGTTCATACTTGAAT
Source organism: Micromys minutus (assembly GCF_963924665.1). Classification (NCBI taxonomy): domain Eukaryota; kingdom Metazoa; phylum Chordata; class Mammalia; order Rodentia; family Muridae; genus Micromys; species Micromys minutus. Next base: position 30,504,647 of record NC_137956.1, read on the forward strand.
ACTGTGTTCTGATTGTATATAACTCTCTTTTTAACGATTCATTTATTTATGTATTTTATCTATATGAGTGTTCTATCTGCATTCCCAGAAGAGGGCATCAGAACTCATTACAAATGGTTGTGAGCCACTATAAAGTTCCTGGGAATTGAACTCAGGACCTCTGGAAGAGCGGCTAGTGCTCTTAACCACTGAGCTACCTCTCCAACCCCCTTATATTTAGCTCTTATTACTTCCTCTTGTCCCCTTGCCATTTCCATCCATCCCCTTCCTTTTGTCAGTTTAGTCACCTTCTACTTTGAGTATCTTCTGCTCCTGTGAGTAATCCCTTACAGGACCCACACTTGGTCCTGTAAGTAACCCCTGATGAAACCCATCTGTCCACCAAGTTGGATGTTGGTGGTATCCTTCCTTGGTCTGTTGTTGGTTCCTTATCTAGGACGAGTAGGGTAGATGTTTGCTCATGTCTATCCAGGAATAAAGTCACAGAACAAATCTTCATGACACAGTTGTACCAGTGGATACATCTTACCAGGCAGGTCACTATTCAGCTTTAAATTTATGGATGAGACGGGGCTGGACCTAAAACCCAGTCAACTTGATTCAGATAGCAGCCCCAGACACAGTATGAAATGCTCAGTCTGAGTGGGCTCCTGCAAATGGTGACCTCATCTCTCAGTCTCTGAAATGTCTGTGTCATGTTCTAGTTCCATCATAGTCAGAATGAAGTTGTTTTTACTTAAAAAAGCAAAAACAAAAACAAAAACGTTTGTTTGAGATATAATTTTAAAGGTAGCCCAGTCCAGTCTGGAACGTCTAAACCTCCTGCTCTTTCTTCCCAGAGCTAGGATTACATGCATTTTGTGCACCACACACTGAGGGCCCCTCCCCCCTTTAACTGCACATTCCACCATTTCATTTCCATGTCTGTGTAAGGGAACTAGAACCGAAATACACCCACTATAAAGACCTGCCTGTATGGAATCTCATCCTTGGCTTTATATTCTTTCTGCCATCTCTTCTGGGATGTTCTTGCATCTTGGAGGGAGTTCTATAGATGCCTGCACTTAGGGCATTTATTGTTAGAATTTAAAAAAAGACTTATTTATTTATGTGAGTACACTGCTGTCTCCAGACACACCAGAAGAGACATCGGATCCCATTACAAATGGTTTCGAGCCAACATGTGGTTGCTGGGAATTGAACTCAGGATCTCTAGAAGAGCAGCCAGTGCCCTTAACCACTGAACAATCTCTCTGGCCCCTATTCTTAGCATTTGACTAGTTATGAATCAACCAGTGAACTTTAAAGGACAGGTAACAAGCCTTAAATGCCTCTCTATCTGGTTTATATTACCCTCCATACCTGTCATCAGTGGGCATCTGAGGCCTATACTGGATATTTTCCAGTTTTACTATAACCTACTTTCCTGATGTTGCCACCAATGTAATTGGGGAAAAAATGTGTGAATTTATGATTTTCTTTGTTATCCTACTATAAACATTTCATGAAACTGGTACCACATTTGAACATAGAATTTGGGCCCCAGTCACTTTGGGTTACTGAGGTGATGTGTTCTTGTGTAACATGTTTTAAAATTAAGGGGTACACACAAATTGCTCTCTCATGCCAAACAATATAAGAATAGTAACCCTCCCTCTTTATCTTGTAAAATTGGGTATAGTCATGTAGCGTAGGCTAGCTGAGCTGGCTTCCAACTTGAGATCCTCCTGCCTCGGCTTTTCATGTACTGAGATAACAGGCATGCATCACCACTATTGTAAGTGTGTGTTATCCTACGTGACTGATAGATTTGCTGTTGCCAAATCTTTTCCAAATAAAAAAAAAAAATCTTACAAACCAGTCATGGCGGTGCACATGTCCTATCTCCATAGGAGACAGGAAACTGAACGGAAGACCCTCGAGTTGCTTGCCAGCCTTGGCTCTGTAATGGGGTCTCATCTCAGAAAACATCTTGCAGAGTAGATGCATAGCAACTGGATGTTTAACTTTTAAAAGGACTATTGAATCCAGGTATGGTGGTGCTCCTCTGTGGTCCCAGCATGAGGGGGGTAGAGAAAGGCAGGGGGACCAAGAGTTTAAGATCATCTTCAGCTGCAGAGAGATTAGAACATCCTGCATTTTAAGACAGATATGACCCCAGGCAGGTGTCCTGAGAAAGCAAGACTGCAACCCCAGCACTGACCTTGGACTGTCCTCTTCTGTCTCATCCTCTAAAACACAGGGCTACAGTTCTAGTGTAACCCATTGCTTGGGGCCTTAGCTTTTTGTATTGATATTCATGTAGTGACTTTGGTTTTCTTTACCTTGCAGCTTTTCTGCTCTAATTGATACTTTTCTGATGTCCTGAGGCGTGGGATGGCAAGAGTGAGTCCAAGAGAAAGATGAACGAAAACTTGGACTATTTTAAAGAATCCCAATGAGCATGACAGAGAATAAGAACAAGAGTGTGAATGGGGAGACGGTACCAAAGCCATCACAATGTTTTTGAAAGCTACATGCTTCCTTGTATAAACAAAATCCAGGGAATTCCGAAGAGCCAATGGCAGAAGGAAGAAAATGCTTTTAATCCAGAGGCTTAGATGAGTACTTCTTGCAGCAGCAGCAGCAGCAGCAGCAGTATCTTGTCCCCATGGGAGGGATAAAAAGTCCCTGGCAGCTGTGGGCACATTTGCACACTGTGCTGTGCTCTGCTTGGCTGGATACAGCCTGGGCACACACCAGGAAATCTAGCCAGTTTCTTAGCATGCAGCTATCTCCTCCATATTTAAGCATTCCTTGGGCTGGAGAAGTGGCTCAGCAGTTAAGACTGCTCTTCCAGAGGTCCTGAGTTCAATTCCCAGCAACCACAAGGTGGCTCACAACCATCTGTAATGGGGATCCGATGCCCTTTTCTGGTGTGGATGAAGATAGGGACAGTGAACTCACATAAATTAAATAAATAAATAAATAAATAAATAAATAATCTTTTAAAATAATACATTCCTTATGAAGGGAAGGGAGAGAAAGTAGGAGGTTGCTCAGGAGGCAGACTCCCAAGAAAATTAGAACTCAGAAGAATGCTAAGATTCATGAGGCATAAAGCCCCTCACTGAGGTCATTTAAGCAGTAAACTTTTGCTGGGGTTGAGGAGACTCTCCTGTGGAATTCCTTGCAATCTGTAAAATAAACCAATCTGTTCACAAAGCTGGATAAAGTTGGACTAATTTCTCTGGCCAGTGCTTGGTGCCCTGGGGTGAGTGGGGAAAGGTGTCAGCTCACATCCCTCCAGGAAAAGTGGAGTTGCAGGTCTCTAAAGGATGCTTTGTACCACTTCCAATTTCTCATCCGCCAGCGTGGGCAGAATCAGTGTCTGTGACACATCATGAGAAAAATGGCTTCTTTGTGATGTGAACACTTTCCCTTACCAACCGGACTGTTTGTCTGTTTGTAGTTGTATGTGCTGGTGCGGTCATTCATTCAACATGTGTGCACCAAGATCAAGGTGCCCAATGGACCAGTTTCTACTGTTAACAGATTGCCATAGAGATAGTAGTAGCTGAAAGAAAGAAAGAAAGGAAGAAAGAAAGAAAGAAAGAAAGAAAGAAAGAAAGAGCATATATCACAGCTCTAGAGGCTGACAGGTTGATATGGACGTGCTGGCAAACCCTGCTCCCTCTGCAGCTTCTAACGAAGCACCTTTCCTGTGTCTATTTCTGTGACAACGCACCTTTCCTGTGTCTATTTCTGTGACAACGAACAGTCCTTGGTGTTCTTTGATTTGTGGCTGCACAGTGCTCCAAACCCTGCCTCTGCCTTCAGTTTCCCTCTGGGTCTGTATGTTACAGGTTAAATTATGCCCCCGCCTCCAAAATTTGTATGTTGAGGTGCTAATTTGCAGAACCTCATACTAGTGTTTTTACAGAGTAAATTAAAATGAAGAACATAATTGCTCTAAATGGTCTTTAATTCTACTTAACTTATAAAGAAAGGAAATGGCTCACATATATATGTGACACCCCCCCACACTCACACACGTACACACACACACTGAAATAAAGGATGAAGGCAGAGTCCAGGGTGGTGCCTTTAGTAACCAAGGACTGCCAAAGACGGAAAACCAGCAGGAAGGCCTTCCCTCTCAAATTGAACAACCAACTCTACTAACACCCTGATTCAGGACTTGTAGCATCCAAGACTGTGAGGGAATTCATTTCTCTCTTTTAAGTCTGTCCGTTTGTATACAGTCATCATCCCTTTGGTGTCTGTGGAGAATCAGTTCTAGAAATTCCCAGTAGATACTGAGATCTAAGGATGAGGGCTGAAGGTTTAACTCAGTGGTACATACATCCTCCTAGTATGTGTGATACCCTGGGCTTAATTCTCAGCACTTAAAAAAACAAAAACCAAGAATGCTAATATTCCACTTATAATGTCCCCACATTTGCACAAAATCTATATGCCCAACCCCATATACTTAATCATTGCTCATTTGTAATATGGTTGCTATATAAATAGTCATATCATATTTATGGGCTAGGAAGATGGGAATAATAAATCTGCATGTATTCAGTATGATTAAATTACAGGTGTATGCATTTGTGCATAGTGATTTTTTGATGGTGTGTTTTGTAGCGTTGGGTATTAGATTGAGGGCTTCATATATGCTAGGCAACTCTTCAGACCTCACCAAACATTTTTGAGTTGCAGTTGGTTGAGTCCATGTGAGCTTAGACTCTCCCCCACCCCCCATGCTAGAGATCAGAAAAGGTAATGTCTCTTTAAATTGATCATTTATATTTCCAGTCCTTTTAATATCCTACTTGTACATTGCACTAATAATTTAAAAACACCATTTGGCATTTAAAAAAATCTATTCATAGAAACCCTTTTATGTAAGGGTACAATGTGTCTGCCATCTGTTTTGTACAGTTCTCCCTCATTTGATTGTTCTTTCCTTAAAAAAAGTGTGTTTCCATGTCAGTCTGAATTTTCAGAATAGTAAGTAGACCAATGTTCTTTAATGTTGCGGATGTCCTGCCTAAAACTTCTGCTCCATTAAATTTTACTACTTCAGTTTTTGAAACAAGGCTTAATCCTAAACCTTAGGGTAGTCTGGAACCTACATTCCTCCTACTTCAACCTCCTGAGCGCCTGGTAGATAGATAGGCCTGGTGATCCACGCACTGCAGAGACTGAGGCAGGAGGGTCTGGAATCCATTACGTAGTGAGCTTCTCTTAAATATCAACTAAACAAGAACAAACACTCCCAAGTTAAATCTTTATCAAGTTTTTTTTTTTTTTTTTTAAATTCTGCTCCTTGAGTTCTGCTCAAGGAGGCTCTATTTGTACATTCTGACACTACTCATGTTTGTCTGAGTTTCTACAATAGCAGTATGTTACATTAGGAACAATGCAGTCATTGTGTGTTTGTATATACATATTATATACATTAAAAAATATGTTACCCAGGACTTCACTCAGGACAACTAAGTGCCCTATTATTGTGCTCTATCCCCATTCCCCAAGGTTTGTCTGTCAGTAAGTGAAATTCAAACATCTCACTAAAAGAAGAACTATAACATTTAGCTGTAATAAGGAGAGGAGGTGAGCAAAAAAGCGCTGGACTAAGTGTAAGTAAGGTTCAGAAGCCAAACGACATCTGTGGTCATGCAGAGAGTTTCAAAGGCTGGATGGACTCTTCCACCTAAAATGACCGTTCATATAGCCGAAAATGGAAGTCCAGCAGGGCAGGGGGAACAAAGGGTCTCTGCAGAGGAGATGCCTCACCCGGAGGTGCAGGTTAATCCCTAAGGCTACAAACAGGGCTGCAAAACACCAAGAAGCAACTACCCGCAGGGCCTAGGGGCTGCAGCAGCGCAGCAGGGTTCTTTCTATACAGCGCTCCGCTGGGCACCGCGGAGCACAGCAGGAGTAGGATTGGCCGGAGAGCGGAGGTAGGCGGGGCCTCTGGAGGCGGACACCAAGAATTGGCTTTCCGCGTAGAGGGTGGGCGGGGCCTCTGGAGAGGGCTCTCGCACTCGCGCAGGCTCAGTAGAGCACTGGGCGGGGTCTCCTTGAGCCCGGAAGGCAGTAGGAGGCTGGGCGCTTGGCATGCGGGTGCGGGAGCCCGGTGGGCGCGGCCGCGAGAGCTGCTGACTACGTCGCGGGCTCGGGAGCCGGTGGCGGCTCGCGGAGCAGGTGAGCGCGGGAGGCGATGCTAGCAGCTTCGGCGGGCGCACCCTAGTCCGCTCGGCCAAGCGTGCAACGAGTTGCGCGGTGCCCAGGCCTCGGTCGGCAAACACCGAGCCGCGGTGGACTCAGGTCAAGAGGCCCAGGAGGGGACGGGTGCGGGGCGGCTACTGGCAGCTGAGGACCCTCCGGTGCCTCGGCGCAGTGTTGGTCGATCCGGAGTTCTCAGGCTTCGGACCCGTCGGAGTCTCGGTGCTGCTGCTGATTGCGTCTCCGGCGGCCTGAGATACCCCTGAGAGACGTGAACCGCCTACTTGTACCTCCCAGGTTTGCAGGAGGCTGAGCTAACCTTGCTGTACGTGCTCAGTAGACAGGAACTCTTGAGAGCTGCCCGCTGCAGCATCTTTGCAGGCTGTGGCTACTTCCTTCATGTAGGTTGGCTTTGGGGACAAATTTATTCTTGAACCGCTCTTGTGTTGGTCTAAGGTTCAACTCGAGTTGCTTAATGAAGGAGCCTGTTATCTTACAGCGGCCAGAGTAGGATTCTGTAGTCGAATTCTGTAGTTTCTTGCAAAGGCTGACTTGGAAACCTGTCTCAGGTATGTAATGAATTGGTTCAATGAAACCCAGCGAAATCATGCTTTACTCAAGGTGGAAAGTGGTGGGTCCGGGAAAGTGAGTTGTTTTGCTGTTTAACCATCTGAACGTTGCATTCAGCCTGTCACCTGTTACAGCGTGTACTGCAACCAATGCTCATGTAAATTCCACTGTGGGTGGTGGTACTGTCTGGTGACAGTAACATAATTAGATTAGATAAGCACCGTTTCTGAAATACTGAATGAATGTTTGGAAATACCGTTTCTAGTAAAATCATCTCTATGGAGTCTGAGCACTTAGCAGGTCGTTAGTCATCTGGGGGTTGTTATTCTACTTTATAAGGTTTTATGCTAAAAGCAGACCCGTGCAGGTATGATGAGGCTTAGGACAGAGGTGAGCATTGAGGTCTGACGCAAGCATGAAACAAGTGAAAATCGAAAGGTATAATATGAATTATATTGACCACAGCCAAAGTAATTTAAGAAAAAAGAAACTGTTGGAACAAGAGAGCAACTCCAATTAACTTTTTTTTTTTTAAAGAAAATTTACTTATTTTATGTATGCAAGTATGCTGTTGCTCTTGTCAGACACACCAGAAGAGGGCATCAGATCTCATTACAGATGGTTGTGAGCCACCATGTGGTTGCTGGGATTTGAACTCAGGACCTCTGGAAGAGCAGTCTTGACTGCTGAGCCATCTCTTTAGCCCTCTAATGAACCTTTAAAATACTGAACTTGAAATCTGTAAGATCACAAGTCACAAGACTATTGGAACTTCTGGTTAAAAACAAAACAAAACAAAAAAAAAAAACCAAAGCTTGTAGTGAAACTTTAAAGCAGGACCCTTGCAGAGGTGTTTTGAACGTGTTCATAAATGTTATATAAGATTCATTGATGAGGATTACACTTCCAGATGGCATCTTGTGGATTCACAAGATGGCACTGAGTGTAAATATTCTTTACACTCAGGGCCCTCTGTGCCTGTGGTCTTGTTGGAAAGTTGAACAGATTAGGAATAGCAATGGAGTGTCACTTAAAGAGGCTTCTGTTACTTTGCTATCTCCATAAGGAGGGAGAGAGTCTAGCAGAAGTGAGCTCATTGGTTTTGCAACAACTTTTCATTATGGAAATTGTAGGACTGGGTTGTAGCAAGGTTTAATCCTGGCTTAGACAGCATGTTTAAGTTTCTCCTTGAAAGCAGGGCAGGAGTCCATGCTTTGCAGCCTTTCAGAAGCCTTGAATGCTGTTAAAAGATGCTACAGTTCTTTTTAAAAAAGAGTTTTAGGTCTTTGGGGGCTGGAGAGATGGAGGTTAAGGGGGCATACTGCTTTTGCAGAACAGAGTCCCAGAGGTTCTCAACCACCTGCAGCTCCAGTTGCAGATCTGCTATCCTCTTCTAGCCTCCATTGGCACCTGTGCTCACACGTGTGTGTGTGTGTGTGTGTGTGTGTGTGTGTGTGTGTGCGCGCGTGTGTGCTCTCAAAAAAATAAAAATAAAAATAATAACAAATCTTATTATTTTTTAAAGTCTTGCTTGGATACATGATACAGGGCAAACTGAAACACTTGCTGACTTTCATTAAGGCATCCTTTCTCTTATTTGGGCATATCTGCAGAAAAAACAAAGGTAGAAACTAACTTTGTGTTGATTTGTGAATTTGTGTTTCGCCAATTTGCTATGCACAAATAGAATTTGCCAGCTACTTGCTTACTCTGACCATTTTATATAATTTTCTCCTAAGATGTGTACTCTAAATTATGGAGAGCAAAACATCATTAATTTCTAGATAGTCCCTGAATAATTGTGCATGTATCAATATCTGTCGATAGCTTCAAATGGTTTTTAAAGATAAAATGTCATCTTGGGTTTTTCTGTGCTATGTTCATTTTAGCTATTCTGGACAGGGTTTCTTTGTGTGGCTCTGGCTGTCCTGCAACTCACTCCGTAGGTCAGGCTAGCTTTGCTCTCACAGAGATCTGCCTGCCTCTGCCTCCCAAGTGCTAGTATTAAAGGTGTAAGCCACTAACTACTACTGGCATAATCTTTTGTTTTTTAACTTCACTTTCATTTGTTGGTTTGTTTGGTGTTTTGTTTTGTTTTTGAGACAGAGTTTCACTCTGTAGCTCTGGCTATCTTGGAACTCAGTATGTAGACCAAGCTGACCTCACGGAGATCTGCCTGCTTCTGCTTCACAAGCACTGGGATCAAAGGCATTTGCTACCATACCCAATGACCCAGTACTTGGATTATTGTACTTGGATTAGAAAAAGTGTTAAAATTAAGGTGATCCTATGTGTTAGCTTTAAGAAAAAAATTACTTTTTATATTATGTATGTATGTGTGGAGGGGTGTGTATGCATGCACTGGAGTGCCCGTACCCTTAGAGTCTTAAGAGGACATTGAAACTTCCTACTGCATGAGTTACAGGTGGTTGGGAGCTGCCTAGGTTGGGTGGCAAGGCTTGAACTAGTGTTCTCTTAGAGAATAGTTCATGTTCTTAACCACTGAGCCATCTCTCCAGCCCCATGCTTTATTTAGTGCATCTTAGTAATATTTGGAGCTCTCTATAATACAGAATATACCAACTTTCTCAAGTTTGAGTGGTGACCTTTCTAGAACACTCTTAAAAGTTGTATAGCAAAATTTGAGTGACATCCCTTCGTCCTCTGAATTGCTGAGAATAGCCCAGCAGTTACAGTACATCACTGGGCGTGTTCTATTGATAGACATAGAGACCTTTCTCTAATGTTTTTTAAACAATCTGTGGCCCTTGTCTTTTTCCAGCAGAAGGGGCTGAGAGGCTCCTCTTGTTAGCAAAGGGAAAACTCCCTTGGACACGCAGGCGGTGGTGGTGGGGAGACGCTTATTGAGGAGGATGTTAAAACTGGAGTAGGCCGTGGGAGGAAAACACAGTCAAATCTATAAAAGCATTGCAGGAGTAGGCTGCTCACAGTAGCTTCCCCATCTGCCTCTCCTGTGCGTGTAAGCATTCGTAAGCTTCTGAGTAGTTCTCTAGCACCTCAGCCTTCTCTGTGTAGTGTTTGCTGCGCACGTAAGGGTAGGCGCACTTCTTGCTTACAAAACTTAACTAACACTAGAACAGTGCCCTCATTGCTTGGTCCTGGTCTCTGCTTCTAGGTGAGACTCTGCTGGAGAACTGAGTCCACAGCCTGTCGCCACAGGACTCGCTGGCTTTCGAAATGAGCAAATAAACTTTGCTCTCACAGAACAGGCTAGCATACCCTTAGCTACTTCACACAAATTCATGATTTAAATTATGTGTTAGCCTTCTAAAATATACTACAAGGATTGGGTTTTAAACCTCACCCTGAATATTGAAGCTGCCATTGTGTTTGCTTTGGAGTTTCACATACTTACTGAGTAGAGCTGTTTGTCTAGCATTTGAAGTGCTCCCTGGAGCACAGCCTCAAATCCTTGGGGCTTTCTGTGCCCCAGGCAAGACACCTGAGACTAGGATGGTTTCTTAGGCTCCTAGAGCTCCAATATGATGTAATATTCAGGATAAACTAGAATTTGTGCCTCTATTTTAACAAACTATTTTTAAGGAATTATAAATGCTTGCCAGGCAGTGGTGGTGCACACCTTTAATCCCAGCACTTGAGAGGCAGAGGCAGGCAGATTCATGAGTTTGAGGCCAGTCTGGTCTACAGAGCAAGTTCCAGGACAATCAGAGCTATACAGAGAAACTCTGTCTCAAAAACATTTTTTTAAAATAAGTAAATAAATTGTAAATGTTTAACATAGAAAAATGGATGATTTGTATGCTCAACTTTCTCTGAAAACAAAGACTGCCTTTCCACTGTACATAAACGCAGCTTCATTGGGACATGCAGGCAATTTATGAAAGGATCACAGAGTTTCAAAACAAAACAAAAGAACAACAACAAAAACTTTGTAGCTGCCTTGTGCTTCCAACCCCTCTCTGCTGCATTTCTGCTTTTCTCTCTTCTGGCTGCTAATTGGATTGCAGACTGTTGCTAACCATGGCATCTGGAGATGACAGTCCTATCTTTGAAGATGATGAAAGGTAAAAACGTCTCATTTTGCAATAAAACTGGCCCTTGACAGTTTGGGGGTTGTTAGGATAGGCTGGAAGGGTTCTGCATCTGTTGGGGACACGTTCTCTGTCATCACAGGGTGCAGACTCTGCTTTCTGACTTAGAGGAGGGTAATGGGTGTGTGAAAATGGCCACGTCAATGTCCATAGACCCTTTTCAGCACAGAAGGCTTAGCAACCACTTGAAGATGATGTAGAGCAAAGTAAGAGATTAGAACAGGGAGAGAGGGAGATTCCGGAAACAGTGTTGGAGCCAGAGTCCTTAGTTCACAGCATACTCCTATTGACATTTACTCTCACCGTGGCCCTGCTTAAACTTGGGGACTCTGTACCTCCTCTTTAAGGGACTGGCAGCATCCTTCTCATGAAGAGGAGTCTGTGATTGAGTGATGAGAGTGGTTTACAGAGAGCACCAGCCAGCCACAGGCAGCTGTGACCACCATTACTGCAGTAAACATTTCTATACGAAGCTCATCTAACTTCTTCCATGTTAGTTTTTGAATGATCAATCAGAACACTTTTTTTTTTTTGATGTTGTTGTTAAATTTCCAGTTATTGGTTTTGAAAAGTTTGAAGAATTCTCATCTGGGCTTTTTTTATTTTTTATTTTTCAGAAGTGGTCAGTCATAAAGTAGAGACTTTCACTGACCTTTCTGTGTGCTAGACTGGCCCAGCCCAGCGTGCTGTCCGGGATTAACTGTTACAGTCTTAATCTTATTAGTATTTAGGTGACTTTGGGATTATTAGACTATACCTGTCAGAGTTGCCACTTGAGGGAAGAGCTGGGGAGAGAAAACAGTTGCATGTGCTGTGAGTAGGGTACCTTGGAACAACACGTTATCATCTCATAATTTTAGGGCCCTTGAAAACCTGGTATTTTCACAGTGGAAAGGATAAGTTTCATTCTCTTGTTGTCTTGGCCCATTCTAATGGCTGTTTTATCCCTCTAGCCCTCTCTATAGCCTGGAAAAAATGACAGATCTCGTAGCTGTTTGGGACGTAGCATTAAGTGATGGAGTCCACAAGATTGAGTTTGAACATGGGACCACATCAGGCAAACGAGTTGTGTATGTGGATGGGAAGGTAAGAGAGCATATGTGTGACTTTGTAAGCACATGACAGCAAAGCTCGGCTTTATCTGTGTAGATTGCTTATATAAAGCAGTCTAATGGCCATTATAGACTACAGAGACTTTAACTTCTAACATCTAAACTTATAATGACTGCCCTGTGAGACCTGGACAAGAAGTAATAAACATATAAATAGTATTGTCACTCGAACAGTCTGAAAATTTTTTTTATGTAATTTTTAAAATTAAGTACTAATTCTTCTCTCTGTCTATTAAAACCATGTATGTTATCATCTAGGAAGAGATAAGAAGAGAGTGGATGTTCAAATTGGTGGGCAAAGAAACGTTCTGCGTTGGAGCTGCAAAAACCAAAGCCACCATTAACATAGATGCCATAAGTGGCTTCGCATATGAATACACGCTGGAGATCGACGGGAAGAGCCTCAAGAAGTACATGGAGAACAGGTCAAAGGTCACCAACACCTGGGTATTGCACTTGGACGGCGAGGAACTCAGAGTTGTTTTGGGTAAGCTGGGGCTGTTTCTGCAGAGCCTTCTGGCCATTGTGATGTCCTGCCCTCCTGGCTTTTGTGGATTCTTTCCTAGGCAAGGGGAAGGGTCTTCATTTAGCTCACTGGGTTTTGCATGGGGTGTCTTAATGCCAGGTTTGATACGGTTGGGTTTGAAGATGATAATCCTGGGTTTAAGTAATAACTCTCCACGCATCTACTGTTTGATATTTCTCTTTATAAATAAATTTTAAAAAGGCAGTTATAAATTTAAGAATTCTTGAAAGGACAAGAATTTTCCCCAGGTAATAGTAGGAGTAGGGTTCCATGAGATCAGAGCCCCCAAAGCCCAGTTGAAAATGAACTTTTGAAGAAGTAACCTTGCCAGCCGGGCAATGGTAGAGCAAGCCATTGGGAGTCAGAGACAGGCAGACCTCTGTGAGGCTAGCCTGGTCTACAGAGCAAGTTTCAGAACAGCCAGAGCTACACAGAGAAATCCTGTCTTGAAAAACAATAGCAGCAGCAGCAAGAAAAGCAGCACCTTTTGTTCTTCCAGTGCTCCCATTTCCTTCTCGCATTACTAAACGAAAATGGTGCAATAAATCATCTTAATTCCTTATTTAGGTCATGTTTGTTGAGTGCCTCTCAAAAAAAGACAATCTACCAGGTATTGAGGGTGCACAGGCAAAAGGGAACTTTGGCATGGCTTGGTGGTCCACATTCTAGCTGGGTGCAGGTAAATAGGGTTTTTGTTTGTCTGGATTTGATTTGGTTTTAGATGGGAAGTGTTTGTCAACTAATAAGTCACATTAAAAACTCAAAGCCAGGAGTGGTGGCTCACATCAGATGTCCCAGCACTTCAGAGACTGAAACAGGACAACCGGAAGGTTGAGGCCAATCTGGGTTACAGAATGAGACTGTGTTCTTTTGTAAGAAGAGAGGGGGGAAGTACATAAATAATTACTTACTATAAAATATCAGTTTGGTTTGTGGTGCTTCCATGTTTTCTTTAAAGTGGTACCTAGCTGAAGAACTGTCAAATTTAGGTTTTATTGGATTTTCTTTCTGGCAAAGCCAACTTAGAGTTTGCTGGTATCTTGATGTACACACAGTGTACATTGTTCTTTCTCTTCATCATTGACAACTGTGATGTAAATGTTCCCTAGTCAGGGTTTCCGAGAGAGAGAGAGAGAGAGAGAGAGAGAGAGAGAGAGAGAGAGAGAGAGAGAGAGAGAGAGAGAGAGAGAGGGAGAGAGAGAGAGAGAATTTGTTTTGAGACTGGGTCTTGCTCCATCTCTGCTGGCCTAGTGTTCACTGTGTCCACCAGGCTGGTTGTAAACGTTTCTGTCCTGCCATCCCTGCCTCCCAAGTGCTTAGATTACAGGTGTGAGCCACAAAAATGTGCTGTTTTAAACCCCCGAGGAGCTTGTCAGAGTGGTTCCTGAGTCCCTTTGGCATATTCTTAGTGAGCTTTGGCAGTTACCTCCAGCCTCCTTCCTTCCAACATTACAGGATGATTGGAGCTGTTTTGAACATTTGTGTCAACACTTGGATATTGAAGAAAAAAGTATTTCAACATTTGAATGTAATCTGACAAATACCAAGAGGGTTCTCTCATCATTTTCTGATTTTCAGTTAGCAGAACAAGGAAATTAGATTGGTTACAGATGGATGGCTAGATGGATGGATGGATGATGGGTGGGTGGATGGATGGATGGATGGATGGATGGATGGATGGGTGGGTGGGTGGATGGATGGATGGATGGATGGATGGATGGATGGATGGATGAATAGATGGGTGGATGATGGGTGGATGGATGAATAGACGGGTGAATGGATGATGGATGGATGAATAGATAGGTGGATGGATAGATGATGGATGGATGGATGGATGATGGGTGGATGGATAATAGGTGGATGGATGGATGATGTGATAGATGGATGGATGATGGGTAGATGGATGGATGAATGGATGATGGGTGGATTGTTGGAAAGATGGATATAAAAGATAGGGAGCAAGAGTGGTAATAGGACAGGGAAGAAGGAAAGTGGAAGAAATAGGGACAGATCTTTTCTGGTTTTGTTTTGTGTTTTGAGACAGGGTCTCTCTGTGTAGCCATGGCTAGCCTGGAACTTAATATGTAGACCAGATTGGACTTGGACTCACAGATCCTCCTGCCTCTGAGAGAACATTTCTTTGAGGTGTCTTCTGAGTTCATAATGATACTTGTTAGGTGAAGTTGAGAAGTGTAGGTTTTATTTAATCTTCTCTAACACCATTTCCCCACACTTAGAATCTTCCTTTTCATGGACACATGGGATGAATTACAGTATCACATAACTTACTTGCTTTTTGCCAAATTGCAGACAGATATAATAATTCCATGACATTATTCGTACTGCCAGCATGAACATAATCACCAGAAACACGTTCACACGGTTTCTGCATCATTCTCTGGCTGCTCTGTGCTCTGCTCCCCTCTTGCTGATCCTCACTACACGGAAATCAAGTCATGTTGTGGCTTCTGTCTGGTCACTGTGATGCCTAAATATTCTGTCAACATTCCCGAAGAAGGGCTCATGGAAACAGTTTCTTGAATTTTTGTATAGTGATAGTCTTATGGTGTGTGTGTGTGTGTGTGTATACACTTGAAAGTCAGCTTCACCCCATGTAATAGCCTCAGATTCGCAGTTTACATTTTCTTTCAAGAATTTTAGGTATAACAGGTTGAATTTGAAATGTCCCAGACAGCTCATATGTTTGAATACGTGGGCCCAAGTTGGCGAGCCTGTTTTGAGAGACTGTGAAACCTACTGGACAGAGGGTCTAGCTGGCGGATGTGTCTGGACCCTCAGACATGACTCCTGACCATAACTTTGTTCTTGGATCCCAGTGCCCATGCAGGTCACAAACATAGGCTTTCTCTGCTTCCTCATCTGGTTTCTTGTGATCACACTCTTCCAGCCCATTCTTAGGACACCCGTGTTGATGGGCAGTATTGGGGATTCCCCCTGCTGTGAACAATGTTGCGAACTACAGCCTGAGGATGCTGAGTGACCTGTGTCCCCTTCTTCCCTACTGTGGAGTCCCACATGTGATCTGTTTCTCCTTATCATCTAGGAGTTTATGCCACCATGAATGAGACAGGAGTTAGCTGGTCACTGGTGCTAAGTCACACTTCCAATGACCATTTCAGCTTACTGTTGTTTTCTATGAATAAGGCCCTCCTCATTCCCCCATTATTAGTAACTTCCTTTACAAAGAGAATTTGTTCTGTTTAATCAAACTTTTTAACCACATTCTGATGGGACTATGGCCTTCTTAAAGGATTTCAAAACTTTTTTTTTTTTGTTGTTTCATTTATGAGCAGAGTTTTTTTGAATTTTGAACATTCCAAAGACATTAAAAGTATTGAGTTTTAGAATGTTATTATAGTTTATCACTATACTGTTTCCAACTTTACAAAAGAAGTTAACCTGGGTACAGAATCATAACCTGAAATTCATGTCGCTCTCACAGAAAAAGACACTATGGATGTATGGTGCAATGGTCAGAAAATGGAGACAGCGGTGAGTTGCCTTCCTTTATCCTGGTGTATGAGTGACAGTGACAGTTCCTCGTCCTAGAGCTTTTAAAAAATAATATAGAGGCAAGGATATAGGGGTGGGGAGGGCAAAAGCTATAGAAAACTGCCAAGCAAGCACAAGGATCTGAGCTAGAGTTCCCAGTGCCATGAAGAAGCTAGACATGATTCTCTCTCTCTCTCTCTCTCTCTCTCTCTCTCTCTCTCTCTCTCTCTGTCTCTCTGTCTGTCTCTCTCTCTCTCTCTCTCTCTGTCTCTCTGTCTCTCTCTGTTTCTCTGTCTCTGTCTCTCTTTCTGTCTCTCTCTCTCTCTCTCTCTTCCCTTCTCTCACTCCCTCTCTTTCTGTCCTAGGGCGAGTTTGTAGATGACGGGACTGAAACACACTTCAGCGTTGGGAACCACGGCTGTTACATAAAAGCCGTCAGCAGCGGGAAGAGGAGAGAAGGGATCATTCATACGCTCATTGTGGATAATAGGGAGGTCCCAGAGCTCACGCAGTGACGCCATCTTACTGAGTTCTGAGCTGAACAGGTGACCTCAGGACTCCCCGATGGCTGTGGTAATTAAATGTGCTCAATGTGTACATATTGGTAGATTTAGTCTGCAATGTTTTTGTTTTTATCTTTTGTTACTTGAAACTGTAATATTCTAGTGGTCAAGAAAAAAATATGGACTCATAAAAATTATTTTTTAACTAATGTAAAATGTTTCTAATTCAAATGGAAAATAAAATGTGGACCAAAACGACTAACATCTCACAACAGTAACCTTGATTATAGTGAACACTATATAATAAAATGGTGCTGCTGGCTGTGCCCATATGAGTTTGGTTTCATGTGTTTCATGCTGTGAAGCTAGGCTGGCCTGTTGTTTGAAGCAATTGATGTCATCAGAGAAAATGAGGACATTTTTCTGCCTGAAAGCAGGAAAAAGAATTCAGTGATGTCATCAGAGAATGGAATTTAGGTGTTGAAGAGAAGGTTCAGCAGTTAGGAATGCATGCTTCTCTTGCAAAGGACCTGGGTTCAATTCCAGTATGTACCTGGCAGCTCACAACTATCTGTAATTCTAGCCCCAGGGGATCTAATACCCTCTTTCGGCCTTCATGAATATCAGACATGCATGTGGTATATATTCATACATCAGGACAAAACAATCGTACATTCAAAAGGAAAAAAATCACACCTTTAACCTTAGCACTTGGAAGACAGAGGCAGGTGGATCTCTGAGTTTGAGGCCAGCCTGGTCTATAGAGTGAGTTCCAGGACAGCCAGGGTTACACAGAGAAACACTGTCTTGAGAAGAACAAAAAAAAAAAAAATCAAATCTAGATAAATTCAGAGACAGAAAAAAAAAAAAAAAAAAAAAAAAACCCTTATATATGTATATAGCCTTAGAAGTCCTTTTTATAATGCCCACATTGGGAGGAAATTCATAACCAAAAGTGGCAAAAAAAGGAGCCTCAGGGCTATGATAATATTCTTGTCTTCATCCGAATGCTGGTTATAAAACAACTTATAAACATTAATATACCTATATGCCATTTACTTTTCTGTAACATTTGCTCTGCACAAACCTGAAAATAATAATTTTATAATTGGGTTTAGGGATAAGCTCAGTGGTAGAATCTGTGTTTGAACCCAGCACTACCCCCATGTGCACACACATCATGATTTAAATATATACATACCTACTCAACACATTCTTTAGAAGCACCCTCATTCTCTTTGAAGTCTATCACTTTGGAATGAAACCATGAGCGATCACTCAGTGGAAGAGAACTAGCCAGCCTTGAGCTAAAATAAATATCTGTGTCTTTTAAATTGTTTCCCTTGGGTATTTTGTCAAAGTGATGGGTGTGGCTCTCTTGCTCTTGCACTATTGCTCTTTCTCTCTCTCTCCCCTTACCCCTCCTCTTCCCCTTCCTTTAAAAAGAAAAAAGAAAAAGTGATGGGTGTGATCACAGAGGGAGAAGTAAAACAGATCCATGTAGAGAGAATCTCTTTAAATGTCACCTGTCAATAACAAAGTCAGTGGCCAATAAGCTGAGAAGCAGGCTGGGACTGAAGGAGAGGTAACTAACTACCTCACAAGTTAGGATAAGAGCAAACCAGTACAAGTGCCCACTCAACAAGGGTGGAACAGATACCCATAGCAAAAAATACAGCTCAAGACCAAACTCCAGATACAGATCCTACCACAAAACAAAACATGAATGACCAAGATAAAACATCTCCAAAATGAGTATCTCATAGTTGTATTCCCTGAGGAAAGCAAGTTAATGATACACAAAAAGTTATTTTAAAATAGCAATTACAAAGATGTCAAAGGAACTCAAGGAGGATATGAATAAATACCAAAATGAAGACCGAAAACAACTGAAAGGAACAAAGGAAGATGTTCAACATATGAAAATAGAATTAAAACCAAAAAGAATTTCTGAAGAAAAGAAAAAAGGAAACAAAATTATTAAACACTAGTTTATTCTCACTAAAGATTTCTTTTTACCAAGGATTTCTTTTTAGGCTGGTGGAGTGCACAAGGCACATTTCATTGAAGATACAGGATCAAGTACTCAGCAAAACTTAATTAAAAGATCAATCGATGTAATCTCTGGGGCAGATTATCAGTCTGAAAAAGAAAGGCATTTGCTTAGGAAAAGCAACTGTGTATGGTCATGTAAAATTTACATATGCTAATGAGAATTAGAAATATATTTTTAAATGTCAACAGTGCAAACCATTTACATATACAAACATATAATCCGAAGACTTGGGAGGAAAGGCAGAGGGAGCCCATGTTCAAGGTCAGCAAGAGCTACTTAATGAGACCCATAAAAATAAATCTATAATACAGATAAGAGTCTATACTGTCCTTGGGGCTTGAGAGATCTCTCTGTGATTAAAAACATTTACTGCCCCAGAGAGGACCCAGATTTGAGTCCCAGTATCCATATGGAGGCTCATAATTTAATGCTAGTCGCAAGGGATTTGACACCCTCTTCTGACCTCTGAGAGCAACAGGCATGCCTGTGGTGCAGACATACATATATGCAGGGAAACACACAAATCTTGAAATGATTTAAAGAAAGCACGTTGCCCTTATTAGAAAGCACAAGTGGGACTGCTGAGCTGGCTCAGTGGATAAAGCATTTGTTGGCAAACCATACACCTTGAATTTGATCCCTGGGACACACATGGAAGGAATAACCAACTCCTATGCGTTCTTTTATGACCTCCAGCATGTGTCATGGTACTTGAGCACACTCACACACACAGAAATAACTGATAAGAATACATGCACACATACATGCATAAGTAAACACATGAAGTGGTAACTGATAAATAAGAGAAATGACATGAAGTGTACTGAGGAATGCCAAGAAGTGCTTGGAGCAGTGAGATTGAGAACTATGGTTGGTCACTCATTCTGCTCACGTATTTCCCACTGTAGGGAACGTTATTACCTGGCAGCACTCAGACCAGACAGTGCCTTTGACTAGGGTCTACACTTACGCCGCTGCCTGCAGGAGACAGCACAACCCCACCACCACTTCCTCCCGCTGCCATGCCGCCTGCGAGCTGCACAGTGCATTTTCCTACCTAGTTCCTCTGCAGTTGTACCCCTGCTCAAGAGGAGCAGTTCAGAAAACCCTGACTTCCACATGGAGCGCTTCCTCACCTCTCCCCTTGAGTCCATAAACTAGAAGGAACGGGGAATCGCCTGCTTGTGGATGTGGGAGGGGCCATAGTCCCTTATTGTCTACACCTAGGGTTGTACCAATCAGAAATTCCTATAGAACACGTGACCCCCACAAAAAACTCTTCCAAATCAATAGACCCTAGGTCTCAAAACAGGGAGGTTATCTGCCATAACAGAACACTAGCCACCACCTGCATCCCGTCTGCTACTGTAAGAAGACCCCACTGTACTGCCAAGTACCACCTTTCCGATTCCTGAACTTGAAGGTATCCACCACGTTCCCACCCGGTCCACACAGAGATAGGAAACTTTGCAGCCTGCCGATCATAAGGAGCCCTCTTGTCCTCCCGATCACCGGCGAGAGCTGCTTCCCTTTGCAGACCGCCTCATCCCCCATTTTAAGGATAAAACAGTGACATGAGGGATGTAACATCACTGCCCGATATCCACGGGCTTCTCCAGTCCCTCGGTTGTCCTCTCTTCCAGCCCCAGTATCCTGAACTCCCAGCTCTTCACCTCAGAAACCACATCTGTCTTGAGCG
Source organism: Micromys minutus (assembly GCF_963924665.1). Lineage (NCBI taxonomy): Eukaryota > Metazoa > Chordata > Mammalia > Rodentia > Muridae > Micromys > Micromys minutus. The sequence goes on from NC_137956.1 coordinate 30,524,918, forward strand.
GAAACTCAAGCTCAGAGCGCTCCCACGCATCCTTGAAGGGATGACTCGACAGGTATGGCCACAATTAAAGCTTTTTGCACTCTCTGTTTCCATACACACAGAGTAGACTGAGAAGAAATTGATTTAATGCTCAGGGCAAAGTCAGAAGACAAGGACCAAAAACAACCGCCGCAGTGCAAGATGCAGCTCCGGGTTCTTAGTCTCACAATAAACTTTCACTTATTTTGAAAATCATCAAGAAGTTTGCAAAGAAGTTATTCACTTCTTATTTTATTTTTCTGATCTAAACACATAGCTTTATATTTTAAGCTGTGTGAGGACATTAGAAATACTTTTGAAATGTTACATTATAATTCCAGGGCTAGGGATGGGGCTCAGGGGCAGAGTTCTTTCCTGCCAAGTATGAGGTTCGGGTTTCACTCCTAGCATAGTAAAAATGAACAAAACCAATTATTACTGTAAAAGCCATTTATTTGGCTTATGTAAGTGCTGTGACTTCACCCCTGTGACATTTCACCCTGTTACTGAGAAGGCGCTCTCTACCAGCTACAGTAACTTACCAACAACTGTCAGCCGAATGGTCCTCTTGGCAGTACCAAGGGCATGGGAAACTCCACACTGGTAAGTGCCAGCGTCAGAGAGCTGAACATTAGTTATGTTTATGGATGCGTCACCAGACCTGATGTTATTACTTGTAAATTGGACACGTTCTTTCATATCTTCATAGAAGTTGTTGTAAATCTTGTCTGCTAAATATACAATAAACTAAAACAAACAAAAAAACAAAAAAAAAAAAAAAACCCAAAAAACATAAATATGGGCTGAGGAGATGGCTCAGTGGTTAGAAGCATGCAGTTCTCTTCCAGGGGACCCAAGATGAGGTCTTAGCACACATAAGGCAGTTCACAATGGCCTGTAACTTTCAGATACATGGGATTTAATGTTCTCTTCTGACCTCCACAGACACTAGACACGTATGCAGAGCACAGATGTATATGTAGGCAAAAGACTCAAATGCGATAAAAAAAATAAATCTAGAAAAAATTTTTTTCATTAAAGATACACATACATTATGTCACCACAAAATTAAAAAAAAAAAAAAAAACAAGAAAGAAATAGAAATAGAAATAAAGAGAAAGTAAAGAGCTGTCGAACTGGCTCAGACAACAGAATGTCTGACAGTCAAGCACAAAGGCTGGCGCAGGTGTGAGGCACTCGCCTCTAATCCCCACAATCGGAGGCCGGAGGAGAGGGCCGGACCACTTGGAATCAAAGGAACGGCCATACCGCTGCTGGTAACTGAACCCAGGTCCTCTGGGAAAGCTGCCAGCACTTCTAAGTGCTGAGCCAAATTTTTGGCCTCCAGACTCCCATTTGGAATGGACACCCCGGTTTCAGTGTGATTAAATAATTTCTGATAATTAGATACCACAGCCCTGTACTAGAGAGAGGGTTGGCCAGACTGGACAGGTCCACACACCGTTCATTCATGTATATTCCTGTCTCCCAGCTGCATCAGAGGGTGTAGTAATAAGCCAAGTAAAAACAAAAACAGACTACCCTTTGCCCCCACAAAAGACTGATTATAGTTTATCTGTTTTTGTTTAAAAAGGACAGTGCTTGGCAGCACAAATACTTAAAACAAAACAAAACAAAAAAAAAAAAAAAAAAAAAGAACAGATTCCTTTGGAAGCAAGGCATGAAGGGACACACCTATAGTTCCAGTAACTAGAGAGGCTGAAGCTTGATCATGACAAATATACAGGACATAGAACACACACTACACACACACACACACACACACCCTTCTTGCCCAGCCTGCTCATCCACAACATCCTCATGTCTCCTGAAGCCTTCAAGACATCTAATGACCTTACTTCTTCTGAAATCATAGGTTATTCTATCCATGTTCACAGGCCTGGGCAGTGAGGCTTTGGACACAACACCATAGCTGCCTAGTGTGAGCAGGCACAGGGGGCACTCACCATGTGGTTCACCACCTCATTTTGAGGTCCAGTCAGCTGTATCCAGTCAATGAAGAGTGGTCCACGGTCAAGGCTAGGAGTAAACATGCAGGGCAGATGGACAGTTTCCCCTTGGGCTTTCTGAATTGTCTGTTCTGGAGTAGTGATGCTCACACTCCCAGTGAGATCTAGAGAGAGAGAGAGAGAGAGAGAGAGAGAGAGAGAGAGAGAGAGAGAGAGAGAGAGAGAGAGAGAGAGAGAGAGAGAGAGAGAGGGCACTGAGCATCTGCTGTCGCTCACTGCCTGGCTCCAGGCTGAAGCCACTCAGGATGGGGAGATGGTGAGACCTGGAACTAGAAGGATGCAGATCCCACCTGGGATGCCCAGGTTAGTTCATGCCTTCATGAAGTGGAGTGACTATGGGCATTTCCTCATCCTAAGTTATCTCCTTAGAGCACCATCACCTTCCTGCATTATGCAGACATGAGCTTCCAGCAGGAAGCTCTTGCTCTTCCCAGCAGGCACAGACAAGTGAACTTAGCTAGAGCCTTGGGGATCAGCCTTGTCTGCAAATGCAAGGCCAACCTGACCCAGGCTAGCCGCAGGACCACTCTAGCACTGCACACAGAGGCTAGAAGAAGGTATAGATCCCTGCGATTGGAGCGGCAGATAACTGTGAGTATCCATGGAACCCCTCAGGACTCCTATCCCAACCTCCTGTTGACCAGATCTTACTAATTGTGGAACTAAACCTGGAGAGCCATGGCAAAGTTAGCAGAGAGGAGAAGCAGCATTGTGGGGTGGCTTCGATCCTGTCTGCTCACACAGACAGTAGCAGATTTGGAAAGAGTCGCCAGAAACTGCAGTCTTTGGTACAAGCTCCACAAAAGAGAACAAGGTTTCTATCCTTTTATGACTTAATTCTCTCCTGAACATTGCATAACCCGATACTAAACAAGGAAAGGTGTTCCGAGAATGAAAGAGGGGGTAGGAGTAAGAAACTACTTCTGCTATGCACTTCTCAGTATAGAACCAAAGGTCACATGAAACACAAGCACCGCGTTCCCCCACCCCCAATTATTAATCCCATTATAAGAATCTCAATCAGAACAGCCTACAAGGTCTTCCAGAGAAGACATGTTTGCAGAAAACCTGCATGTGGTCAAGCCAGCCAGAATCCCAGGATGGATGGGCTTGGAATTTAGAAGTTTGTACATCTGAGGAACTGTTGGTTTCTCAGGAGAGACTTTTCCTCCAGGATAGAGGCCCTGAGAGCCTGTCCCTACGGCAGGAGATGAGCCTCATCCCACACACAGAAGGCAGCACTGAGTAGGGAAGAGGGGGGCAGACAAAGAGAGGGAGAAAAAAAGGAAGAGGGAACTGGGGGTAGATTTGATGAAAATACATTATATACATATAGGATATTCTTGAACAAAAATCCCTTCACTTGTTTTTATTTATTTATTCATTTATTTATTTGTGAATTTTAAAAGTTTGCCATGGTCTGGGGATGGTGCTGAATGCCCTTAACCCCAGCACTTGAGAGGCAAATGCAGGTTTATCTCTGTGAATCTGAGGCCATCATGGTTTACACAGAAAGATCCAGGCCACCCAAAAATGCAAAGTGGGAGCCTGCCTTAAAACCAAGTGGCTGGAGTGATGGCTCAGCAGCAAAGAACATTGGCCACACTTCTGGAATACCCTGGTTCCATTCACAGTACCCACACGGTAGCTCACAACCATCTGTAACTTTAGTTCCAGGGGATCCATCACCCTTTTCTGGCTTCCAGACATACATAATACATACATACATACATACATACATACATACATACATACATACATACATACCAAGATTCATATGCTTAAAATAAAATGACAAAAAAAATGAGAACAGAAAGAAAATGAAGCAAAAACAACATTGCTTCTTTTCTTTTGGGAAAAAAAAAGTTCACTTTGTTTCATACAGTGTGAGGTTGTTAGAAATACCTCCAAAGTTTAAAATTGTTATTCCAGGGCTAGGTGTATGGTTCAGTGTCAGAACCTTTCCTAGTAAGCATGAGCCCTGGGCTTCTCCCCAGAAGCATATATATGTATGTATGTATGTATATATATATATATATACACACATATACACACACACATATATATAATTATTTCTCCAGACTCAAAGCTTTGTCTTATAAATTACTGTGACATGTGCGTTGAGCACTTACCCTGATTCTAAGACACTCATCTACCAACAGAAACTTACGGGTGACAGCCAGCTGGAAGTTCCTGTTCACGACGCCAGGGTATTTTTTCACCTTGCACTGATAGGTGCCGGCGTCTGAGAGCTGGACATTTGTTATATTTATAGATGCATCACCAGACCTGACGTCATTACTGGTAAAATACACTCGTCCTTTTAGATCTGGATAGACATTGTCATGAATTTTGTCTGCAGAATATAAAATCACCTAAAAGAAATCAAAGAAGAAAAAACTAAACCAAAAACCAAACATGGGCTGTACTTGTGGAGCATGTGTGTGGTTATCTGCTGTAGTGGTCTGAATAGAAATGCCCCACCCCCCACCCCCATAGACTCGTGTGTATGAAAGCTTGGTCCATAGGGCAGGTGACACTCTAAGGAAAAGCATGTCATGGTGAAGGTGGGCTTTGAGGTCTCCTATGCTCAAGCTATGCCCAGTGTAGTATATAATCTCTTCCTGCTGCCTGTGGATCAAGATGTAGAACTCTCAGCTCCTTCTCCAGCATCATGCCTGCCTGCCCGCTGCCATGTTTCTTACCATGACAATAATGAGATAAATCTTTGAGACTGTAGCCCAGATCCAATTTAATGGTTTCCTTTACAAGAGTTGCTGTGGTCGGGGGGTGTCATCACAGTAATAAAGCCCTATGAGGGCACTGAGGAGAGAAAAGACTACTGGGTCCTTTGAGACTGGGTTTCTCACTGAACCTGGATCTGGCCTACCACCCAAAATGGCTCAGTCATGCTCCTGCCTCTGCCCTTTGAAAAGTTGGAGCTAATGGCATGAATTACCACACACAACTGTTTCTGTGTAGGCCAGGGCTTATGTTACAGTTCCTTGTCCTTCCTCATGATCCATCTCTCCAGCCCAAGGTTGATTTCTTAGATAAAACGTGTCAGATGAGGTAAAGCAAAACATGGAAGGACCCTCTAAAAGGCAAGTGTGTCACAGGTTCACTTTTAATAGAAAACCTTCTAGAACAATGCTCTACCTGATTTCTATAATTTAACACTGACGTTTTACAGACCTAAAATTTTTGCTTGTTCATTGTTTCTTATGGGGCCTTCCTATGTAGTTCAGGCTGCCCTGGAACTTGCTATGTAGCCCATGCTAGCCTTTGACTCTCCTCTCAATCCCCCTGCCTCACCGCACCTACATGGCAAAGGAGTGCAAGCATGTGCCGGCATGCTCAGCTTTTTTTTTTTTTTTTTTTTTTTTTAAGAAATTTGTTATATGGAAGATTTAACTTGAAATGAGGAAAACAGACTGATGATGCCCACCATTCTCTGTACGTTGAACTCCACTTTGCTGGCTTTAGGAGCCTCACATATATTTTAAAATATAGCATGGCCAGGTGCGGTGATACACACTTGTAGATTAGCTGCCGGGAAGGGGAGGCGGAGATACTGGAGGGCTATTGGGCCCTGGACTTTGAGACCAGACTGGACAGCACAGTGAAATGAAAGGGGACAAAAGTAACAAAGGCAGAGGACACTGATTCTAAGTTATGACAGAGTCTCTAGTGACACTGGCATACACACAATGTATGTCACCCTCGTTGCCCAGCCTGCTCAGCACACCCGTCTTGTTTCTTGTCTCCCATTACACACTTTCAGAACATCTACAACATCCTCTTGGCCTCTGAAGCCTTCACCATTCTTCTTCTGAAATCAAAGGTCATTGTTCTCAGGCCTAGGCACTGGGGCATCTGCCGTGACGCACCATACCTACCTAGTCAGAGTGAGCAGACGCAGGGCACACTCACCACACGGTCCATCGCCTCATTGTTAGGTCCCGAGAGCCGAAGCCACTGGATGTCCAGTGGTCCTTGGTCTCTGATAAAGGTGAACATGCAGGGCAGATGGACAGTTTCCCCTCGGGCTTCCTGAATTGCCTGCTCTGGAGTAGTGATGCTCACACTCCCAATGAGATCTGGAGAGAGAGGAGGGGGTGGTGCATGGCACTGAGCATTTATCTGCTGTCACTCACTTCCTGGCTCCAGGCAGAAGCCACTCAGGAGACAGGGTGGGGAGATGTGGGTGAGACCTGGGCCTAGAAGAGCAGGAAGCTCTTGCTCTTCCCAGCAGGCACAAACAAGTGAACTTAGCTAGAGCCCTAGAAGTCAGCCTTGTCTGCAAATGCAAGGCCAACCTGATTCCTGCTAACCACAGGGCTACAGGTTACATTATAATTCTAGTGCTAGGGGTGGGGCTCAGAGGCAGAGCTCTTTCCTAGCAAGCATGAGGCCCAGCCTTCACTCCTAGCATAGTGAAAATGAGCAAATTCAATTTTTGCTGTAAAGGCCAAGTTTGTCTTACATAAGCATTGTGACTTCAGCACTGTGACTTCTCACCCTGTTACTGAGAAGCTGCTCTCTACAAACTACAATGACTTACCAACAACTGTCAGCCGAATGGTTGTCTGGGCAACACCAGGGGCTTTTTTCACTCTGCACTGGTAGGTGCCACTGTCTGCAGACCGAATATTTCTTATTTTTATAGATGCGTCACCAGACACGATGTCATTACTTGTAAAATTCACTCGTCCTTTCAGATCTTGATAGAAGTCAGAAAAAATTTTATCTACAGTATACAAAATAATCTGAAGGAAAAAAAAAAACAGAAGAGAAAATAGCCCAAACAGAAAAATATAAATGAAAACCCATTTCATTACAGCTCTGTACATATTATGCTGCCATAGAATCAAAATTAGAAAGATGGAAGGAAGGAAGGAAGGAAGGAAGGAAGGAAGGGAGAGAGAGAGTAAGGGAGGGAGGAAGGGCCTAGGAAGGGTAGGAGGGAGACAGAGAGGAAGGGTCCCAGGGGAAGGGAAGGAGGGAGGGATGAAGGACAGACAGGGAGGAGTGGAGAGAGGGGGGAGGGTTTGCAGGTTGAGAAAACCTACAATATTTAAAGCACAAGATGACAATGTGGAAATGCACCCACGTGACTCCTGCTGCAGCCCCACACCCCCATTTCCAATAAATAGCAGAGCCTGAGAGTAAGTGGTGTTTGGTGAGACTGGACAGGAACACATGCACGTCCATTCCTTCTGCTCCTGTCTTTCAGCTGCCTCAGAGGCTGCAGCCCATCACCAGGGAGAAACAAGAGTGTGCCTCCCCTTTGCTTCCGAAGAAGGCTGATCATAATTTCCCTGTGCGAGCTAATAAAAACACAGGTTTCTTTCTTGATACAAAATTGGAAACCAGGCATCATGGGACACACCTGTAGTTCCAGTAAGTAGGAATACTGAGGAATGATCATGAGTTCAAGGCCAACCTGAACCTCCAGGCCAGCAGCAAGCTCCAGGCCAGCTAGAACTCTAGAGTGATTCGCAGTCCTAAGAAACTAAAATTAAAAAATAACACTACAGAGCTTTTGGCTGCTCTTTGAGGGGATCCAGACTCAGTGCGCAGCACCCATGTGGCAGCTCACGGCTATCTGTTCCTCCAGTTCCTCTGGGTCCAGGGCCCTCTCTGGCCTCTGTAGGCAGTGCATACAACAACCATGTATGTATAATAAATAAATAAACCTTAAAAGTACTACTTAGGCAGTTACAATTCATAAGTGCTAATAAAAAAAAATAGCAGAGCAACTGCTTTAGATAGTTTAAAAACCTACAAACAGAAAACCCAACATCTCCCAGAACTTACACGTCTAAAGCATGACCCCAATGCCAACGGCATTTCAGGCTTTCCCTGTTACAGGCATGGAGGGTCACATCTAAAGACAGATTTAGAAGGCAACAGACCCTGTGTTAAACTTGAGCTGGGAAAGAATTGTAATAATCTCCTTGATAATCTTTAAAGCCAATTTACCATGTCTTCTAATTTTCACATTGCTAGCAAAGTTCCTCACTGGAGACACATAAGACTTGTAACGGCAGCGCCTGCGTCCTAACCAGGAACGAACACCGCTGTGCCTTCCAGATGCATTTTCAATTAACTGTGGTGCTGAGCCTGCACCATCAGAGTCATTGGCATCTGGGAAGATGGCTTTCCAGGTGGGCTCTGTGGGAACCTACTGAGCAGAGGGGCAGGGCTCCTTGTCTGTGTCTCACACCCCTAGCTTGCAGATGCTCTCCCAGACCCCCTGGAGCTCCCCTCAGTATCTTCTCCAGCATCTTGGAAGCTAAGTACATAACAGATGAGGAGCCTAGGCTGGTTTCTCGCCACGCCTCTGAGTGTCAGCCAGGAGCACAGAAGATGTGTGCTCTTCACCTATGTCCACCCCGGCCTTCAACCATGTAGCCACCACATGAGAGTCTTGGATGTCGGTGGCAAGCCATGGATCTGTCGAGGGAGAGCAGGGAGTAGCAGAATCTGGGGTGGAAGCTGGTACTGAGGATTGTGGGAAAGGAAAAGTGGGGAGAACAAAGGGGACGGCAGCGTGGGTGAGTGCAGAGTTGGGTCCTACTTGTTATGCTTGGGAGAGAGTAGGGAGTTCCAGCAGCAGAGTACACAGAAGAAGTGCATTCTGGGAGAGGAAGACAAGCCATTCACAACCCTTGAAATGACCTCAGTTATCATCATGATGACATCATGGGCAAATTGCTGAAAACAACCAGCTGTCTGGCTGTCCTGGTTCATCACTGACTAGAGGAACATAACTTCTAGAGTTAAAATGACTATTTCTCTATGAACCACAAGTAAAAGCATTTCTTTCATGAAATATTTATTAGCTGACTCAAGAGATGGCTCAGTCCTTAAGGGTGTTTGCTGGTCATCCAGAGGATTCAAGTTCCAGTCTCAGTACCCATGTTGGAGGGCTCACAACAGCAGGTAACTCCAGCTCTAGGAGATACTGACTCATTGACCTCTGTGGAAACCCTTACCTGGGGCACATTTGCACTCCAAAATATATATATGCAATATATATTTATATTTTCATGTGCTTTCTTTCCCTGAGCTAATATAATTTAAATATCATTTTTATCATAAATACTGTATTTTCATTCATGGGCATGTGTGTGTTTGTGGGCCTATAGGTCTGCAGAGGTGAACAGACAGCAATGGGTTTCACTGAGATCACACTCCACCTTATTCCCTTAGGACAAGTGTTTTAGTTACTATTTCTGTGACAAAACACCATGACCCAAAGCAATCAGAGGAGAAAGGGTTTGATTGACTTCTGCTTCTTCATCATAATTGAAGGAAATCAGGAACTCACCAGGGTAGGGAGGGACCCAGAGGCCGGAGCTGCTGCAGAGGCCATGAAGGGGTGCAGATTGCTAACTTGCTCCTCATGGCTTGTCTAGCTTGCTTTCTTACAGAGCCCAGGACCACCATCAGAGAGATGGCACCACCCACAATGGGCTGGGCCTTCCCTCCATTGTTCACTAATTGAGAAAATGAGCTACAGGCTTCCTTACAGTCTGGTCTCTTGGAAGCATTTTCTTAATTGAGGTTCCCTCCTCTCCAGTGAATGACTGTAGCTTGTGTCAAGTTGACCTAAGAGTAGCCAGCTGAACCAGGGTCTCTCAGTGAACCAGCTGAGATAGAAACCAGCAGGCCTCCATGGTCCTCTTGTCTCTTGCCCGGGGCCCAGCGCTGCTGTTGCAGGCAAAAATTTCTACACAAAGCTTTCTACAGGAGTGCTCAAGTTCTTAGGTCTGCATAGCAACTACTCTTATGTCCAACACTGCTTAGTTTTTAAGGTAAAGGTGTCGAGTGGAGCTGATATAAAGCATTCCGAATAAAATATAAAAAACACTACATGACATGGGGTCATTGGGTGTGTCTCCTCCTAGGTACTACTGTCTTTGGCTTTCCAGTATTCTTTATTTGGCTCTGATCACTTTGATTAGAAAAACTTCTTATGGTGGTTTGAATATGTTTGGCCCATAGGTAGTGGTACTGTTAGTAAGGGGTGGCCTTGATGGAGGGAGTGTGTGTCTGTGAGATTGGGCTTTGGAGGTCTCCCTGATGCTTAGGCTCTTCCAGTTGTGGAAGAGAGCTTCCTCTAGCTGCCTGAGGATCCCAGTCTCTCCTGGTCGCCTTCGAATCAAGATGCAGAACTCTCAGCCTCTTCTCCTGAACCATGCCTGTCTGGATGCTGCTACGTTTCTGCCTTGGTGATAATGGACTAAACCTCTATGTTTGCCTTTATGAGAGTTGTCTTGGTCATGGTATCTCTTCATAGCAATGGAAACCCTAACTAAGATTCATCTACAACAATATTTCACATGATTTCTACAGTTTAACACATACTTTTATAGACTTTAAGGTTTTCTTCATTTTTATCTGCTTACTTGCTATTACTGTGCAGCCCAGGCTGGCCTCAGACTCTCCATCCCACTGCCTCACCCTCCCTACATAGGAAAGGATTGCAGGCATGTTCCATCATGCTCAGCTTTTGTTCTGCTTTTTAAGAAACTGGTTGTATGAGAGATTTATCTGGGAATGAGGAAAATAGACTGTGAGAATATATAGGCTTATCCCACTGTGTACATCTCATGACCCCTTTGCTAGTTATAGGAGCCTCATATAAATCTTAAAATCCTACCAGGGCCAGGTGCAGTGCAGTATACTTGCAGACTGGATGCTGTGAAGGAAGGGTTGATGTGGAAGGATGACCAGGCTCTGGAATTTGCATCCAGGCTGAGCAACAAAGGCAGAGGACATTGATTCTAAATTCTGACAGGGTCTAGTGATTCTGGTTCATACACACTCCACACACACACACACACACACACACACACACACACACACACACACACACACCCTTGCTGCCCAACCTGCTCAGCACACCCCTCTTGTTCCTTGTCTCCTCTTACACACTTTCAAGTCCACATTTTCAGAACATCCACATCATCCTCTTGTCTCTTGAAGCCTACAAGACATCTGATGACCCTTCCTCTTCTGAAATCGAAGGTCATTCTATCCATGTTTACAGGCCTGGTCAGTGGGGCTTCTGGCCACACTACATAGTGAGAATGAGCAGGGAACACTCACCACATGGTCCATCGCCTCATTATTAGGTCCAGAAAGCCGAAGCCACTCAATGTCCATCGGCCCAAGGTCATCAGGGCTAAGGGTGAACATGCAGGGCAGGTGGACAATTTCTCCTCGGGCTTCCTGAATTGTCTGCTCTGGAGTAGTGATGCTCACACTCTCAGTAAGATCTGGAGAGAGAGAGAGAGAGAGAGAGAGAGAGAGAGATGGCACTGAGCATTTGCTGTCACTCACTGCCTGGCTCCAGGCTGAAGCACTCAGGATGGGGAGATGGTGAGACCTGGAACTAGAAGGATGCACATCCCACCTGGGATGCACAGGTTCGTGCCTTCATGAAGTGGAGAGACTATGGGCATTTCCTCATCCTAAGTTATCTCCTTAGAGCACCATCACCTTCCTGCATTATGCAGACATGAGCTTCCAGCAGGAAGCTCTTGCTCTTCCCAGCAGGCACAGACAAGTGAACTTAGCTAGAGCCTTGGCATCAGCCTTGTCTGCAAATGCAAGGCCAACCTGACTCAGCCGCAGGACCACAGCCTCCCTGGGGGCCCTGTGTGCAGTGCACATGAGGATAAGTCTTGATGTATTTTCTGCCAAATTATCTCTAATTCTAAATTTTTACGAAATTGGTTCCATAATTTTTATTGATACTTTGTTCTTGTGGCAGTGGTCCTGAGGACTTAAGCTAGAGTTTATTTATATTAGGCAAGCAGTCCACAGTGGGCGATATTCCTAGCCCTGGATGGTTAAAATTATTTCTGAGGAACAGGTTTTGATAAAGGTATTTTATAAAGAAACACTGAGAGGTTTATATTTCATCTACCTGTCTGTTTATCTACTATCTATCTTCTATCTATCTATCTATCTATCTATCTATCTATCTATCTATCTATCTATCTATGAATATATATAAATATATTCATATCTTAATTCAAAATACAAACTAGTGCTGGTGGGATGGCTCAGTAGGTAAAGGTGCTTGCCATTAAAGCCTGGTGACCTGAGTTTGATCCCGGGAAACTTCCAATGAAGGACAACACTAGCCCCTGAATGTTTGCCCTGTGACGTGTGTACGCCATCCGTCCTGCACACAATTCCTTAGTTACTTATTATTGCTGTTATTAGACACCATGACCAAGGCTACTAATAAAAGAAAGAGTTTATTGGGCTATGATTCCTGTCCATGGTGTTGGAGCAGAGGCACAGGGACAGGTGGTCAAAGAAAAGCTGGGAGCTAACATCTCTTTTTGAAAAATTATTTAATTTTATGCACATATGCCTACAGCATATGCATGCAGTGCCATTGAAAGCCAAAGAAGGTGTCAGAGTCCTTGAAACTGGGGTGACAGAGAGGTGTGAGCCATAATGTGGGTGCTGGGAACCAAATCCAAGTCCTCTGCAAGAGCAAGTGCTCTTGACCACTGAGGCATCTCTCCATTTTGACTCAAAGCCAGGAGGTAGAGAAACCACTGGAAATAGCACAAGTCGTTTGAAACCTTGAAACCTGCCCCCCTGTGATGCACTTCTTTCAACAAGGCCATAACTCATTGTCTTCCCCAAGTAGTTACCAACTGGGGACCAAGGGGGGCAGTCTCATTCAAACCACCATATACGGTAATAATAGACAACATGGAATTTTAAAGAATTCAAATTTAAAGCTGAGCCCAAGGACACATGTCTTCAATCCCAGCCCTAGGATGGGATTAAAGACAGGTGGATGTCTATGAGTCTGAGGCCAGCCTGGTCTACATGGTGAGTTCCAGGATAGCCGAGACTGTTTCAACACTCTCTACCCTCACCACACACACACACACACACACACACACACACACACACACAATTCAGAGGCTGCAGATATCCTGTGCCTCCTGGTGTGAAAGATGCAGCAATGCTCCCAGGCCCTTGCTGAGGAAAATTCTGGAAGCCAGCCAGGATGGAAGGATATCAAGTGAACTTCATCACTAATGCACTCCCTGGGTAAATAGTTTCTGTTGTTTCTAGTGTCTCAGTTTCTCCCTAAACTTAGATAAACTGCACTAGGGCAACCAACACACTCATCCCCACTTCCTGTGTTTATTCCTCTGCCTGTACTACCCATACGGCACTCACCCCTATAGTATTCACTCATATGGCACTCACCCCTATAGTATTCACCCATATGGCACTCACACCTATAGTACTCACTCATATGGCACTCACACCTATAGTACTCACCCATATGGCACTCACCCCTATAGTACTCACTCATATGGCACTCACCCCTATAGTACTCACCCATATGGCACTCACCCCTATAGTACTCACCCATATGGCACTCACACCTATAGTACTCACCCATATGGCACTCACACCTATAGTACTCACCCATATGGCACTCACACCTATAGTACTCACTCATATGGCACTCACACCTATAGTACTCACTCATATGGCACTCACACCTATAGTATTCACTCATATGGCACTCACACCTATAGTATTCACTCATATGGCACTCACACCTATAGTACTCACTCATATGGCACTCACCCCTATAGTATTCACTCATATGGCACTCACCCCTATAGTATTCACCCATATGGCACTCATCCCTATAGTACTCACTCATATGGCACTCACACCTATAGTACTCACTCATATGGCACTCACACCTATAGTACTCACTCATATGGCACTCACCCCTATAGTACTCACTCATATGGCACTCACACCTATAGTACTCACTCATATGGCACTCACCCCTATAGTATTCACTCATATGGCACTCACACCTATAGTATTCACTCATATGGCACTCACACCTATAATACTCACTCATATGGCACTCACACCTATAATACTCACTCATATGGCACTCACACCTATAGTATTCGCTCATATGGCACTCACACCTATAATACTCACTCATATGGCACTCACACCTATAGTACTCACTCATATGGCACTCACACCTATAGTACTCACTCATATGGCACTCACCCCTATAGTATTCACTTATATGGCACTCACACCTATAGTATTCACTCATATGGCACTCACACCTATAATACTCACTCATATGGCACTCACACCTATAGTACTCACTCATATGGCACTCACACCTATAGTATTCGCTCATATGGCACTCACACCTATAATACTCACTCATATGGCACTCACACCTATAGTACTCACTCATTTGGCACTCACACCTATAGTACTCACTCATATGGCACTCACCCCTATAGTACTCACTCATATGGCACTCACACCTATAGTACTCACTCATATGGCACTCACCCCTATAGTATTCACTCATATGGCACTCACACCTATAGTATTCACTCATATGGCACTCACACCTATAATACTCACTCATATGGCACTCACACCTATAGTACTCACTCATATGGCACTCACACCTATAGTATTCGCTCATATAGCACTCACACCTATAATACTCACTCATATGGCACTCACACCTATAGTACTCACTCATATGGCACTCACACCTATAGTATTCGCTCATATGGCACTCACACCTATAATACTCACTCATATGGCACTCACACCTATAGTACTCACTCATTTGGCACTCACACCTATAGTACTCACTCATATGGTGATAACTATAAGTACTTACCACATGGCATATCCTGATTTGCATTTACCTTTGTAACTGTTAAGGTGAAGCTCATGGGCTGAGTTTTATCCCAGCTCTTAGCTTTTGATGGTCATTTCTTCTTCCCAAACTACTTGTACCCTTGGGTTGTTGTGGATTGGTTCTAATGCTATTTGTGTTAATTTGGCCCTCCCGAATTCCATGGGAACCAGCACATGGGCCTATAAGACGCTGAGGTTCCCTGCCCCTAGTTGGGTTTGGTTGGTGAAATAAGGTGTCTGGTGGCCAATGGTTGGGCAGGGAGACAGAGACAGGACTTTAGATTTCCTGGGCAAGGGAGCAGGAGGGAGGAAGAATTTTTAGAATTGCCATGGCAGGGGTTAGGGGGTTGGAGGAGCAGAAAGATCAAGCCTGAGAGCTGCATGAAAGAAAGCAAACAATATGTAAAAATTGGAGTAAAGTGACCCCAGGGGCCCTTCCCCCGATTGGGTCTGGGTAGCAGAGATAGAATATAGATTTTAGGGAGTGATTCAGGAATATCTGAGGGGAGAGTGTGGTAGCCATGGGGAGGTTTGGAATGCCGAACCATTGTTCTGTTTAAGGTATATTAAAAGTAATGTAGGCTCCCCCCCCCCCAGTATGTGTGTGTGTGTGTGTGTGTGTGTGTGTGTGTTTGTGTGTGTGTGTCTGTCTGTCTGTCTGTCTTTTGGGAATGCAAGTCATTTTGGGTGGGTGTAGAGGAGGAACACACTTCCACCAGGGAGTTTAGAGCAGATTAGCAATTTACCACAACACTGGGTATATTTTTAAAATGTTTATCCTGGTGAAGCACCAATCATTAGCCTCTTAGGATAGGAGAAACTGTAGATTTCTCTGAGCCTGTTGTAACTGTTTTCATACTGAAGGGAGCTGGTACCTCAATGTACATTTGATCACTTATAAAAGTGATGAATGATGTCTTCCTAAGTTCAATTTCTGGAACAAGGAATGAGGATTTTGAAAAATCCATTAATTTATCAATCCATTAAAAATATCATTAATGCATAATATTCCAGAAGCAGCTCCTGAAAGTTCAGTGGCTTTCTTACAGATTACAGTCTATTGCCAGTATTTACCTTCTCCAGACACGAATACTTTGTTTCAAGAGAAGACTGAATTTCTAGGTATACTCCAGTTTGAAAAGTTTACCTAAAATGAATGAAGATATAGCCCCCATACATGAAGATACAACTACATAAATGAGTGTTAGTAAGATGGCTCAGTGGGTATAGGGGCTTGCCACCGACACTGACCACCATAAACACATCCCCAAACACATAAACATACCCCAAACCCATAAACAGATCTCCCAAACCCATAAACAGACCCCAAACTTATAAACAGGCCCCAAACCCATAATCAGACCCCAAACCCATAAACAGACCCCCAAACTTATAAACAGACCCCCAAACCCATAAACAGACCCCAAACCCATAAACAGACCCCAAACCCATAAACAGACCCCCAAACTTACAAACAGGCACCACACCCACGAACAGACCCCAAACCCATAAACAGATCCCAAACCCATGTGGTGGAAAAAGAGAACCAACTCCTGCAAGTTGTCCTCTGACTTTCACATGTGCACTGTAATAAACACATGCCCAACACACACACACACACACACACACACACACACACACAAATAGAATGCAAATATTAAAAACATGTGCATGTATGTGAGAACAGACATTTATCTAACTAACGATGAAAGCATCCTGGTTTCTAGGTACCATCACAGTTTTTATTTTGCAGACTCAAACAAAAATTTAATTGTCTCAGTTGAACATCTAAACAAGTAAAATCTCAAACCTTCCTGATTTATAAGCAGTTCTTACCCTACTTACATAGTCATCAGAAGAATATATATCTTTCATTCCTTCTTATTTGATACACAGGAATACTTTTATTTTAAAAACCCATCTTTGGCTGGATGTGTAGTTCAGTTGGGAGAATGCCTGAGTTCCACATCTTACACTGAATAAAACTAGGTGTAGTGGTACGGAGGCAGGGGGTTCACAAGTTTAAGGTCGCCTACAGCTAACCTAGCATGTTAGAGGTCAGCCTAGGATGAATGAATATATATATGCATATATATGGCACTGTTTTAAAATTAAACTAATTAACTATTTTTAGCACCCCTTTAAGAAGGGTCACACATAAGTTTAAAATTATCTGGAAAAATGGATGCCAGACTGTCCACACCAGTCTTCGAGAGATGAGAGTTTTAAAAAGATGACTTCACAGTTCTCTTTCTCAATGTCCATGAGAATTCTTTCTCGTACTGATATTGTATTAACCCAGTGTTATTCATGGAGCAAATCTGAGCAATATATAGTTTAAAGACTTATTTTATGTGTACGTTGTTTTGCTTGCATTATGTCTGTAACCATTTTCATGCACAGCCCATGAAGCCGAAGAGGGTGTTGGATCCCTTGAAACTGGAGCTAGGATGATTGTGAGCCACCATGCAGGTGGTGGGAAACAAATTCTGGAGGGAAGCTCCTTAAACAGAAAAATCCTTAAACAACTCAAAAAGCTCCAGGAAGTTCCTGAAACTGACCAGACTTGGTAGGCCCCTACCTCCCAGAGTAAGCAATAAAGTTGCCAAGAGTCACTTTCAGACACTTTTTTTCCATTAGAGAGCTTAAATTATCTAAGACTATATTAGTATAATGCTCTTCAAAGACATTTATTGCCCACCCATGTCTGCTCTAACATGCCAGAGTGATCCCAATAAACCTTGGGAAGGTGTTAACAGATCATTGATAAGAATGTCATCAGTTAGCATCTTAGACTGACACCATGTTGCTATTTACATTCCCACCATGTGTCTGAAGAAGGCTTCATGATCACTTTCTTTGGTTTTGGATCTACAAGAATTTATATAACAACTTCTGTTGCTATGGAAAAACATGAGACACTGACAAGCTGAGGTGAGCAGTAGCTACCACCATGGAGGAAAGTACCCTCATAGGGTGAGAGTGGGCCATGGCCTGATAGCAGATAATGCCCACCTACCTATTCTAATAGGCTTTATGATATACAGTGTGTCTTGAAAAGTATACATTTCCTGAAAAGAGTTTTCCTATTCACATAATTGACAGAATATTTTGGGGAACCCTAAAAGGAAGAGACAATAGCAAGGCTTTATTCTTTACCAGAACCCCTCTGACTGCCATTGGCAGTAATCTTGTGATCTCTTGGGTGGTTCAGAAACTCAGGACTCAGGTCCATCAGAAACAGATTCATGAGGTTGCCTTTTTAGTTCCTGGTTTTAGAAGATACTGGTTATGAGGGAGAAGTTTATTCCCAGTGGCCTTGGAACCTGGTGGAACCTGTTATGAATCACAGAAACGATGCTCAGACATGAGGCTCTTTATCTGAGAGAACAACAAAAGAAGATCAAAAGAGATGAGAGGTGTCAGAAGAGGAGAAAGGTACGATGAATCGTGACTGAACATGACCACAGACAAGTCCTCGATGTCCTACACCTGTACAGATTACATCCAGAAGGAAGAAATAAAAGGGACAGCAGTGACACAGATGAGTAAGCCACACTGGGAACCCTCGTGGGATGTTCTGTCTTTTTCTGGCTTTCTCTACTGTTTCTGTTCTAGAGCCGACTAGTTATCAAAGCCAGTCTTTCTGGTGACCAGTCCCTCTCCATTCCCACGGGCAGCATTGACTGCTCTCTCTGTGTTTTATCAGAATTAATTAGTAGGATCTCAAGGGCCAGGGATCAAAGGGGAGACCAGATTATACAGCATTTCCTCTATTCTAGGAAATTATTTACAGGTCCTACCCTCAAGGACTGGGATTTTACTTTCTCACAAAGACTGGATACTTATCATTGGAGGGTGTGTCTGGCCTTTTTCATACCGAACCCAAGTGTAAGCAGAGGGAGGTGCACAGAGAAAAGTGAAACAAATTCACTCCATAAGTCCAGAAATAACTCACCTGCTGCAGTAAAATGCACGAGTCAGAAAGCTGTGGGGTGGCAGCATTTGACAAAAGGAAAAGAACAGGAGGCAAAGTGTCCGGAACATAGCACAGATCTCCATAGAACCATGCAGAAGAATCAGCTACCACCCAGAGCCTGAACAAGCTTACCTCCCTGAGGAGGAAATCTGGGGGCTGCTGTACAGCTTTGTGGACCACAGACATTAAATCAGCACAGCCTGCATCATCAGACAGCAAAAGTATCAGGCAGAGCCAGCTTTGAAGATGTGCATTCTGCTCCATTTCCTGACCTGACCTTAGATGTCTTGGCTCATTTTATGATGATGCTCTGACCTGGACCCTAAAACATCTCTCAACTGTGTGCCGTTCTGTGTCCACTGACACCAGAACATGAAGCAGATTCTCATAGAGCCATGCAAATGAATAAATAGCAACTCAGGGTCTGAACACCAGTTATGTTTCAACTCCATTGCAGGTTTTTTGTTTGTTTTGTTTTTCTTGGGACAGAATCTCCAGGGTAGATTATTATTGTAAGTGACTTACGGCCTTCCTCATTTCTGCTTTAGATGACTCCAAACCATGTCCCCCACCTCCTCCCTCCCCTTCTCTCCCCGACTCCCCAAGAGAACATCAGTGTGTTCTCAAACCTAGCTTCACTGAAGATGAGCCATAGAAATAACAGGGGCTCCCTGTGTAGCCTAAGCTATCCACACATTCGCCATCCTCCTGCCTCATCTTAAGTGCTGGGATCACTGGCATGTATCACACACATGACTGGTCCTTGCATCTTAAAAATGCTTCCTACCCCAACACCCACCCACTGCAGCCCCGCTGCCAAAGAAGGCAAAGCAACACAATGTATTTGATGTATTCTTTAGGGATTACCAAGTTATTCTGTCTGGTTTTAAAAAAAAAATCAGCCAATAGGTTATGAACATGAAGCAGAGGCCAGAGCTCCCTTTTGTATTTTGTGGGTCTGTAAGAAACAGCACTACTTGCTTTTTTGTTAGTTAACAACCCTGGCTGTGGTTGGCCTCTAAGCCTAAGAATTTGTCCATTCAGTGGCTTTCTTTTAAGGTAGCCTGGATTATCCAAGGCTGAGTAGTTGGGTATCCAGTAAATTTAGAATTTCTGCCAGTCAGCCTGTACCTGACCAAGCATTTGAAGTCTCTGGACAGATGCTAAGGAGAGACTAAGCACAAGTTAACATGGGACAAGGCAGAAACGAATCAACCACGTGCTGCAGCCTGGGCGACATGCTCTGGGAAAAAAGCAAGAGGCTCCCCTACCTCCCCTCTCCTACCTACCTCAGAGTTCAGTCCCCAGCTCTTCCACCATGCACCACAGACAGCTAGCTCCCTTGCAGAGGCTTCCTCCACTCCGAGCTCCAGCTCCTGTCCTTGCCCATGTCCTCCCTGGTGGCCCCATAGAAGCAAAACTAAGGCTGGAGGCCTAATGGCCCTTACCTGTGACTCCACACAGGAACAGGAAGCCCAGCAGAAGCACCATGGTGGCTGTCCAGTGGGGCTGTAGCACCAGGAACACAGCTGTCACTCTGGGTCCCCAGCTTCCCTAGAAATCTACTGGCATCAGGATTTCCCATCTAACAGAGCAGGTGCACCTGGTCCCTGTGCCAGCTCCACCCCATGTAAGGTGGAACCTGGCACAGCTCTGGACTGAGGGAAACTCCCAGTGCTGCTTGAGCTGAGCTGTCTGAACTCACCTGTTCAGTAGCTGGGAGTTTAAGCTCCTTGCTCTCTCCTGGCCCCTGCCTTTTCTCCAGAAACTAGTTGCAAGCCATGCTCCTGCGCCATACAACTTGCACCACTAAAATGACCATGTAGGTATCTCCAGCCATCTTTTGTCCCACCACTCACTGCAGAGCCTGGTCCGGAGTTCTAGGGAGCAGGAGAACTGGGCCGCTGCATTAGCAATCTTCTTCCAGAGGCAGGTGAGCTAAGGTAGACTGCATGAGATGACTTTTCTCTAGTAAGGTCCTAAGCCTGCAGCTGGGACTTGGGGGTTTCTGTTGTTTTAAAGATTACTCCATTATTGAGATTTAAGAGTGGAGCTATGCAGGACCAGCTGAAGGTGTAAGGTGGGCTGTAGGATGGAGGTGTGAGGACTGGAAGTCCTTCCGGGTTAGGCTGGTCCCTCGAGGTCAATTATGTCATCCTGCTGTTTGTTCTGGGTTGCTCCCCCTGGACAGTGTCAAATTGGCTTCAGAGAAACTCAGGGTTCCACTGCGGAAGCAGCAGCTGTGGTACGGCTGATGGCCTGGCCACCATCTGTCTGAGCTAGTTAGAAATGGCTCTATAGTGTGGGGAGACAAACACAGGTTTCCTGCTTGGCACATGTCAAAGAATGAACATGATATCCTGGGCCTGGCTGTGGTGGTGGTACACAGAGTTCATCCCAGCACTGGGAGGCACAAGAAAGCAGATTTTTGTGTTCAGGGTCAGCCTGGTTTACACATCGAGTTCCAGGACAGCCAGGGCTACACAGAAAAAGCCTGTCTCAAGGAAAACAAGCAAAGAAACAAATAAAAACCCACCTTTTTGTTGGGCCAGAAAGAACAAGAGAAATTAATTAGATTAACTCAGCTGCAACACCGGCTACACATTGTTTATGTGGAGAACACTTTTATTCAAAGACAGGGACAGAGCCACAGTCTAATTTAACTTGGCAGAGTTCTGTCGACTTAAGGTAAGTCTGCATACAAATGGGAGGTGACAGACCCAGGGAACTACCTCTTAGCCAAGGAACAAGAACCCTCCCAGCTATGGGTGCAGCTCGAAGCATTTAGAATTTAAATCTTTACCTCATCACATTTTAGGAGGTAGAAAAAGTTCGAAGTTATTCACTGTCACTGTTGAATGAAGATCTTATGGTGTTTTCGTACTTGGGTGGAAGGAAACGTGAAAGATGTGGGGAAGGGGAAATCATCCAGGTGGTCTTGAGGTAGGTGCTCTAAGATATTGTGGATAAGATACTGCTTCAGAGAATCCTGGAGATTAGTGAAGTGGTATCCTCCCAAATCGGGTGGCTTAAAATTCCTTCAGGAGTAAACAATGGTCTACTCCAGTCTATCTATTAAGTAGGTAATAAGACTACATTATTCCAACTTCAGCTGGTGGTAACCCCTCAGCCTGTTGCTGTGAGGAAAGCATTTATCTTACACTTCCACATTACAGCACATCACTGTGGGAAGTAAGGCCAGGAACTCAAACGGCGGGAACCCAGAGGCCATGGAGTATGTTGCTTGCTCAGTTTCTTATACCACCTAGGACTACCATCCCGCAGTGGGACCACCCACTCAGTCTGGGCCCTTCCACATCAATCACTAATTAAGAAGATGCCCTATGAAGCCTACAGCCCAATCTTACAAAGGCATTTTTTAAAATGCCAAGTAACCCACTGGTAGAGGTTACAGCACAAGTGCCTGGCTTTATGCCTCAAGGGGCCAAAACAGGAGCTGGTCAAGGCAGATGCATAAAACACATGCTGAAGACCTGACACCTCTTTTAAGGGCACCCGTTGACCCAAACGAGAATAGTGGCATCCTTAGGGTTCCTTTGACACTGAGGGGAATAGAAAGTATAGCTTCTGGGTAGAAGTTCTAAATTCAGGGTCGCAGGAATATAGTTATTTCTGAAAATCAAGTTAGAAAATACTAGGAACCATTTCTACTTGATGGATAGGTCTCACGTGACTCAGTTTGCCTTCAAACTGATTGTGGCTGAGTCTTGAGCTTCTGCTTCTCCTGGGTGCTGGGATTACAGAAACACAACACTCCGGCTCATACCTGACTAATCTGAGACATAGTTAACACATGCCCCGGGAACAGTGACCACTGTTCACCTGTGATCTGATGACCCTCAAGCCTGGGAATCTGTCAACTCTAGCCTGACAACCTCCAAATACTAACACCAGGGGCTTAAAGACAACCTGGAGGGAGTCTGGGCCTTTGGCTGAGAGCCAGAGAGAGAAAATGTGCCACATAACAAGGTTGGCATTTAAGGAAATAGAGACATACAGTAAAATACAGTGTGCTCAAAGTCAAGGCATTGGCTAATCAGTCTTTGTTCAAGCAGATGTCAGTACAGCCTGGAGTGTTCATTCATTCTAGAAAGAGGTTAGCTTTCTGCCTTCCAGCTTCTCAGACAGAGACAAGCAATTCAGCAAGAATGGATGGAATATCGTCACCGTCTAGCCACTGAACCACACTACCCTGGCTTTCGACCCAGTAAGATCAAGAGAGATGCGTTTGTTACAGCAAACTGACTTAGGTTTGCACTGGTCCAAGAGGCCTCCCAGGTTGTCCACGTGAAGCTAGAAAGCAAGGAGGAGCAGGGCAGAGGCCCTGAGCCCCAGCCTGCTCCCGAGGCTGGTTTGTCCACTGACGTGGCTATTTGAGAGAATCCAATGGCAGCAGTTTGCAAAGACTGTGCTTCCCAAGAAAGAAGACACCCACATGTCCCCAAACAGCCGAAACCACCCGTTTATTTGACTGAGGACATTAAGAAGGACAACAAAATTAAACACTCTTTAATAAAATTCCTATAGAAAACTGAAGTCACAGGGCAAGCACTCAGTTGTGTTTCCCTGGCCACTGAGGATTGAGGGCTCCCACGTGTCTTTGGAGAAGAAGCAGTAGTTTTGCTGGATCCTGACATCCATTTATACAGCAAACCAGTGGTTCCTATTGCACACGTTAACATCATTCGTTGCCTAGCACCCTAACTATATGGTACCTCAACAAATAAATTAAAGTTTCCCATGTGGCATGAATCCACTTCAATTTGAACTAATACCATTGGAAAAAAAATCACATTGTTATGCATTTTAATAAATACATTAAGAACAGCTGGCATATTACTAAAATACTGAAATTTAGGTTTCGAGTTTATTCCATAAATAGATTCCTTTTCATTCGCTCGCTTCCTTGGATACATCAAGTATTGTGTTCTATGAAATGAACTCTCAGAGCTACATAGAGAAAACGCATTCACGCGTGCCTCATACTGAAGCAGCCGGAAGAACTGGATCCACAGTTAACAAAAAGTAACTCAGGAAAAAGCTCCGCTTTTGTAAAACTTTAAAACACAGGCTGAAGAATACCAAAGAAACATCTTTTTATATAGAACTCCCACTAGAAATTTTATAAATATATATGCAGCATATATATATATTATATATATATATTATATTTGCCCCACCAATAGATTCTCAGTCTGAAATGATGCCATCATGATAAATATTAACAAAATTAGTGAGTTTTCACAGGTTTAAAATATTTCCTTTGAAAAATAATAAGTTCAACATAATCAATGTAATTTGTAGCTCACACGATTTAAAAAGGAGAGGGGATGCCTTTCTTTTAACAGTTCCCAGATTCCAAACATGGCAGGTTGCTGGCTGGGTCGCAGTACTTGGTCACAGCACTGAAAAGAAGTATTTACACCTCTCTGGTAAAGTACCAAATACTGAAGAAAAGAAAGAGAAGATCCCCAACGGTCCCTAGTAGCATTCCTCGGCGTGCAAGGTCAGCAGGAAAGGTCCTCCATGCTGCTGCTGTTCATGAGGAGTCCCGGAAGCACTCGAGAACAGAGGGTGGGCGTGGGGTGGTTCAGACCAGGCTCTGTGGGACGCCGTGCTCTGAACTCCACTCCAGGCTTCAGGATTTCATTCCCTTTGCATGGCTGGCAGGGTCATGTTCAGTAGTGCAAGTGCAAAATGGAGAGGAAGCAAACGGGCAGGAGCAGGAGAGCAGGGCGGGTGCTAAGACCTGTAGTCTTTCCGAACCGTGTGAGCCATCCAGTTCACTTTAGTAGTCCAGCTTTCCCTGAGCGCCTCATCAAACTTCTGCTTAAATTGTTTGAGTGCTTCTTCTTCACTCTTTCCTAAGGCAAGAGAGTCCTAAAACCGAAAGAGAAAAACGTGTGACGTTCTGCAGTTTTAGAAACATGTAACTGCCGTCCGTCATCTATAAGATGCTGGTGTGGCCAGCCTCTCCATTCGTCAGAATTCCAGGTTTCCATAGAAATGCCACCTGCAGAGCAGGATAAACACCAAGAAAGGACAATAATATGGCCTTAGCAAAGGACTTTTGAGGATGAAATTAATTTGTAATTATTGCAAGACACTCAACTATCTTTCTGCTCTAATGACTGAGGGTCAAAGACAAAGTGGTGGAAACCAAAGTGCCCAGCAGCTAGTGCCCCAGTGTGGGGAACAAATGCCAGTGTGGTAGCACCATCTGAAAGCCCTTCACTGTGGAGAAATCATCTACAGTACACAGTCTTTCATGGGAACGTCCTAGGTTTGGGTTTGTTTGTTTGGACGGTTGGTTTTTGGTAAACACCAGGGGAAATGACTTTGTTCCACTCCCTTCGATGCTCTATTTTTAACAGGATGACTGGAGGTTGGTATCTCTTAAAGTCATCTTTATAAAAAAATTATTACATTTATTTTGTGTACATGTGCATGCCCATGCCTGTGTGTGCACAAGCGCATGAGTGTGTGTGTGTGTGTGTGTGTGTGTGTGTGTGTGTGAGAGAGAGAGAGAGAGAGAGAGAGAGAGAGAGAGAGAGAGAGAGAGAGAGAGAGAGAGAGAGAGAGAGAGAGAGAGAGAGAGAGCGCATTCATGCAGTTTGGAGCAGATCTTTAGGGAGTCAGTTCTCTTTCCAGGGATTGAACTCAAGAGCTTCAGGCCACCTTCTCTGGGCCATCTTGCCAGTTCCCTTTGGAATGAATGAATGAGTAAATGAATGAATGAATGAATGAATGAATGAATGAATGAATGAATAAATGAATGAATAAGAGGCTTTCTGAGAGACAGGGTTTCTTTGTATAGCCCTGAATGTCCTGGAAATCCTTCTGTAGATCAGGCTGGCCTCAAACTCAGAGATCCAGCTGCTGCCTATCTTTGCTTCCTGAGAGTGATGGCTTTAAAGGCATGTGCCACCATTGCCTGGCTCCTCTGGACATTCTGAATGGAGCTCTAAGCCCTGTACCCACAAAGTCCAACAAACATACAGAGGAAGGTGTTTTACCTTAAGATACTGTATGTCTTTGACTGATGTGAGCTCAGGAAGCCCCGCAGTCAGCATCAGCGCGAACAGGGTGATGAAGAGATTCCCATGCCGCCGTAAGATCAGGTATGCATCTTCGCAGCACTGGCGGAACCTTGAGTTGAAGAAGCACCCCAGGGGCATGGCATTGGAGGGAAGTGAGACATTTGCAAAGAAAAACAAGAAGACATCTTTAGAGCCAGAGCATCTCTATGTGTGATTCTCTGAAAATAGTCTCCACACCACAATTTACATGATTCAAGCTTTCTAAAACCATAGGTCTCTCTTCAAACCAGAAATAATTAAGACTCGACAGTAACAGGCAAGGCAACAACAATCCATGTGGTGCATCTTCCCACTGACCACTTAGTTCCTTTTGTCCACACTGCTGACCACAAAACAAAGCAGCGACAGTTCCAATTCCTAGGCCTTTGTAAGCGTCCTCCCAAGCTCCAGCTTATCAATCTTTTCAGACCTCAAAACTGAAGCTGATGGTGTGCAGTCCTGTTTGTTTCTTTTCCCCCTTTAAGACGGTAGTGGTAACCAAGCCAGTTCTCACAGAGCCAAGGCACCATCAGTCTTTGCTGAGCACAGTCTAGCAGCCACATGGCACTCTGTTTCCACTCAATCACTTTTGCTTGCATTAACATTTCTGTTCACATTTATATATTCATTCATGCATGCCTTCATTTAGAGGGGAGAGTGAGGGGAGTAGCAGGGGCCAGGGGATAATGTAAGATAACTGGTTGTCCTTGCACCATGGCATTCTGAGGCTCAAACATTGACCTCAAGCTTGGTGGCAAGCACCACTTCCTGCTGAGCCATTTCTTCAATGCCCTTTGTCCACACTAAGAAACAGAGGCAATATAAGTGCTAGGGAACATTTGAGCAACAAACCCAGGCTCCCTGTGTTCCCCACACAGAATGACACTAGAAAAAACTTGTTTTCCCAGCAGTTTCCTGTTTTGAAATAAAGTTTTCTGAAGCAGGTAGAAAGGACACTAAAACACAGTCACGTCACATGTCTAGCCTTTTCTGTATTTCCCTCCTGGTCACTTTGGAACTGGTGAGGGATCTGACAGTAACTCCTCTCCGTGCCCTTCTTCTGTTATCAAACCAAGAATCTCCCAGACCTAACTGGTGTACAGTGTCAACTGTGCACTGGCAGGATCTACAGCAGCTGGGCACTGGGTCTGTGGGTGTGCCTGTGACTGTGAGCCTTGAGTGTGTTTAATCAGGGGGAGCACTAGATGCTGCAGCTCCCGGCTTCTAGCCTGTGGACACAAGGTGACTGCCCCCTCCTCAAGCTCCTGCTCCTAGGACTTTCCCCACAAGACCCCTAAACTGTGAGCCTCATAAGTCCTTTCTCCAGTAAGTTGCTGTTGTTGGGGTATTTTACCACAGTGGCAGAAAAGTAGTAAGACAGTCAGGAAATATGAGTTAGCCGGTCAGAAGTGGTAGATATTTCGCCTGGACACAAGGGCGATACTCACCTGCCAAATTTTTCTGTGTTTCCCGTTTTTCCTTGCTGAATGACATGAATGAAGTCATAAGTAAGAATAAAAGGTACTCGCTCTCTTTTAATGCCAAATTTAGATTTGAAATTTCCAAGAATATGCCCAAAATCTATGTGGAAAAGCTGTAAAACAAATGGGATTTTATTTTCCAAGTGATTCTCAAATATTTCTACTTGGCATGACTTCTGTAGTGCTAAGCCCTAACTTAATGTATCATCTGCTTGAACCATTCGCCAGATTGCAGCCTACACAGGACCCCGCTGTATGCATTGCTGTGTGCTTAGCATCTCTGGTCTCTACCCACTAAATACTGTAGCACTACCCTATTGCCCTTATTTGGAACATCTGGAACATCTGGAAAATGGCAAACATTTAAGGGGAGTATCTGGTTTAGACTGGCTTTGGTGGCTATCTTTTTTTCTGAGAAACAATATAATCCTCAATATAAACTTGTGCTTCATCCCATATCTAACATGGGGTCTTTGCTCCAGTGAAGCACCCAGTGTCTATGAGTCAGAAAACCAGTTGTTTTCTGAAACTACATCTTCGAGGTCCTTCTGGGAGGCTGGGGACGGGGGGGGGGGGGGAGCACTAGAAGAAAACTACTCTGTAAGGAACTCTCCACAACCCCATGTTTAATCCTTTCTGTATCTCTGCCTTGAGCTGTGCTGGTTCTTCAAGTTTCTCAGTTTCCTGACACTGCCATGGCTCCCTAAAACATTCAGGTTCCCATTCCTCGCTCTGCTGGGCATGGACACTGGTCCCTCTTACTGCTGTCACCCCTACATCTGTTGATGTCTTTCATTTGCTGGATTCTCTTCCTATTGTCTTTTACTTTTAGATTTACACAAGTTTCTGAACACTCTAGATGGGGCATCAGGGGAAAGTATATAAGCCAAAGTACTCAGTTTGTAACTACATGTTAGAGAGTCTGGGTTTGGACATGAGGCACACATATCAAAGCCCCAGCAGATCACAGCATCTCCTAGGAGGTGTAAAATTCTGTTCCCAATCAGCTAACCTCTGATCCCAAGACTCCAGAAATACTCAAGAGGCAGGCAGATCTCAGTGAGTTCAAAACCAGCCTGATCTACACAGGGCCCCCCAGCTATCTCATATCCACATGTTAATGTCTACCCCAGGACTACATTACATGGTAACCCAGAGATTTCCACTATGGTATGCCTCTAGCTAACAGCATCCAAGCATAGCTAAACTGAAAACCTATCTAAGTGTTTCACCTGCATAGTCTTTAAAAAATGTTACAAATAACACCTAGTTGTCTATGAACAATTTAGTTTTTATTTGAAATTAAAAGATACCACCTGGATTTCGTAGCTATCTCAGAAAGACACAACCTATATTTCTCCCAACTCCTACAATGATCAAGTTAGATGGTTAAAACATAATAAACAAAGAAACAAGAAACAGACTCCATGTTGGAGAGACGGATCAGTGACCAGTGGCTGAAAGCACTGGCTGCAGCTTACAGCTTCTCTCTAAGTCCAGTTTTAGGGGAGTACATACAGGCAGGATACACGCACACAAATAAAATTAAGAAAGAAAACTCACTCAGGTTCCATCCTGACTTTTATTTTTCAGCATTGGTTATTTTAAAAAGATCTTATTCAATACTTATTTGCATTGAGTGTTTTTGCCTACACGTATGCATGCCTGGTGCCTGTAGAAGATGGTGTCAAATCTTAACTATAACAGGAGTTACAGACAGTTGTGAGCCACCAGGTGGGTGCTGGGAAAGGAACCTGGGTCCTCCGGAAGAGTAGTGAGTGCTGAGCTACTGGGTCATCTCTCAAGTCCCCAACTGGTCATTTTCTTAAATTTTTACTTATTTAGCTTGAGACAGGGTCTCAAACAAGCAACTCCCCTGCCTCAGTCTTCTGAGTGCTGTGATTACAGGTATGTATCATCAAATCAGGTCCAATGCAAATTCTTTTAACGAAAAGACTGGCCACTTTTAAATAACAGCAGCTGTTAAACATTTAAATAAATGTTAGCATCAGATCATAAACAACAACACATAAAGCAGGCCGCCTCTAGAGTGGGGTTGTGTAAAGCAAGGCCATCGCTTTTTTACTGGCAGATGATGCTTACAAGAGATTCTCTCCACAGAGTTGGCAGGAAGGTGAAAGAAAAGGCCACACACACACACACACACACACACACACACACTCTGCCATTACTGCCACCCACAGCCTCTGCAGTGCAGCTTACCTGGCCGGTTTTCTTCACCATGATGTTGTCGCTGTGCCTGTCACCAATGCCGAGGACATAAGAAGCTACACAGTAGCCAGCACAGGACAGGGTGAACTCCTCAATCGCTCTGTCCAGGTCATCCCTGGAGACAGACACAGCAGTGACAGGAGTTAGAACTCCAGTTTGGTGGATGAGAACGAAGCCCCATCGAGGCTCACAGAACATAGCACCACGTTGCTAAGCTGAGTGAGCAGATGGGGCTGGGAAAGCAGATGAGTCAGGCTGGCTGCGAGCCCCAGCCACGTGTCCCTATGTCTCAGGGGTCCTGTTCAGCAAGGCTTAAGAGAGGCCACCATGGGTTTTGTTGGGTTATCCTTGGGCCTGGGAACATTGTTACCAGCTTTTGTATTTTAGCTGTTTGAAGGCAGTCTTACTCTACAGCCCAGGCTAGCATGAGTAATAAGCACGGAGCTTGCCAGGCCTTAAACCCATTGCAACTCTCTCCTCCCTCAGCCTCTTAACTGCTGGGTTACAATAGGAAGAAGCCATTCTAGTTAGGTGCCTCATATTAGAATCCAGGCTTCGGAGCCTCAGAACTGAGGACACAAACCCTTTGTAAGAGGCTGTAAGACTAAACTGGTCTGTTCTGTCTTGACGTGAATGACGACATGTAAATCTGACTTAAGCATTTGGCCATTTCAGTACCTGGAAAGCACCTTCCTTCACAGTGAGATCTTTACTTCCTACAGTAGTGATGCTGTCCATTACCTTAGCCATGAATAACACTTATTCATATGGCATTATGGAAGCAGGGTCTCGTGGCTGTCTTCTGCCTCTACCTCCTGAATCCTGAGATTACAAGCATGTATCATTTTCCAACTGTCTGTGGTCCTAGGGCTTTTTGCAAATACCAGGAGAGCACGCCACTAACTGATAGATACCCTCCAGCCCAGTAACAAATTTTTAAATATTTTTCCTTTGTTTTAGAGAGAGCAGACTATATAAACCCATTAACTTTGATCATAAAGTTAACTTATTAGGGCTAGAAAGATGGCCTAAGAGCATTTGTTCTTCTCCTAAAGGACCTGAGTTTAGTTCCCTGCACCCACATCAGGTGGTTCACAGTCACCTGCAACTCCAGCTCTAGGGCATCTAAACCCCTCTTCTGGGCTCCATGGGCCTCTGTGCTGAATGAGGCAATACAGACATCCCCTCTGAGCAGCAGGGCTTCTGGTCACCATGACCTGTCCGAACGTTTATGTGGAGAAATGAAGAGGGCATACGCACCCGGAATTGTACTCTTTTAGCCAGTTCAGGAGCGCGTCTTTGTTGAAGGCTGCTGTGGCAGCCACATTGCTACTGTTGAGCTGAATGTCAGCGATTGTCTCAGAGGTGCTCACAACCTCAATGAGGCCAGAGCGATCTCCTGTTGCTAAACAGCCATAGGGGAGCATCCTGAAAGGGGAAACAGAATCCATGAGAGGAAACACCAGTTTTCTAAGTTTTTCCTTTGATTTAAAAGAGTTTTATTATTGACAGCTTATCAGTCAGTAGTGCCATATGGAAAACGAAAAGTTCTACCTCCTACTAGAGAATGAAGCTTGGACACATGGAATGGTCTACCAGAATGATGCAGCTAAATGCATCATTTTCTGTATAATTATGTCCATGAAAGATTCAATTTGCCTGCACTGATGAACAGGAGCACACGCAACAAACAAGAACGCATCCCTTTTTACTCTAAAGCTCCAGAACCGAGATCTTTCGTTTTTTTCCAAGACCGGTTTCTTAGGCTGTCCTGGAACTCGATTTTATTCTAAAGCTCCATTATTTTTTCAAGTTAAGGTTTCTCTTATGTAGCTCTGGCTGTTCTGGAATTCCATCTGTCGACCAGGCTGGCCTCAAATACAAGAGAACCTCCTTAGTGTTGGGATTAAAGACATCTGCTACCAACACCAGCTTTCTCCAATTTTCTGTAAACTGTATTATAAAAAGAGTGATTTGTGGAAAGGCAAGATGCTTCAGTGGGGAAGGTGCTTGATGCCAAGCCTAATAAAGACTTGAATTCAATCCTTTGGAACAACATAGTAGAAGTTAAGAACAGATTCCTACAAGTTGTCCTCTGATTCATGCATAAGCCTCAGGACATGCACATCTACAAATCATTTTTTAAGAGTTACTTGGGCTGGTCATGGTGGTATATGCTTGAACTTCCAGTGCTTGGGAGTGGGAATCAGAAGTTCAAGGTTAGCTTTGACTACATAGCAAGTTTAAGGCTAGCTGGGTTCCATGAAACACTTGCTTAAAAAAAAATGAGAGGAAAAAAATATGTTGGTAATGGAGTGTACTGTCTTGGGAGAGTCCAATAAACATTAAGTTAACTATGGAAAATAGGAACAAAGCAGGCCATGGTAGGACCTGGTTGTAAGATTCATCCTTGGTTACATAGCAAGTCTGAGGCTAGCCTGGGCTATATATGACCTTAGCCCAAACAACCAACCAACAGACATAATGTATGGGTTCAGAAAATGGTTGGGTGCAGCTATGGGGCACACTTTCTACCAGATTCAGAAATAAGCAGTCCCTACCCTCACTAAGCTTGTGAACCACAAGGCACACACTGCCAGTGTGGTCACTCTAAGAATATGCCCTGGCAGGAGTCCAGGGACACCTCCATGGATGGGGCAGGGGAGAGGGCTCAGTACCTGCTGCTCTTACAGAGGATGAAAGTTCAGTTCCCAACACCCACATTAGACAGCTTACAACCTCTAACTCGAGTTCCAGGGGGATCTGATGCCCTCTTCTGGTCTCTGAGGGCACTGCACTCACATGCACAGACTACACAAATAGACATAATACACAATTTATTAGTGTTTTTAAAAGATCTCTAAGAGATGGCTCAGTGGGTAAAATGCTTGCTATGTAAGTATGAGGACCTCAGTTCAGATCTCCCAAAATCTACATAAAAAGCCAGATGTGCTGAGGAGACAAGGATGGGGAATTGGTGGGAATTGCTTATCAACAACCTAACTCTAGATTCAGTGAGATGCGTTCTTTCAAAGAATAAGGCGCGGGGGGGGGGGGGGTAAGGGAAGGAAGGAGGGAGGTGGGCGGGCACCTGGCTTCTTCCTCTGGCCTATGTGTTCCCCCCCACACACCCCTCTTCCCAGAGAGCTGAAGTCTTGTCTGATCTACACAATAAGACCAAGGCCAACCTGAGCAACTTAGAAAAGCCTTACTGAAGACCTTGAGGGAAGACAGGTAGCCTCCAAGACAGGGCCAGAAAAAGATGCAACATGTTAGAAAGCTGGCTTGGGGTCCTGCAGTTCATGTGAGGTTTAGAGAGTGAGAAATCAGTGTGTGTGTGTGTGTGTGTGTGTGTGTGTGTGTGTGTGTGTGTGTGTGTGTACACCAATCAGATAAAAAGAGAGCTGGTTTAGTTTCAAAAATTACTTCTAAAAAAGAATTCAATTATTACATACTCCTTTACACATTATGGCAAAACAAAATACTAATCAATTGTTTTAGACCTATATTAATTTCTTCTCTTTATAAAAAGATAACTAAGGAACATTAAGTATTTTACTAGTGCCTGTCAGCCTATTGTGACACAACCCGTGCAAAGCAAACAGTGCTGGGTTAAAGTGAGCTTTCTTGCTTTCCTGAGTCCCCTTAAATCCCACTCAAATCCCAAACTGGGCAAAAGTCCAACAACTTCCTCTTCAAAAGCAAGCAATGATGAAAGCAATCAGTGACTTAAAGATGGGCTTTCACAATGGGAAGGAAAAAACACCCTCATCTGAAGGACAGTTTGACAGAAGTCATGCTGGGGACAAGCTTAGACCCACCCTCCACCCATACCGATCACGTCAGGGCCTCCGTCCAGTCTTAATAAAGGAGATGGCAGCACCTTTTACATTCCCTTCCTTTGTCACACTCTCTGACCTAAGGACAGTGCTACTTTCATGGGAGAGCACGGATTCTACAATGAGAGAGGTATAGAGAAGACAGCAGCCCTCCAAGCATGTGTGCATGTGTTTGGGGGGAGGGGCAGTGGGTCTCAGTGAGCTAGAGACCAGTCTGGTCTACAGAGCGAGCTCCAGGATGGCCCAGTCTGCATAGTAGGGAGTTTCTGTCCCCTCTTGCCTGCCTAAAACAACTTCCATCTGTAAAACTCCGTTCTGAATGAAGACAACTACCTTGATTTTAGTTGGCATGTAGCACTGGGCCAAGGGACATAGACGACTGTCAAGTCTACCAAGTGTGGGACAGAATTGAGGCTGACAACTTTTCAGTTGGCAGGAAAAACTGACTGCTAACTATTAAGCCAAAGACAAGGTGTCTCTACATATTTATGCCTTATTAAATGTTCTACTTTTGGCATGAGAGACACCAGAGCAACATGACACAGAGAACGTTTAAATGAGCACATGCACTTTTGTCACCAGAGCAGGGCATTGTTCCAAGTACTAAAATAGTAGCATATAGGAGGCACCAAATAGTTGACAGAGTGTGTGCTGCCCCAGGAAAAACAAGCACAGCAGGCACACGGGAGCACGGTTATTTATAGAAACAGTCAAGGTTTTGTGAGAAGGAGATAGGAGTTTGAAAGAACTCCAAGCACTTCACTTTAAAAAAGGGAGGGGGTCAGAGGTCACTCCCCAAATGTCAAGGCGGAAGGAGAGTCACTGTAGCACACATAGACACAAGGAAACATTACGGTCCGTGCAGCAGCTTGAGTGAAGAAAGGTGAATGTGGGCTCAGGGTTCAGAGGGTTTCCTTCTGCTGTGTGGGGAGTCACTGGGGCCAGACCAGCTCCTGGCCCTGGAATCCTGAGGTGCCCACTCACCCCATGCAGATGAGTTAGAAAGCAGAAGACAAAGGAGAGGCAGCGTCAGCAGCAGGCTTTCTTCTTTCCCCCTTTTTTGTTCCATCCGGAAGCACAGCACAGCTAACCCTCTCTGGCTACACCCTCCTAGACACATCCAGAGGTACACTTCACCTTCCGCCATGACATTCAGGGACTGAACTCAGGCACCGTACTTGTGCTGTAAGCAGGTTTACCCACTGAGAGATCTCACTGACCTCCAAGTTTTGTCTTGGTAGGAATTCGTCTCAACAACAAAAACAATTCTACCTGTGGTGCATTTCTTATGAGTGAG
This sequence comes from Micromys minutus, assembly GCF_963924665.1. NCBI lineage: Eukaryota > Metazoa > Chordata > Mammalia > Rodentia > Muridae > Micromys > Micromys minutus. The sequence goes on from NC_137956.1 coordinate 30,559,656, forward strand.
TGGTTAAGCAAAAAATAAAAATGAAAACTTAGTTTCCTTCAAGGGAATCTCACCAGGGAAACAAACTACTCCTAAGAGAAGGCTGCATGTCCAGCAGTAGACGGCCAATAGGAAATGAGCTCAGTAGTATATTTGTCTCATGATGTCAGGGCTTTTATATTTACTTTTTAAAGCTGTTTTATTTTTCTCTTACTTACCATATCCTCTGAGTATATTCTGGATTTCAGTTTAGTGTTTTCAGGGGATGCCTGAGTGTGTGCACAGGTGAGTCACTGTTTCTCGTGGCTTCTCTTGGGGGGGGGGGGATGAGGGTGTCTTTTCCTTCTGTCTGTCTGTTTTGTCTAATTCTGGCATGTTAGTTTTTGTTGTATAGTATATTCTATCTTACTATTATCCCTTAGGAGCCTGTTTGTTTTGTAATGAGAGACAGGGAGGTGGGAGGAACTAGGGGGCATAGAGAGAGGAGAAATTGTAATCTGGATATGTTATCTGAGGGGGAAAAATCTACTTTTAACAAAAGGGAACAAATTCCCATCTAGACTGTTCTAACTTAAGGAAACTGGATAAGCAGATTCTAGAAGGATCTAAAAACAAAGACTCTTCCTTTAGAACATAAGAAAATGGAGCAAGTGAGATGACCCAGTGGATGTAATGTTTACAGTCAGGCCACAACCAGACTCTTGATCCCCAGGATCTATAGAAAGAGAATGCTAACCCTCAAGGTCTTCTGACCTCCACATGTGCCCCCATTGTATATTAACATGCACATGTGCATGCATACACACAAATGTTTAAAAGGAGAAAACACAAAGTAGGAAATGAGGCATTTTGAGTACTGTCATATTCTGGCAAACAAAAAGTTACTGGACATGTCTTTGTATACTACCTTTTCACATTGATAGGCCAATAAAATAATAGAAAGACCATCCTGGGTGTGAGTTGGGCACTATTTAATATTTTTGTAACCTTTGCTTTAACATTACTACTGTCCTGATTCTTCTCACATGGAGCTGTGAGGTTTGCAGGGGATGATCTATGTGAAGGCCCCAGAGTGCCTGTCAGGCAGCACACAGCAACGGTTTCAAATCTGTCTACAAAAGAGTTCAGAGTGTGAAGACGCACACCTGGAATTCCAGCACTTGAGACACTGAATTCAAGGCCATCTCTGTCTGTAGAGTAAGTTCAATATCACCCTTAGCTCCATAATGGACCCTGTCTCAAACCAATACTACCAAGCTTGAAACTAACCTGGCGTGTGATTCTGGATGTCTGTCCAAGTTGTATTATACTCCAAACCTACCCTTTCTCAGGAACCTCAAGCACATGTAGTTCTAAGTCTGATGAGATTCCAATAGGGCAATGAGTAGAAAGCACATTGCAAAGGGCCCAATAACTATTACTATGAACAAAAATTAGAGGAAGGAAGCGCTCAACAGGAGTACAGCATAAAATAAGCAAATGCTCTGGGAAGCTCACCGAAGGTCCAAGCCAGCTTCTTTCCACAGGAGATCCATCAGGCGCAGCATCTGCAGCGTCAGCATGTCCTGCCGCAAATCTAAGGGAAACACCCGCTCAGTTACACAGGCCTGCAATCTTACGCCCTCTCCCACTAACTCAGTATCAGTCATTCGGTCAGACTCACAAGACCATCACCAAGCACTGTACTCTCCCTCCAATTTGTAATCTTGCCATAGCTACTCTGTCAAACAGGCTCAGCGAATGGCATGAACCCGTGCAGTTTCAGAAAGTAAAATGTCAACCATTTCCTGCTGTGCCAGCCGCAGGAGCAGTGAAAGTATACTTCTACTACACGTGCCAGGCTGTTAACTTTTCCTGCCTTTAGTACCACACAGAAAGCTTTTAGGGATCACAAGGTTCCATTAGGAGTCCAGAAAACTGTAAGGGTTGAATCTATCTGTGACCCTCCCCATGAGAGCTTCCAGTCTCAGCACTCAGAGTTGGAGCAGGAAGACAACAATTTTGAAGCCAGCCTTGGCTATATTGTGAGATCTTGGGCCAAAATAATGAGTAATGAAAGTTAAAGAATACTTTCAGCCTACATGATGGCCATACTGTAACCCCAGTACTTGGGCAGTGAGAAAGGTTGGGTCAGCAGAGTTCAAGCCCATTCTTAGCTATATAGTGAGTGCAAAGGGTAACCTGGGCTACACGAAAACATCTCCCTCTCCTCCTAACCTCCCCAAAGAGTACTTTCACATAAAATCATGTTGAAGTAATAACAATCTATTTTATACTATCTTATGGTCTAGTAAAATACTTAGCAATATATTAGGGGTGTAGGGAATGCTGGCACATTCACATAATCTCAACACTGGAGAAACTGACTCAGTATCACAAGCTTGGGGCCAGCATGTACTACAAAGTAAGCTGTCTCAAACAATGTGAACCACCTGAAGAACTTCTGTTAGGTTGCAAGCATGTATAAACGCATTATTTATTGCCAGTTCCTTTAAGGACTCTGTTAGGAAGATGCTATCACCTTCCTGAGATGGAGAACCTAATACTCATCACCTGCTGGCCATACAGCTTACATACAGGACTGCCTTTAGCTGTTGCAGTTTCGAGGGGCATTTCTTTATGAAGTCAGGGTCATCAGCTCGTTAAAGCATGAACTGGTATCAAAGCTGCTGTCACGGAACAGAACACAGGAATACACACAGGACACCCTTGCTTTTCACAAGCCTGACACCCACAGGTTTACCATTTGTATTTTACAGAGCGAAATGGGAAGGCTTATCTGGTCAGTAAATGCACTGTAGAAGTGATTTCCAGAAAGGAGGGGTGGCTCTGGGGTCGTGCTGGGCTCACCCGGTGAGGATCGGCAGCTGCATCTTGCCTGCTGTCACATGGTCACACACACTTTCCACCATGCTGCGAGCTTCTGGGACTTACCATCGCCATTTTTAAAGATCACTCCCACCGAGTCCTCTCCAAAGGCTCTGTTGCTGTAGACCAGCCACAGGGGCTTCATCTTGGAGTCCATGTATTTGCACTTTTCAATACTGAAATCATCAAGGGGGAATCAGCCACTTCACAGTGTGCACGACTACACACATGCCTGAGGCACCAGGCCTGCAAGCCCCTCAGGTGAGAGCCAGAAAACTTGCTCTGTGTAAGAAGGAACCAGGGCAGCTCTGGTTGGCATACACTGATGCCCAGAGGGACAAAGCCCAAGCCCAGGGTCTGACCTTCCTCTGGTTCCACTTGTTACCCTCCTTGTTTTTCATACTTCCTTAACATTACTATATTTAGTAGTGGGTAAAAGATTTGTATTAAAATCGGGACTACCACTGGCTCTTTGTAAAGACACTTTTATTTGTGTGTGTTGGGGGGTGGGGGGGCTACAGAGGACAGAAGAGAACGTCATGTCCCCTGGAGCTGAGGTTCCACACTACTGTGAGCTCCTGAAGTAAGTGTTGGGAACAGAGGGCTCTTAAATGCTGAGCTCAGATCCTTGATTTCATAACGAGGGACCAATTCTGAATACTTTTGTTAACACAAATTATAATCTTCCATCTCCGTAGGAAAAGTGAGAACCAGTTTAGAGGTGCATTTAAGTTTCATTTTAAAATGGGAAGTCAGTAAATAATGTGTTGTGGCTGCCAATGTTTTGCTCATACAGGATTATCAATTCTTAGAGATTGATATTATATCATAATTGATATTATAGAGTAGTGGCACACACATGTGTTACCTGCATTAGGCAGGCAGGAGGATTATGTGTTGAAAACCAGCCTGGGCTACATAGAGAGTCTAAGGCTATCCTGGGCTTCATAAGACCCTGTATCAAAACTAACTTGAGCTGGAGAGATGGCTCAGTGGTTAAGAGTATATATCGCTCTTAGAGAGGGCCCAAGTTCAGTTGCCAGCACCCAAGTCATCATCTTACAACAGCCTGTAACCCGAGCTCCAGGGGATCTGATGCCTCTGGCTACTGTCAACACCTGTACCCATCATGTACTCGGACCCTCCCTCCAAACTAAAAATAATTAAATCTTTTTGAAAACTTATACATGTTCTTATATATAGCCTAAGTTATATAAATCCTAAAAAAATTAATCTGCAATACTAGGCTGTTCCCCCCCCCCACCACCCCAGAGAAACCTAGCTAATAGCTATACAGCCTAATATCAATGTGGCCTGTGAAGACGCAAGACTTTCCTTCCTGACTAATGACCAGCCCCACCCGTTCCCTAACACACTGACTCGGAAACCTCTTCTGCATTGCTAGTCCCACAGGCGGCTTGCTCACTGTGCAGGTCAGACATTCACTTACTAGAGCTCTGAGAGGATGACACAAGGGTTCAGAGGCGACTGCAGGTCGGAGAGCGCCTCCCGGTAAGCGCTCTGTTTTAAGCACGTGTGCATGGCCTCCTTTCCTTTAGCTCTGTTCAGCTTCATTGCATTCAATTTGATTAAACTATTTAACGTTTTTAACTTATTGAGTGCTTCAACCTGGAAAATAAGATTCCCCACCCCCAAATTCACTTATGGTTAAAAATATGGAATCACGCAGTCACATTCACCAGTAGCTCCAACCAAACATACACAGAATGAGCTGAAGTAAAAACCCTGAGAATAAGAAGGGTTTTACAAACAGTGAGCTTAATTATCATTTATTAGTCAAGGTATTTCTTTTAAATCTTTTGTTAAAAGACATATTATAAACTTGAGAAAAGTAAGCAGGCATCGGATAGGTGTGAACCTGTATTCAACTCTACACTTCACGGAGTAATGGGATTCGAACACCTCCATCTGAACTATTCAGTTTGGCGCAGAATCCATCCACCATTCCTGAAACCGTACTAAGGTACTTAGTGCCTACTTCTGTGTGCTTCTCTATAGTTTGACATAGCCTTTTATGTAGTCCATGCTGCTGAGCCTCTCTAGGAACTATGGTTACGTGTCACCGTGCCTAGAGACACCTGTCATCATCTGTCTGAAATCTACCGTTTTCTTTCTACTGCCAAGACAACAAGAAGAGATTATAATTCAAGGTATTAGTTGTCCAAGATGAAGTTGCTTGCTTTTAAGCTGGTACAGTGGTGCATGCCTTTAATCCCAGTACTCGGGGGTTTGGAGGGGGGCAGACATGGGCCGATCTCTGAGTTTGAGGCCAGCCTGGTAAGCAAAGTGAGTTCCATGCCAGCTAGAGCTGCATAGAAAAATGCTGGCTTAAAAAATTGTTTTTACTTGCTTTTTTAAAAAAGACATGTCTTATTTTTAAGTGTGTATATGTGCCTATGCCTGCGTATATGGGTGTGTACCCACTGAGGCTAGAAGAGGGTGCTGGGTGTGAGCCACCTGACATAAATACTGGGAACTGAACGTGGGTCTGCTACAGAAACAAGTTCTCGTAACTACTGAGTCATCTCTCAGATCTGGAAAAACTTTGGCTTTCAAACAAACAAATAAACAACAACAAAACCTCCAGGAAAACAGCTAAACATTTGACAACAATCTGGCTTAGGTAGCAAGTTCCTGACCAGGCAGGGCAATTACAAGTAAGGTGGTGACCTTACTTGACCCACAAAAGTTCTTGTTATCACCTAATAACTGGGAGTCCATTCATCTTATATAAAACTCATGAGACTACAATAACCATAAACCAGAAGGAAATTTTCATGTAATTAAAACTAAACACAACAAATAATAACAAACACATATAAAGAAAATATCAAATATATGAGGTATACATAAAGAGCTTTGGTTTGTTAATTCCTTATCAGGGAATTTATTTTGTATCATCTTTTCATTTTAAAATTTGCTTTCTGTGCAAGAAAACCATTCAGACTATGAATTGATGTGGATTCTCGCATGTAGTTTCCAAAATTTGGCTGAGACCTTGCTCATACAGAAAAGTAATGGCTCTATGTAGTTTAATGATTAAAAGCAAGACGGCCAGTGCTTGCCAAGTTAGCCAGCTGTCAAAACCACAGGCACTTCATTTTTAACAGCTTCAGGAGCTGCACAACAAGAGAACCAGATGAAAACTGAGCTATGCAAACCAGAGCGTTGTGAACTATTTCAAACTAGAACGTCTTCCAGGTTTGTACGGTTGGGAACTGCTACGCCCCATTGCTAACTGTGCCGATACTCTTTTCCTGGAATAGTATCCTAAGTGGCCATAAGTCAAAAAACACTTTGAAGTGTTTCAACAATTGCCATTTTACAACTTTATAATGATAACAAAAATACCATGGTGGGCTGGCAGAGTACTTGTGGCCAAGCCTGGAGATCTGAGTTCCATTTCCTGCCATAGAGAACCATTCTAACAAGTCACCCTCCGACACCCACCCCTGATCCCTATCCCACCATGGAAAGAGTAGAGTTTTTCTCTAAGAGTAATGACCGGCCCTGGTGGTCCCAGGCCAGCCTGGGCAACTCACTCAAAATAGAATTTAAAAAATAAACAGGGGTGGAGTGAGATGGAGACTGGGCCTGAAGAGATGGTTCGATGGTCAAGTGTGTTTGCTGAGGGCTGGCGTCTGGTTCCCAGCACTCACACAGTCAGCTCACAAACACCTGCATCTGTGGCTATCTGCACATAGGTGTGTATACTGTAACATAGAAAAGAGCTGGGGCTGGAGCTTAGCAATACAATGCTCACCTATGGTGCAAGAGGACCTGGGCTCAGGGGAGGAAGATGGGGAAGGGAAGGGTGGTATGCATGCCTTGTTAGAAAAGTCACACTAAACGCTCCTAGAGAACCAAGAGGATATTCGGTATGCTTGACAACTGAGCAAGGGGAGCCTCAGGGACATAATGAAGCCAAATACAAAGCAACTAACTGGGACCTTATAAGCCTGGGTAGAAAAATCTGGATTTTCTGTGTTATAAAAAAAAAATACTGTTAGGGATTTAAAGAGGAGAATAATATGACTAGATAAAAAGATCACTTAACCAATAACTAATCAAATGTTCACAGGCTGCGCTGGGGAGGGGAGGCAGACAGGAGAGGGTAGGAATGAGAAGCCTGTTGTAGAGGTAGGGAGTAAAAGATAATGGGTCAGATTAGGAGACCACCGTGATTACTGGGTTCCAAATTGTGGGAATAATGATACTGTTTCATGGTGTGAATGAAGATTCTCAGCTGAGTATGTGAGCAAGGAATGGTAGCACATTCTTACATTCCTAGCATCTGGGGCAGGGGGTCAGAGTTCAAGGGCAGCCTGTATTTTACATACATAATAGTTAATTATCAGGTGCACAATTAGAAGGATACTTAAAAACAGTATGAGGTCTTGGCACAGGGTAATTATTTAATAACTTAATGGTAATATCAGCAATACTTCTGCAAGAACATACTACAATTTTAGGTATGAAGATATAGCTTGAAAAGGTAACAAGGATTCTGAACTAGAGAAATCACATATGTATACCTCACTGTATCTTGGTCTAAAAGATGCAATGAAATACATGCATCATAAACACTAAAGAGTTGTAAAGCTTTAGAAACACACTACCCGAAAAGAGTAATGCAGACTATGAAACACTAGAGGCAGAAGATCGCCTCCCTTATGTCCATCATGAAATACATAGACTATTATTAAAATGTAGGGCATCCTATTAATATAGAAAGTATGAGATATGCTTGAACGCTAAGCTGAAACTTATCTTGACAGTTTCCTGAACGCTAAAGGCTAGGAAATAGCTCAGCGGTAGACTGCTTACATGTCAGGTACACAGTTGTGAGTCTATTCCTGAGTGCACCAAGTGCTGAGGACCCCAGCACTCAAAAGGCTGGGGCAGGAGGATCTCCTGACCATGGTCCTACTTGACTAAATAGTGAGTTCAAGGCCATCCTGAGTTTCATGAGACTCAGTCCATTCCCACAAAGTATTGATGAGGTTAGTTACTGAAAGGGCAATGAAATATGTGGCTGGAGAAATTCTATTTGATAAGCTCGATTGATCACTGTGTGCTAAACTGAATTAAAACAGAAGCTCGCACCTGTTTGGAAAGCACTTTCATGTGCCCTACGCTCCCCCGACAGTATGCCTCCAGGATGACACCAAACTGAACGGACACAGCAGGAGTGTGCACCTCTGACCTGCAGAGAAGCAACGTTGAAATGGCTTGTAATCAAACACTTGAGAGTGTGTGTGACCCAGCTCCAGGGGATCTGACACCCTCAAGCAGGCACACATGCAGTCAAATTACCAATGTACATAAAATAAAAATAGTTTTAAAAAAATGAGCAAATGAAGTTAGGAGGGAAACATGACAGTGAAAGTTGGGGAGGAGCACGTAGTGGTAGATTTGATCAGAGCACACATGTAATAGATATATTAAATCAATATCTTTAGACAAAAATTAGTTTGTTAGACAATATTACAATATAACAGTTACTAGTTTTAGTTAAAAATCTAGAAAGTATCATAGACTACTTACCTGAAATACTTTGCCAAATGATGAAAACAAAATTTAGGTATCAAAAAATAAGAGAAGGCACCAAAAAGTGTAAAAGTTCTAGATGGATCAGAAACCATCAAGCTTCTGGCTAGTCTGCTGAGGGTCTTACATCACACTGGAGTAGTTATTAGAGCACATAATGGTATAAAATTAAAATAGAAAAGGCTTACCTAAGATGCCAAAATAGAAACTGCCCAATCCTCCGATTATCAAGTGCTCTTTCTAATAGGAATCTGGAGAGGGCACAGTCAAGAAAAGGCTCGTATTTCAAAACCTGCACCAGCTGTAAAAGATACTGAGAGAGTTCTTCGTCACTGAAAGAAACAAAATCGACAGAAACTCAGCCACCTGTGCCGGAAATGACCCCTCCCTACTATCTGTCACATGCCACTGGCTAATGTGCATGGGTCTCCTGGACCAAGTTTGTCACTACACTTAATGTTCCACGTGATTATACATATAATCTGCCAGGAGTCATGCCCGCTACCTCCAAATAGCCATTTTAACATAATAATTTTTGTTGTGTTTGTGGCATGTATGTGGTGTGTGTATCACAGTGTTCAGAGGACAATGTGGTAGAGTGAATTCTCTCATTCTCTGTTTAGGTAGGGTCCAGGGGTCAATAAAGACATCTGGCTTCCATGGTAAAGCTTCTCTATGTCCACTTATAAAAACTACTAGAAACAAATATAAAAGTGAGAGGCTGCTTCTCCTATTCGTGGGATTTTACATCTCGACTATTACAGAGGTTACATAGTTGTTGGGTTTTTTTGTTTTGTTTTGTTTTTTTTTGTGCTTATCAAACTATTTAAAATAGACCTGATTTTAAAAGCAAGGAGAGATCATAGCCAGAACTTGGGGCAGGAGGATCAGTCTGAGTTTGATAACTAGCTAGCCTGGGCTACACAGTGAGTGCAATGGCAGATCCCTTGAGAAAATAAGCAAACAAACATGTCTCCATCACAGACTACTAACCCTTCTGATTTAGGACAATTAACTATGGGGAAGGAAAGAGGCAACAGAGGCATGGCTGCTCAGTGTGGAAATCTGGCCTCAAGGGCTGGCCTAAGGCAGGCACTTGGACACTTTGATTTCAGAACTCTGTCCTGTAGTGAAAGGGAAGAACGGACTACCTACACCTCACCTGCTCTGCAGCAGCAAGGTTTGTGCTGCAGAGCCGGCAGAGGGCGCTAAGATACGCTCCCACAGAACCAGGCCGCCAAAGTTCGCACAAGCTTCCTCTGGCCCTTACCTTACTAAAGCAACATTCAAGGAGCTCAGATAATTCCTTGCCCCAGGACGGTCCCATTAAAAGAGATACCTCATCTGTCGAAGGCAGCCTACAGCGTACTCCCGGACATATTGGTCTGGATAGTTGAAATCCAGGAGCTCCAGTGCTTCCCTGGGGGGCAGTTTGGGCCAAATCTGCAGGAGCGCCTGAAGCTGTTTAAAATTAAAACTGGGTCAGAAGTATGGTGGACAAAAGTAACTTATCTTTCCTGGTACATGGGAACAGGGATGGTCAAAAGAAAGTAAACGTTTAATTACTGATGCCTCAAACAGTCTAGCAGATGCAGACTAACAAAGGTTGTCTTTGTTTCTGAAAAGTCATATAGAAGTTTAAATGGCCCTTCTCACTCCCAGGCCATCTTGGCGGCTGATCTTGGTTGGGTGTTATCTTGCACATAAGGCAAGAAGATGGTGACCGCAAAGAAGACGAAAAAGTCTCTGGAGTTGATCAACTCTAGGCTCCAGCTTGTTATGAAAAGTGGAAAGTATGCACTGGGGTACAAACAGACTCTGAGATGATCAGACAAGGTGAAGCAAAGTTGGTTGTCCTCGCCAACAACTGCCCAGCTCTGAGATCTGAAATAGAACACTACGCCATGTTGGCTAACACTGGTGCCCATCACTACAGTGGCAATAATACTGAACTGGGCACAGCGTGTGGGAAATACTACAGTGTGCACATGGGCTGTCATCGACCCAGGTGACTCTGATATTATTAGAATCCTGCCAGAACAGACTGTGGAGAGGTAAACAAAGTTTTCCCTTAATAAAACTTTGCCAGAGCTCCTTTTGGGGAAAAAAAAGGTTACTATGTACCTAAGGAAAACAGGAGTCTACAGTGATTAACCACTGCATAATTTAAGAACAAAACAGGTATAAATAGGCCAAGTCTTAAGCTAAGTGAAGATGTATATATTAAAAAAAAGTCAGTAACTTAATATAAAATTACCAAGTTTAGTATGTAAGTATGTGTTTGGTTGTTTTGAGGCAGTTTTTCTGTGTAGCTCTGGCTGTCCTGGAACTCCATCTGTACATTAGGTTAACTCAGAGATCAGCCTGTCTCTCAAGTGCTGAGACTGAAGACATGCACTATCAAGCCCAGTCACTTTTAAATGAATCTTTAAAGAAATCTATTACTTTGCAGATTTTTTTTTAAATCAGCCAGAACACTGAGGAGCTCCTCAAATCAGAATAAATATAAATAATCCACTTTAAAAAACGGAATTGCGTACATTCTTTTTAATGGCTACTGAATCCTATCACAAATGCTAACCGGACCTTAGACAACAAGACTCTCTGGGCAGGAGCTGTAGCTGCAAGTGAAAGACACAGTTGTGGGCACACCCAGTCCTCTGAAGAGGAACCCTGCCGTGCCTCTGTGACATGTGGAGTCCTGCTCCTGTGGGTCCAATACATTTACAGGACAGAGTCTCAGAGGGACAGACAACTGGGAATGAAACTTGTTCTGACTGAGAGTGGTAAAAAGTTTGATTTGTAGTAATCAAATCAAAGCTCAACACTTGATAAACCTTCCTCTAGTATTTGATATCTCTTGTTGGGTTTTTCTTGAGTATCCTGTACCACGGGCAAGGTCAGTGCTGGATCGCTATGCTGACTAGATCATCGTGAGGAGAAGGTGTTCCTTGAGCTCCTCAGAAGCAACTGTGCCAGCATGGTGGCACATGCTTTTAAACCCAGCCCTTGGGAAGCAGAGATGGATGGATGTCAGTGAGTGAGAGACCAGTGTGGTCTATACAGTGAGTTCTAAGCCAGCCAGGCTTACAGAGTAAGACCCTGCCTAAAACAACAAACCACTTGGGGTTCTATGATGAGACTGGTAGACTTGACTATCATCCATTTTGACAGATGGTGGCTCCCAAACTACTGTTCCAGTTTTGTTAATATAAGGCCTGGTCCCCTCACCCTGACTCCAGGATTTCTCAAGTTACACGGGATATGTAAAGGTTTACAACCTCATCCAACAAGTTAGGTAGCATGGTGCACATCTGCAATCCCAGTACTTGAAGGTAGAGACAGAAGGACTAGGCATTTGAGAGAGGCAAAGCTATATAAGTAAGAACCTATCTTTAAGAGAAAACAAAAACACCCAACAAATGGAAATACTTCTAAGGAAATACATTTTACACAAAATCAAAGACTAATGTATACACATGTATATATACTCTCTCTCTCTCTCTCTCTCTCTCTCTCTCTCTCTCTCTCTCTCTCTCTCTCTCTCACATACAGAAACTGTTTTTGCTATTTGGGGAAAAGAAAGTGGAGGGAAAGAAGACAGAGATGGGAGAAGAACAAGGAATTTTCTCTCACCTGAGCAACATCTTCAAGTTTATTCCACTTGATTGACAGGAGTAGTTTTGGCAGTGACTGTGGGAAATTTTCTCTGCAGTCTTGCCGTAGGGTCCAAATAAGGTCCATTTCATTCTCACACAGTTGAGACAGGGGGTCCCTGTCCAAGATTTCTTTCAGTACAGCAAGAAATTTTTTCCCACCACGACTCTTTAAGAAAATAAAACAGTCATTATGGAATTTAACTGTGCAAACCAGAGGCTCAGCAAATTTATATACAATGACTTTATAATTGTGAGCCTTACAAACTGAAATTCTGTACAAAGATAGATGAACATGAATCCTTTTAAAAAGTTTACACTGCTCTGTATTAATAGGTTATATGCTATGCATAAAGGTTCTTTTGTAAAAATCCAAGTGCAAACACTAGATGGCACTATTGCTTTAGGTTAAATATATTCCATCATTTAAATAGCTTATAAATTCACTATTATTTGAGTTAGTTTTTCCTTTAATTTGCTCTGTAGATCAGGCTAGTGGGCCTCTGCTTCCCAAGTGCTAGGATTAAAGATGTGCTGGGTGGCAAGCACTTTTATCTCCTGAGCCAACTCACCATCTCCTGAGTTCTACCAACCCCCAGCACCACCCCCATAGCCCAAACATGTAACAAGTAAAATAAAAATAATAAGCAGAGACCTTTGCTTGTGCCTTGGCATAAAGGCATAAAATTTGTATAAATTAGAAACCCTGTGATTGGAACTGGAGAGATGGCTAAGAGGTTAAGAGCACTGACTGCTCTTCGAGAAGTCCTGAATTCAATTCCCAGCAACCACATGATGGCTCACAACTGTCTGTAATGGGATCAGATGCTCTCTTCTGGCCTACAGGCATACATGCAGACAGAGCACTATATATATACATACACACACACACACACACACACACACACACACACACACATACACACACACACACACACAAATCTAAAAACAAATAACCCTATAATCACAAACAGTAAAACTCTATAGCCTTGGAACATTTACTCAGTTGCAAAGCACTGGCTCAATTCACAGGACTCCATCCTAACACAGAAATGAAGTAGTTCCCTAGTGATGTCGTGAATCCAGCATTCAGAAGGAACCAAAGTGCCAATAAACGCAGGTGACCATGTTTAAATAGCAGCAAAAACAACAAAGCCACCTTCCACATGTGGCATGGTACACCTGCAATCCCAGCACTTAGAAGGATGAGGCAGGAGATTCAGGGGAGTCCAAACATCTATCTTCTGCTACACATAAGTCTGATGCCAATCTGTCTAAAATGTGGTGGGGGTGTGAATATGAAATGCATATGGACCTAGCAGGGACCCGTTAGTGAGAGAATGCAGCTGTGACGAGGAATTGGGGCCTTCAGGCTCAGGGAGCAGTGAGGTGCTAGGTACAGTTCTAGGGAACTCCAGCTCAGATTCAAAGCGTGGGTTGGGGGGGGGGTCAGCTAGAATTTGGAGTAAGGTATCTGCCTGAAGAGGAAACAGTGTAGCTGGCCATGCATGCCCCTATGTTGCACTGTGACAGTAATCCTGTCAGCAGGTAAAAGTGTTGGGCCCTTGGGAACTACCAGGTCCCAAGATACTTGGGAATCTTCATATGTAGGAATCTACATCCTGAAGGCACATTACAGTGAACAGGCAGATAACCAGAGTTTAAAAGTGTAAGAATACAGAAAGCAGAAATCTGCATCATTGAGGAAAATGGAGAAGGCTGCTTGTTCCAAGTAAGAACCTGAGCTGGAAGCTATCTCAATGGAGGTAGTGAGACACTTGGTGTGCCAACACAAAGACCCAAACTTTGACCCCCAGGATCCCTGTGAAGACCAAGCCATGTCTGCATCTGTAACCATCCATGGAGAAGACGAAGCAGGTAGATGACTTCCAGTAGCTTGCTAGCTGGTCAGTCTAGATACCACCTCACAGTGACTGGACTCTGTAGGAAGCAGTAAGATTTAACACTTTGTTCTACTGAAGAAGGTCCTCACTGAAGATGTGTAGTGTGTAATATTCAAAAACAACACATGCTATCTGTTCCCAGCCCTGGAATTATGTGGTGCACTAGCAGCTACTGTGGGCCACTGCCCTGAACGTATGCAGAAAAGGGCTTCCCATCCAAGTCATACGAGCCACTAACACCGAGCTTCGCTTAGCCAGCAATGGGCTGTGCACACTTATCCATACCAGGACTTCTTCGGGGTTAAGTCTCCCACACGTTCATTAATTACAACAGACAAAGTAAAGGCCTCCACACACGGAGCTCGATACTCACTGACACGTTAGCACTGTCTCCACTGGCAATCTCAGCTGCCTTCTCGATGATCTGTCGGAAAAAATAAAAACTTACACTTCATCCTGATATTTGTAAAACGGATAATGTGCACAACTATGTTTGATTTGAATTACAAGAGACTGTAAATGCTTGGCACTCAAAACCTTTATAAATAAAAAATAAGTAAAAACATAGAACAACCCCCAAAATCAGTGTTCACCCAAGGGCTTCAAATCCCCTGACAACACGGAAACCATGGCGTCACTGAGGGGACTGCAGAGCAAAGCGCTTGCAGACTGCTCCTAGATAAGGAAGAGTTGCGAGGGTGGGGGCTGAAGGACCGCTCAGTGGTTAAGAGTACTTGCTGCTCTTCCAGAAGACCTGGTTTGCTTCCCAGAACCCACATGGTAGTTCACAATCATCTGGAAATGCAGTTGCAGGGGATCTGATTTTACCTCCCTGGGAACTGCCGGCATATGGTACACAAATATTTGTGTCAGCAAAACACTCCACATATAAAATAGGAATAGTTTTTTAAAAATGTTAAAGGGTTCTAAGGGAGAGAACCGCCTACCCTCCAGCAGTCTGAGCAGGTAGAAGACACACAGCGGCCCACCGGCTGCCAGGCAACGTGGATGAAGGAGAGCATCCAGAAACCAGCCTGCAGCCACCTGGCATGGCCATGCTGTACACTTGCCATGGAGTGGGCAAAGAAAGACACCCAGAGGCCCACCAGCCAGGTGGCCTGCCCACAGTGGGAGCCACCGCAATGTGCAAGTGGTGGTCAGATGGGAGAGAAAGAGAGCACAGCAGTTCAGCATTATGAAGAGCTAGAACTGGAGACCCGAGGGCAGAAAGGAGTAGCCTGCTGTGAGTAGCCAGCACAGCCACCTGAGGCCAGGGTGAAGTCCTAGCCAGTACTGCCACCTGAGGGCCGTGTCTGGGCCTGTGTTGATGTGCATGGCTTATATGACCATAGAGATCTGGCAACCACCTGGGCAGTACGGTGGAGCTGGCCCTGGTAACAGGCCTTGGGTGAGCTGTGAGCGTGAGAGAGTTGACTCTGCCAGCCACTCATATGCCATGAGGTGGTGTGGAAACGGTGTATGTCTCCCCACCCGCTCCTGGTTCTCACCATCAGCAGGAGTTAGGAGAGCGGATGACCTGGTCCTACCTACTGCGTGGAGGGCAGCAGCACTTAGAGCAGGCTCTGAACATGCCTGGGCAATGCAGAGGAGCTGGCTCTGGTGACACAAGTGCAAGTGAGCCACTTGGAGAGTATGAGAGCTAAGAGACGGAGAGCTCGCCCTGTTTCTTGCTGGTTATGGCACCGGGTGAGCTACCCAGGAAAGGGCTGGAGAGTTCATCCTAGTGGTATGGATAAGAGAGAGCTGGTGGGCTGTCAGCTACCACCCATGCCCAGACACCTCATTTATGAACTGCTAGAGTACACAAAGGCCAGCATTCCTGATCCAAAGCTGCAGGACAACAGGATGTCCAAGGAGAGTCCTGGTGAGGACCCGATATTGATAAGATATCAGAAGCCAGAGGCCTTGAAACAGACCAATGACTCACTACGGTGAACATTTACAAGGTGACACACTACCGCTCCCAGGATGTTTTCTATGATTTCTTTCTTTGTTTTTTGTTGTTGTTGTTTATTTTATTTTGCTTTGTTGGGTAGGGGGAGGTTGCAAGGGCACATAGAAAGGATGGGAGAGGAATGAACTAGGGTGCATGCTGTGAAACTCACAAAGAATCAGTAAAAAGGTTTTAGAAAAGTTACTCACAAGTAAGCCTTGTTACATTTGACTTTTTACAGTTAATAGACATCAAGGGCTAAGGTATGTATAAGTCAAGAGGAAAGCATTTGCCTAGTTAGTATGTTCGAGGTCCTAGAAGACGCAGAATCTACAGCAAGTGTGAGTCCAGTCTACTGAGGGACACAATGTAATAGAAGGAAGGATGGCAGAGAGCAAGCAGGAGAGGGGGAAACAGCAAAGCAGAACTAAGACTGCAAGCCACAGGTGGGCGGAGAGCGGTAAAGACCCTGAGAAGCACGGACGGACGCAGTGGATGCCGAGAAGCAGTTCCCAGTTCCCCCACATAGGGAGGGCTTGTGCTCGTGAAAAGACTGGAACATACCAATGTGGGAGACAGGAAAGGCTCGGGAGTCCCAGCCTGTGACTGGAGTCTGTTAAAAGTGGTCATTCCCAGCCTGCTCCACAGGGTGGTTTCTAAGGTCAAGTGAGAGTAGTCACCACTAAGCAATGGTCATAAAATTCCCTCGTAAAACGGGAGATAAAGAAGACAGTGGCAGAGCTGAGAGTAAGCTGGACTTTAGAGGCTTCTGCCTTTTACAAACGGATGACTTATTTGTAGTCATCATAAAACTCACGGAGACAGGACTGATCAAGGTCTGCCAGGCAACCTGACACAAAAGACATTTTAAATGTAGGCTAGACGGAGCCACACGGTGAGGCCCGATTCAAAGAGAAGAAAATCAGGGTTGGGCCAGGGATATAGCTCTACCGAGGAGGACTTCCTCACACCTACTGTTTCAGTACTCGGGAAACTGAGGCAGGGGAGCCGAGAGGGAGGATTAAGGACGACAGAGCAACAGTGAAATTATACATGTAAAGAAATTCGGCTTCTCTAAAATGTGATACATGCGAAGTATCCGTGGAGCGTGTTAGATGTGTGGTCACACACCATGGCTGACGATGGAGCACATGAAGCAGTGACTTAGGAACAAGCTCTGGTCTAAGGACAGCTTCTGGAGCACAGACATGGACCACTCACCACATTTACTTTCTTCCCTACTCGGTGTGTGTAAAAGTGGCGAGTTCTTAACACAGCAGTGGTTTTAAGAAGCACAGCTCTCTTCATATGGTTTTAAATTACCAGTCAGACTAGTACTTTAATCATATTTTTAATTCATTTGCTTTACAAACTGGTGCTTGAACCCAGGATCTTGCACAGGCTGGGCATGCACTCCACTGAGCTATATCCCCAGCTCGCTTTTTACTTTTGTTTTGGAGAAAGAGCCACATTATAAGTCTCAGGGCAACCTGGAGATCACAATTCTCCTGCCACGGTCTCACCAGTACTAGGATATAGATGCAAGGTGCCATACTGAACAGAAAAACTTGTTTGTTTGTTTTTGTTTTTTTCTAGACAAGATTTCTCTTTGTAGCCCTGGAACTCACTCCATAGACCAGGCTGGCTTCGAACTCAAGAGATTCATTCACCTGCCTGTCTCCCAAGTGCTAGAATAAAAGGGGTGTGCTACTAATGCCCAGCTGAAAAACACTCTTAAGGACCTTGTAATGATAAATTGGATCTTGGATGGATTCAACTGATAAAGTTCAAATGAATAAAGCAGCACTCAACTACATCAATTAAATCTGCATAAGACTAAAAACCATCTCTGGGACTGACTGAGTGCACACACATAACTGCATTTGAGTTCTGCTTAGCATGTATGAGGCTGTAAGGTTCAATATCACTAGCTCCCCCACTGCTACACCACACTCAAGTCTCTTTTATACAAGTTTGGTAATGCTCAGCATGAAAATGAACTGAGTTTGTAAATGAATTAATTTAAATACTAATTAGTACTTTAAATGTAGTCTTTTCTCACTTAGGCCAAGAAATTGATTGCACATATTTTAGAGATTTGTCCAAAAATTTTTGTATTAAAATCAATACCAATTATACCAAGAAGAGAAAAGAATGTCACACCTGAAAATCAAAACATTTTAGAGGCTGGAAATATTTATTTCTCAGTGGTTAGAAGCACTTGCTCTTCCAGAGGACCCAGATTCAGTTCCCAGTACCTACATGGTAGCTCCTAACAGTCTTGATGCCAGGTTCAGGGAATCTGATGCCTTCGGACCTCCTGTACACCAAGCACATTCATATTCATAGGCAAAATACATACCCACATAGAGTTACCAACGAAATACATAAGCATTAGGGAAGGGCTGGGTGCTGCTCAGTGGTTAGGGACGTACCTCGAAGACCTGTGCTCAATCTCTAGCCAGAGGGGGAAGGGAAAGTACAAGGCCTTAGCTCTCTTAGCATATGAAACAAACCATTTCAGCCCTGTTTCAGGAACCAGCAAATAATCTCACTTCAGAAACATGCATGCAGCTGGAATACTAAGGATTATTTTAAAACACCTCTTGGAAGGTGGAGGCAGGAAGACTGTCAACTCAAGGCTAAGTGTGAACTACACAGTGAGTTGGTGGTCATTCTGGCTAGAGTAGGACACTGTCTCAACAGCCACGGCCCTCAAAGTCCTGACAACAGCAGTCTCTCTTCTTCTACTGTATCCGTAAATCTGAAGACACGACATTTTCCACAACTCAGTGAACATTCACAGTTATGTGTGAATATATCCAAGAGACTCTTTACCTTAGAAAAGAACTCAGTTAAAGCTCTCTTTACAAACACGGCTCCTGAACTCCAGAGACGCCGCATTTCACTTGGTCGGTGATAAGCGAAAACCAAGTGCCATGTTGTACAGCCTTCCTGTGGGTCTCGCTGCCCGTGAACAGTTACGTAGCTTTGAAAGAGAGCTGGGCATGCTGAGGCCGGGTGAACACTTTCACCTGGCAATAATGCCAGTCCTCTGAGCATCCTGGCCCTTTAATGAGCTCACCTTATCGAAGGGGGGGTAGTAATAAGGCTGCTTCTTATTCTCTGGAAACTTAATATGCAAGGCGGTTGCATTCTCAGCATATGGGTTCGTCTGCACAGTCCCCATGGGGTTCAGCATTTCTTCCAGCTCATCTAAAACAGGCAAAGAATCTGGATTCTTATTTGGATAGTTAAGAAAATGGTTTTTTTTGGAACTAAACTTTAAAAACAAGTCTGGAATTAGTCTTCCTTTATGAAAATGTCCTAAAGGTTGTGTCACCCAAGCAAGTTTAGCATACTGTATCAGTAAGCCTTTGGGCACATGAGAAGAATTCATTCCACTTGATCATCAAGCTAAACCTAAATGGAGAACAAATGCTTTTGCTGTTTTCCATCTCTGCAGAGCATTCATTCACCAGTCAGGACAACGATAAGCAATAGGCTTGCTATAAAGAAGACACTGTCGCTTAGGTTTCCTTAAACCTCTACAAAAATCAAATGTTTAAAGCACCAATACGCTCATTAGAATTATATATATATATACACACACACACATAATATGTATCATGTTAATATAGCATGCTTTATATAATTATATAATGCAATATATACTGCGTATTATATATAATATACATATGTGTATCTACACACAATAATTTCACGACTATAGCAAAATGCTCTCTGTAAGTCAATGTGGATACAAATAACAGGTAGCTGGGTGTCACAGACTTTTAATCCCAAGAATCTGGATGCAGAGGCAGGTGGATGTCTGTGAGTTTAGCATGACCAAAACAGTGAGTTTCAGGTCAGCCACATAGAGACCCTGTCTCAAAAGAAAGAAAGAAAGAAAGAAAAACAACAAAAGAGAGTAAGTAAGGAAGAGAGTGTTTTTGTTTTTTACTGAAGTCCGACGATAGTGAGTCAGAGAAGCACAGAGCGGAAAGACACTAGCTGCTCACAGGACTAATCACTGCCCTTAAGATGTAAACCTTAGCCAGTGCTGGGGGCACACACCTTTAATCCCAGCAGGCTGGAGGCCAGCCTGGTCTACAGAGTTCTAGGACAGCCAGAACTACACAGAAAAACCCTGTATTAGAAATTAAGAGAAAAAGAAAAAAAGAGAAACTCTTACCAGGAAACGAAGACCAGCTGTGCAATATTACGTCTCCAGATCTCAGCTGTCCTTTAAAGTCAAAAACCATGGTATTTACCCACGCGACAGGATAATGCTGTTGGAAAAGGCATTGCATAAATAAACCCAGAATGGACTTCAAGGCTTCACAAAGCCCATGTTTCCTGTTTTAATGTAAGTACTTGAAACTTCTGATGTTCTGGGTAATTTCCAAAAATTCATGCAGATTGAAAACAATACAGTAGCCATTTCAGTATCTTTATAACTTTTCAGAACAATTCTACAAGCCAATGAATATACCACAATAAAATGGTATGCACACAAAACGGAAACATTTCTGAAACTGGGGGAGAGTTTGTAAGTGATTACCACAAGGTAGGTGGCACAGTAGATCCTAGCACGGGAGGAGGCAGTGCCTCTACAACTGCAGGAACCACTTACACGGCTAAGAGGGGCACTTTTCACGAGTGGTGGCTCACACCTGCAGGGCTACAACACTAAAGATGAGGAGGAAAATCTGGGACCATAAGCACTCCCTCTGCTTATTATGATATATCCTACTAAAAATAAATCAATGTCTCAAACATCATAGAAGGGCTGCTTCCTTTGTGGGTTTTTTATCTTAATCATAAAAATTAATAATTAATAATAAAAAAAGTTTCAAAAATGTGTGTGTGTATCTAAGAACACACACAATTATTTGTTTTTATGTACATTTAAAGACTTTGACCTGGGCTGGCCTTAAACAGGCTATTTATGAAATCTCTCCAAATAGATTTGAGAAAAGAACATAAAAAAGATATGAACATAGAAGCTAAACATCTCCTTGAAATTAGTTCTTAGGGTTCAAGTCACACAAAGTAATTTAACTTCTGTTATTCAATTCTCCCAGAGCTTTAAAATGTTGCATTATATAAATAATTTTCAGAAGTTATTTCTTTACCACTTTCCCAGCTTTCCGGATGGTCTGATATTTAGAGGGATTAATAGTTTTTGTTGATTTCTTCGTTTTTACTTTATCCAAAACTGCATAAATAGCAAAACATAATCGAGCCATTCTTGGCAAGTCACAAATATTAATATCAAATTCCAGTTGTTCATTCCAAATATGGTCATTCTTTCCTGATATCTCCGAGCTTACGACGGTTTTGCACAGGAGCTCGGTGCCGTGAAAAAGCCCGGCTCTGACATGAACCTGTGACGGGAGAAGGAAACAACTGTGAGTATTGCTCAAGGACAATGACAACACTGAAAGCCACACAACAAGGGTTACACACTCGCCTACTGGTGTCGGCAAGCACTCACTACACAGTGCTGAGGTGATCTGGTTTTCCCTTAGTAAGTGGAGTAGTTACAACAGCCAATACTGGTCAAAACACCAGTGGTCTCTAATGAAGAATGGAACTAAAGAGGGTTTCAAGGTTAGCCTCAGCTACACAGCAAGTTTGAGACCAGGGTGGACAATGTGAGACTCTCTCTCAGAAAACCTAACCAAACAAGAGGAAAAATAACTTATAAATGCATTATCATCTGTTATCAAGCAGCTAAAGATATTCTACCTGTATGCACCTATATGCATCACTCCGTTTTTCACATACAGGACAATGCAGAGCATACATAAAATGTCTAGTAAGATTTACTAGTGCCAGGGTTGTAGCTTTTGTGGCAGACTACTCGCCTAGCATACACAGAGCCTCCAATGTGGTTCCCAGCACTGCGTGTGAATTAAAATGAACATCTGTGGCTACTCTTCACTCCTGCATCTTTAGTGGTACCCAACATGGAGTCCAGGAACTGCTTGCCAGCACAAGAAATGCTATGGGAAATGAAAACGAATTGACTTCACCTGGCCCCTGTAAACAGATGTCCTTGTGCTCCTGTGTGTGCCACTAGAGGAAGAGGCCTGCACTGCGCGTCCACTGTACTTTTAAAGATGAGTTCTCTCGGTAGACTGGACCTTATTAATTCAGCTTGGCTGGCTGGCCAGCAAGCTCCAGGGATCCACCTCAGAAGAGTAATGGGTTCTCCTCTGAGAAGCCTGTACTCAGTATCTCGGCACATCTGACTTTCTGTCTCCCAACCCTCATACTGAAACGTGAACCTTTAATAAAAGATCCCTGTACTGGGGTGGTGGGGTCAGGTAGATCTCTGAGTCTGAGGCCAGCCTGATATATAAAGCTCCAGGACAGCCAGGGCTACACAGGAAAACCCTGTCTCAAAAAACAAAACAAAACAAAACTTAAAAAGAAACAAAATAAAAACCAGTGAGGAGCAAAAGTAGAAATAAAAGCAGCTTTACAGGGTGGAGACTGTAGACCTGCTTAATGCAGCGGAGCCTCCCAGCGGAGCCTCCCAGTGGAGACTCCCAGTGGAGACTCCCAGTGGAGACTCCCAGTGGAGCCTCCCAGTGGAGACTTGTGTCAGCAGCACCATACACAGAACAAATGAAGACAAATGCCTTGTATCATCTTATTCATATGATGCATGACACATATTTGCTCATTAAATAATCATATATGGGATTTAACTGTTTGACATGGACTGGAGGCCTGATGTTTACAGGTAGATGATCCTCGTGTTACTCAAAAGCTCACTTCTCTGCCCTCGAGTCTCACTTCGCTCAGGACACACACTGTAATACTTATGTCTGTGTGAGTGGGCTTACCGTTTATTCTCTCCTTGTCAATAAAAATACAATAAAAAAAAAATCAACCAAGGGCGGGGCAAAAGAGAATGAGTGGAACTTCCACCAGCCAGGGTAGGGGAAAGAGAAGAAAGGCAGATTCAGCCACAAGGAGGGAGAGAGGAGACATCCTGGGAAAATACACCTCAGACTAATACTAAAATGCAAGTATCTGGAGGAATTTGGCTTGGAGGTAGTCCAACTATCCTAGAGGATTAAAATAAATAAAACAATGACTGCCAGGTATTGCGCAGTAAAGCTTCATTAAATAAATCCTGGTCTCTCTGTGTCATTACTGGGGAACTGGCTAGGATAAAGTGTTAACTTACTGAATACGGTTCTATTAATATTATTTGTTACTGTAGGTTGTCACATCCCAGATTTGCCATTCAAATGGTGGTCCACCTTGCTTCCAACTCCCCAGGCGCTCTGTCCTGGCTCCTCTGTTCCTTCCCAGAAGAAACTATCTCAGCATCACTAGCTTATCAGCAGGCAGGTCTCCTCCATACCAAACTCACAAACCTTCCTTCCATAACCACTGATGCTTTCTACCACACTAAGAATAGCATCAGCATCCATTTAGACACCTTTGTCTTTCATCTTCAATCCATCATAGAAACCAATTAAAATATATCTACAGCAGGATCTTAAATGAAGACAGCAATAATTCAGTTACTGTTAAAAGCATATTTGTACTGTGACCATGTTCTGGAAAGAACATGAATAAAGTAATTTATAATTGGATACCAGGAATATTAGTGACTGTCAACCCCTATATGACTTTTGATTTTACTTTTGCTATCTTTTAAATATTTCTAAATTAATATTCTAGGAAGCATTTAAAATGATTAGACTTTTTAAACTGAAAACCTTATTTAGGACCAGTGTTCAGCAGGTAAAGATGCTTTGTTACTATTCTTGATCCCTAAGACCCACACAGTGGAAAGAGAAACAATTCCCACAAGTTGTTTAACATCCAAACATGTATGTGCAAACACAAAATAGAAGGATGGAAGGAAGAATAGATGGAAGGAAGAATGGATGGATGGATCGATGGATGGATGGAAGGATGGATGGAAGGATGATCGATGGAAGGAAGAATGGATGGATGGATGGATATTTTTTCGAAGTAACATGATTGACTTCTAGTCTGCACTTGCACACACACACCCATACAGATACATACATGTACAGAATGCAATAAATGAGGCTGCATGTGTAGTCTCTGTAAGTGGATGCAGACAACAGGACCAAGAGATCTAAGTATTGAAAGCCAGTCTACTCACCTCAGGAAAACAATCTGGAGCTAGATAGACAACTGTTCTTATGGAAGACAGAGTCAAGTTCAGTTCCCGGCACATAGTGCCTAGAACTCCAGCTACAGATATGACACCTTCTCCTGGCCCCCACAGGCAACTGCACTTATGTGCACACACCACACACATATGAATTAAACGTAAAATAAACCTGCCAGGTATAATGGCATGCATCTTTAATCCCAGAATTTGGTGGGTAGATCTCTGGGAGTTTGAGACTAGCCTACTCTAGCAAGTTCCAGGCTAGTCACAGCTAGACAGTGAAACCCTGTGCCAATCAATAAACGAAGCAATCTTTAAGAAAATTGGTCCTTGGGCTGGAGAGATGGCTAAATGGTTAAGAGCACTGACTGCTTTTTCAGAGGTCCTGAGTTCAAATCCCAGCAACCACATGGTGGCTCACAACCATCTATAATGAGATCTGATGCCCTCTTCTGGTGTGTCTGAAGACAGCTACAGTGTACTTCTACATAATAAATAAATCTCAAAAAAAAAAAAAAAAAAAAAAAAAAGATTGGTACTTCTTTTTGGAGTGGGGGTGAAAAACACAAGGGAGGAAGGAAACATGCTATCTAGCTTCTGAATTCCTTGGCTCCAAAATTCCTGGCAGTACCTGCTTTCTCTGTCCTGAAAATCTAGTCACACTTTGAATTTGTCTTCTCCCACATCCTAGTACCCATAAACCACTAATTCTTTTATTTCATGTTTTTACATTTTACTCATTTTCTTTGTGTATGAATGTATGTGTCAGGGCATGTATATGGAAGTCAGTGGAAGCTGACTCTCCTATCTTGTGAGTCACAAAGATGGAACTTAGGTAGCCTGGTTTGACAGCAAGTACCTCGGCCTTGTGCCCACTGTAGGCGTCTTCCTTTATTTACCTGCTGTGACAACTCACTCCAACACTTCCAAGGGGAGACCTCACCTTCATGAACTCTGTTTCACAATAACACACATTCCCTCAGCTGTTCTGCCTGCACTGCACCAGAACTCCCAGGTCCCCTTCCCTGTCACACTCTGGAAGGCCGTATCTGAGATCAATCTAATTACTGTGAACAGACTAGCACTGACTGACCTGGGTCACTGGGGGGGCCACCCCTTACCTTGTCCTCACTCTTCAGTACTACACGACTTTTACTCTCGTGAGATGAGCCAAATTCAGTCAGTAAGTACAAATGTTTCCAAAGCCTGGTAAGCTATCCTTAGAGAGGATTCCTGTTACTTGATGGATTATCTTGACATAACAGGTTACCTTCTGTAATCAAGTCAATTTAAAAGTTGTACCATATTAGATCAATGAGACAGTGTCTCATTATTGGTTGAGGTATATTTTTTTAAATATTAAGATCAAATCATGTACCTAATATAAAGACCAGGTTTTGATCCTTAAAAAGCGGAGACACACCATTGGCAATATAGAGTTAATTCATTTAGGAGTGGTACACTGGAATGGGCTGGCAGAGCTTGGAACCTAAAAGTCAGATGTTTTTATGGCTACTGAAGACACTGCACATCTTCATAAAGGCATAAAGGGTGGGTACCATGGGCCATCTGCTCCGTGGGATCCCTGGTGAGGAACTTTGTGCCCAAGGAGGACTTTAACTCTACCCTGAACTCGTATGATCTTTATTTAATTACTCACTTTTCAAAATAGATGTTTCATATTTATTCATTTTATTTAATGCTTAGGAGTATTTTGCCTGAATATATGCATGATGTATGAGGTGTCAGATCCCTGCAATTGGAGCTAAAGATGGTGTCATCTACCATGTGGGTGCTGGGAGCTGAGCTCAAGTCCTTTCTTTGCAAGGGCAGCCAATGAATGACCTTAACCACTGAGCTACCTCTCCAGACGTCTTTATGTTTTCTTTGAACTCCTGAACCTCCTGCCTCCTCCAAAGTGCTGGGACCACAGGGATGCTCTACTATACCCAGCAGAGCAGAGTGTATTCTACCTAATCCTACCTTAAGCCCAGTATGAACACACACACACACACACACACACACACACACACACACACACACTCACACACACAATTTTCAAAGGGCACATGATATATTTGATTTGTTTGGAAAATTCAAATAAAATAGAATGGCCAAGTGCCATTGCCTGAAATCAGGTTGAGGTCTCCAAGAATGATTCTGTTCAACTGTACTGCCAACCATACTTTAAATCTACCCAGTGAAAGACATGGCTTTATATACTACACTAACTCACTTACTATATCACCCGATGCATCTGCTTCATAATGATTCACTAAATGTACTTTGTTCGATTGATAAAATCACCAACTGCCAGATCATAAACGACTGCTTTTATTTTATGAGATTATGAATATCATAACTAAGTTTTCCCTTTGTTTTGTCTATTGAGTATATAAATACCTAAATATGTGGCCTACCAGACAACTAATCATATGAACACACAGGAAATACATTTTCTTTAAAGATACTATCTCATGTAGTTCAGGCTGATATGTGGATAATCACTAAGAAACTAAAACAAGCACCCACCACATGTGTGATGAATAAGTATTACTTAATAATAGCTTAAAAACAATACAAGAGAGAACGCCCAGAATCTCAACACTCAGGAGGCAGATGTAGGAGGCTCTCTGTGAATTCAGCCTGGTCTGCAGGGCAAATTCTAGGCAACCAACAAACTTCTGCTGGGCCTTAGACACAGGGAGTGGTGTGGCACTGTGGGTATTATGGGTGACTCGGCTTACAAAGCCCCAAAGACTCAAGTGCACTGGCTAGAGAAGCCCTCTGCTGGCTGTCAGCAGCCAGAGACCAGTGTGATCTGAGAAAGAATAACAAGGAACTAGTCTAACTTGGGCTTGGTTATAATAAAGACCTATAAACCCTAAAGAAATGTGCTGGACAGAATTTAAAAATTATTATTTAATGTCCTATTATGATTTATTTAAGAGGAAGTCATTTCTGCTTGAGAATTATGGTAACTCACTAAATAAATTTGAAAATGGTTAGAGATAAGTAGATGTTTTAAATGGTTTACATAATAAAGTGATGAAAACTTTATTTTCTGATTTTAGAATCCTGATATTGTAACAAAGTTTCTTTTTGGAAAAACATAACATATGAAACTGATTTTGTTAAAAAAACAAAGCAAACAAAAAATAACTGTCCCTGTTCCTAATATCTGAGTCTCTTTCAGTATTTCCAAACCTTGAGAATTTTCAAGTGTCGTCACGCACCCTACAGTCACACTTTATTCTCACTGTATTAAAGTTCTGAGACACTTCCTCACAAGTCCTAAAACAGTGGAAAACAAGAGAAGTAGGCTTTGTCATGCAAAGGAATGGCAACTGTGCTACAACAGGGACCTGTCAAGCCAACACACACCACATTCCTATACTCACCAAGTAAAAATGTTGTGTTGGGCAAGATTTGAACCTTTTCACAACATCAACACTTTAATTTCCTTCTTGTTCCACACTGGCCAAAATCCACTACTTTTTGCCTTTAGGTATCAGACACAAAAAAGAGATAAGTGTATCACTCTGTATCCTTATCACTTGTCGAAAGGAGAACCTATCTCTACTCCAAATTCAGGCACCAAAATACATGGGCTTTTCCCCCTGTATGAACATCCTTCCCCTGTGTGAACATCCTTCCCCTGTATGAACATTTTCCCCTGTATGAACATCTTCCCCTGTATAAACATCCTTCCCCTGTATGAACATCTTCCCCTGTATGAACATCCTTCCCCTGTATGAACATCCTTCCCCTGTGTGAACATCTTCCCCTGTATGAACATCCTTCCCCTGTATGAACATTTTCCCCTGTATGAACATCCTTCCCCTGTATGAACATTTTCCCCTGTATGAACATCCTTCCCCTGTGTGAACATCTTCCCCTGTATGAACATCCTTCCCCTGTGTGAACATCTTCCCCTGTATGAACATCCTTCCCCTGTGTGAACATCTTCCCCTGTATGAATATCCTTCCCCTGTGTGAACATCTTCCCCTGTATGAACATCTTCCCCTGTATGAACATCTTCCCCTGTATGAACATCCTTCCCCTGTGTGAACATCTTCCCCTGTATGAACATCCTTCCCCCATATGAGCATCCTTCCCCTGTGTGAACATCTTCCCCTGTATGAACATCCTTCCCCTGTATGAACATCCTTCCCCTGTATGAACATCTTCCCCTGTATGAACATCCTTCCCCTGTGTGAACATCTTCCCCTGTATGAACATCCTTCCCCTGTATGAACATCCTTCCCCTGTATGAACATCTTCCCCTGTATGAACATCCTTCCCCTGTATGAACATCCTTCCCCTGTATGAACATCCTCCCCCTGTATAAACATCTTCCCCTGTATGAACATCCTTCCCCTGTGTGAACATCTTCCCCTGTATGAACATCCTTCCCCTGTGTGAACATCTTCCCCTGTATGAACATCCTTCCCCCATATGAGCATCCTTCCCCTGTGTGAACATCTTCCCCTGTATGAACATCCTTCCCCCATATGAGCATTCTTCCCCTGTATGAACATCTTCCCCTGTATAAACATCCTTCCCCCGTATGAACATCTTCCCCCGTATGAACATCTTCCCCTGTATGAACATCCTTCCCCTGTATGAACATCTTCCCCTGTATGAACATCCTTCCCCTGTATGAACATCCTTCCCCTGTATGAACATCCTTCCCCTGTATGAACATCCTTCCCCTGTATGAACATCTTCCCCTGTATGAACATCCTTCCCCTGTGTGAACATCTTCCCCTGTATGAACATCCTCCCCCTGTATGAACATCTTCCCCTGTATGAACATCTTCCCCTGTATGAACATCCTTCCCCTGTATGAACATCCTCCCCCTGTATGAACATCCTCCCCCTGTATGAACATCCTCCCCCCATATGAACATCTTCCCCTGTATGAACATCCTCCCCCTGTATGAACATCCTTCCCCTGTGTGAACATCTTCCCCTGTATGAACATCCTTCCCCCATATGAGCATCCTTCCCCTGTGTGAACATCTTCCCCTGTATGAACATCCTCCCCCTGTATGAACATCTTCCCCTGTATGAACATCCTCCCCCTGTATGAACATCTTCCCCTGTATGAACATCCTTCCCCTGTATGAACATCCTCCCCCTGTATGAACATCCTCCCCCCATATGAACATCTTCCCCTGTATGAACATCCTCCCCCTGTATGAACATCCTTCCCCCGTATGAACATCTTTCCTCCCCATAAGGACACCCTACAGTTAATCCAGTGCTCACACTAAACACAGCCTTGGGTCCACAAGCCTTCTCCCCACTTCAGTTGCAGGGTTCATGTTCCAGGTCTCAATACTTCTGATCAATTAGAAATAAACTAGGGATTCCACAACCCTACTTCCAAATTCAGTGTACAGGAAGCAAGACCACCAGTTTATTTTAGTAACTATTAAAAGGGAGAGGGATGAACAGCCCAGTGATGTAGTGACCAACCCCAAATCCATGTGAACTACTAGTTAAGAATTTTTGTTGTTTTTAAAATAAATTAAAGTTGATGTGTATAGATGTTTTGCCTGCATATATATCCATGTACTACCTGGAATTAGAGTAACAAGTGGTCATTAGCTGCCATCTAAGTGCTGGGAACTGAACCCTGGACCTCTGGAACAGCAAGCAGTGCTCTTAACCACTGTGCTGCTTCTCCAGCCTCTATAGTTTTGTTGTTTGGAAATTATGTGTTTTCCCTTGTATGTATGTAAGCATGATTGTCTAGTGTTCGCTGAGGCCAAAAGAGGGCACCAGATCCCTGGAATCAGTTATTTAGAGATGTAAGAGGGCACTTGATCCCCTAGAATGCAGTTAACAGACAGTTATGAGCTGCCATGAGGGGTCTGGGAACCAAATCTGAGTCCTCCAAAAGAGCAGCTAGTACTCTTAACTGTTATACCATCTCCACCCACCCCCCGCCCCTTGTTAGAGAACTTTCATTAGGAGTCCAAAGTAGGCATGAATAATTAATCACTGACCACTGGTCATTAAGTTGTTCACTAGTCTCATGCCTAATCTGTGCTCATCAAGTGAGACTAGGATTTAACCCACTATTTACACCGTATTACTAGTACCTCCGATAACCAGCCCTTATCCTGGGGTTATGTATGTAAGGTTAGGGGCATTTAAGCTCCTGGTAAACTCATTAATTTAAAAACAAAATCAATGAACAAGATGAAATTCTTCAACCACTATACACACACCAAGTATTTTGGAAGTTCTCTCTCAGAACTAGGGACTGTGTCAATTTTTATACTAATCCAGCCAGATATATTGGCGCTTTCCTGATCCTAGCACTTGAGATGTGGTGGTGAGAAGAGAGTTCAAAGCCAGCCTGTACGATATGATATCCCATCCTCACACTGCCCAACTTGCTCACTATAATTAGGATTCTCCTGTCGTTCAGGAAATGACATGAGCTTTGTAAGCTCTGTGCCAGAGACCAAATGTTAATTTGTTACATCACAATCTGTCAAGGGCAGCTTTGTTCTGACTTAAAGAGGAAAACTACCCAGGCATGCCTCGGTGGTGATGATGGCTACGTTAAGTGTGCAAACTCACCACACAAAGTATTTAGTGTCCAAGACAAAAAAAAAAAAAAAAAAAAAAAAAAAAAAAAAAAAGGAAGACAAAAGAATAGAGCTTCAAATTTTTTCTCCTTACATATAGTTTAATTGATTAGGAGTGCTGAAACCCACATCACAGGCTAGGAGGTATTGTGATGGATGACATGTAATATGCCTGTGTCAGGTTTGGGTGCCACAGCCAGCTTCATAATCTGTATGCTTAGATCCTTTGCCAATATGAAAAGGTTTTCTGTGATTACTTCTTTAAGTAAGCTGGGTTTTCTGAATTGTACCCCTTTGCTTCTCTGTCTGGAACCCAGCCTGAATTCTGTAAGAGCTCCTGGAACTGCCTCATGATCCTAAAACCCACAGCATTCTTGCCCACCATTCTTAGCTTCTTGACTCAGGTTTTTGTCTGTTTTAGAGAGATGTTAGGCAATAGCCCAGGCTGGCCTGGATCTCATCCTGCCTCTTCTCCCAAGTAATGGGTTCACAAAAGTGTGTTATCGCATAGTTTTAGCTTTGGTTTCTCAGCTGAGACTTTCTTCCTTTACATATTCTGACTCTGATACACCTGCATCAGCTCAGCGTCCCATTTGATGACTGTCACTGTCCACACAACTTGAAATTTTCTTAGTTTTTTTCTACACCAAGTGCTTCTGAACTCTACCTCAGACATTCTATTAGTAATGAAATGCTGGGTTGTATGCACATCCAATGCAGAGCCCTGCCTTTTTATTTGAGGCACTCCAATGAGCCTTCTAAGTCAGTTACAACTCCAACACCTTCAGGGCTGTGTAGGGCTACTTGCACATGTACGCATACCAGCCAGTCTGAGACTGAAGGCACAGGTCCTCATATGCACAGTCAAGAAATAAGTTGAACAGCATATGAAACTTAACTGTACTTTCCAAACTCCACTTATTCTGTAACCTTACAAGTAATTTATTATAACTACAGTATCTTCTTCATCCAACCAGAAAGTTGGGGTTTTATACGTGTGTATTTCTTGCAAGCTATGCTAGTATTTTCTGTTCAAAAGAAGCAGGGAGAAAAGTTCATAATCATGCACCATACTCTTGGAATTACAATACCTCTAATGGAAAGAAAACTAGCCTGAGATTCCGGATTCTGCCCATCCTGAAAGCTATCCTAGATACTGTGCTGCTGCTGTTACCTACTTAGATACTAGAGTAAATGAGAAGAAACTAACAGAGCTGACCAGATGACTCGGGGTAAAACTATCTCCCACAGAGGAAGGAGAGTACCCATCAACTCCCCAAAGTTGTCCTGACCTCCACACAAATACCATGTGAAAACACTCAAACACATACAATAGATCAAAAAGATAATTTAAGAGATAAAAATAAGATTGAAGCTAAGGTGAGTTTCTGCTGTCTTCCCAACTAGGTTGGCTCCTGACTTCTCTCTATGCCCTGACTGCCTAATGTGATCTGTACTGTGAGCAAGAGTGAGCTAAGGCATCTGCTGAACAGTGAGATGTGATCTGCATGGCAGCACATGCCTACATAAAATGTGTATGTCTGGCAGTATGTGTACGTAAGACACACACGTGCCTATAACCCCAGCAGTTGGGATATAGGACGATCAAGAGTCTGAGGTCATCATTAACTGTGAGTGAGTCTGAGATGAGCCTGGACCACAGGAGCCACTATCACAAAACAAACAAACAAAGCTATGTATACACAAAAGATGAAAGAACACAGAACTGGGCCAAGACTGACCAGGAAGCCAGAGAGCAGAGAGTAGTGCATCATCCCTGAGCAGCTCGAGTTTTCTGCTCAGACCTCAGAGAGCTTTGTGTGACTTCTGGTTTTGTAACTGTGATAGACCGTGCTCTGGTGATCAGATGTGCTACTCACCAACTTCACAGAAGGACATTATCTTCCTGAGCCTGGCCTATCTGGTGATTCTTTAAAGGGATTCTACAGCTCAAATGACTTCTCAGGCTAGGAGTACTCACTGCTTTTACAGAAGGCCAACCTTAGTTCCTAGCACCTAAAAAGGGCAGCTTATAACCTTGGGCACCTACATTAAAATGGCACATGCATACTAACACAAGCATGTGACATGTGCACACATACACATACACACACATATGCATGTACACACACACACACACACACATACACACACACACATACACACACCAGTGGCAGCTATAGTGGCACAAGCCTTTCATCCCAGCATTTAGGAGATGGAAGCAGGTAGATCTCTGTGAGTTGAGACCACTCTGATCTACAAAGTGAATACCAGAATAGCCAAAAAATACAGTGAGTAAAACCCTGTCTCAGAGCCAAATAAACAAAAATAAAGTTTGAGGGGACACCCTTTAGATCAGTAGGGACTTCACTGAAAGATAACAGTTACCAAAATGGGCACAAAAGAAATAGAAAATTTTACTACTTACATAGCCTCTGAGGAAACTTAGACAATTTAAAATTTCTAAATTAACATAATGTGAACAATTAAATGTTTAAATTTTCTTATTTCATTTGTTTATTTATGCATTTATTTTGTACATGTGCATGCATGTATGCATGTAG
Organism: Micromys minutus; assembly: GCF_963924665.1. Classification (NCBI taxonomy): domain Eukaryota; kingdom Metazoa; phylum Chordata; class Mammalia; order Rodentia; family Muridae; genus Micromys; species Micromys minutus. The sequence continues at coordinate 30,592,937 of NC_137956.1, forward strand.
GGCAGCCTGTAGGATTCAGTTCTCTTCTTCCCACACATACATGGGTTCTGGGAGTCAAGTTCAGATCAGGTAGCAAGAACAGTCATCTGCTGAGACAGCTAGCCCATTCCAAATTATGCTCTTTTATGTATTTAAGTGTTAAAGATTACATTTTATTAATTATGTGTGTGTTTGTCCTGTGTGCATGTGAGTGCAGAAGACAATGGAGGACAAAGGTGTCAGATCCCCCAGGAGCTGGAGTTATAGGCAGATGTGAATACAGCCACTCAGTTTGCTGCTGGGAATGGAACTCTGTAGTCCAATCCAATTTTCTTTTCTTTCTTTGGATGGCCTAGGACTTTTGTAGACCAGACTGGCCTCCAATTCATACAGATCTACCTGCCTCTGCTATCACGTGCTGAGATTAAGCCAATGCAACACCAAACCCAGACTTTATATTTCTTTTCTTTTCTTTCTTTCCATTCATTTATTTATTTACTTACTTACTTACTTACTTATGTACTTACTTATTATTTACTTACTTATTGAGACAAGGTTTCTTTGTGTAGCCCTGGCTATGATCTGTAGACCAAAGTAGATCTCAACACACAGAAATCTGTCTGCCTCTGCCTCCCCAGTGCTAGAATTAAAGGCATGTGCTACCACCACCTGGCTGTTTCAAATTTCTTAATGAAAACCCTTTCCACAAAGAAAAATTAAGCATAAGATAGTTTGAAGTATTCTCTCAAACACTGAAGCAAGAAAAATTACTGTATATTACTTTATATTGAGAAAATAGACGAGGCAGAAGGGGAGAGGCTGAAGAAATGGTTGAAGGCAATGGGGGTGGGGAGCTGGGGGAGTGGGGAGTGTAGCTCTAGCTACAGTTCCAAAGGACTTGAATTACACCCCAGCACTCAGGCAGGGTGGCTCGAAACTCGAAAGAGGTTGAACACCCTTTTCTGGACTCTTAGAAAACTGGGACACATGTGACATCATACATGCACAATTTTTTAAAAAAATTAAAATGCCTTTAATCCCAACACTTCAAACTCAAAATCTCTGAGTTTGAAGCCAACTAGGTCTACAGAGGGAGTTAGTTCTAGGACAGCCAAAGCTACACAGAAAAATGCTATCTTAAAAAAGCAAAACAAGCAGACAAAACAGTAAAATTATAGAAAAGTAGACAATTGAAACATTTCTCCACTTTATGCATCTGACCGTTGTCTGCTTATCGATAAAGCAGTCCCTAATCACCCAACCATCTGTCCATTTACTGTGGTACCTGCACATGCACATGCCAGACAAGTCATGCTTTTGAGCTCCACCCCAACCCTCCTCACCTCTGGGCCAGCATTATTCTGATACAAATGAAAGGTACTGCAGGTAAAGAAGCAAGTCATCCAGGTAATACATAATAATAATTAATGGTGAGGCTGAGGCTGGAGGGTTTCTGCAAGTTTCAGTGCTGCAGTGTAAGACTCCTGCCTGGCCCACCCTCCAAAAAAGAATAAACATTGTCCAATAGTTTTCATAAGCAACAATAAAACCCTACAGACTAGCTATTAAGTCTTATAACCTGTAAAAGACATGCTTTTCTCATGCCATAGTACTATGACTGAAACACTAACTCTCTGGGTCTTCAGCCAGACTTCAGACATGATCTGTGTCATGAACATTGTGTGGGGGTTCTCAGCCTTTCTGACTCAGACAAGAATAAACCACTGGTTCGCTCGTGTCTCTGGATTGTCAACTTTGCAGATCCTGAGGTGGCACTGCATACTTCCAAAGCCATTCAAGCCAGATCTTCCTAGTAAGTCACCAAATGTGTGTTCTCATGTATCTGTGATACATGTGAACAGTCACAGGTAGGCATGCACAGTGATCCTCTCTTAGCTGTTGTTACAGGAAATGCTCAGGCACTCACACACCCATCTCTTCTGTTTGTAATACACATCTCAGCCAAGGGTGTCAGGAAAGAAACAAAGTACTTGCTTTTTGTTTGTTTTTCCTTTTTATTAGCACAGAACTAGAACACCTAACCTTTCTAGCAATCTGTATCTACAGGAAATATGGTAGTTGGTTCTCTTTACTTATTCTATGATGCCATAAGATGGAAGGACAAGAGAATCAGTCAAGGTGAATAGGTGGGGAAACACACATTAAGTAGCATGTCACCAAGCACATCTTTTTTACTGCTGATGGAAATTACAAAGCTGTGGGTCTGAAATACTAAGGACTCATCCTGCCACTAACAAAGAAATGAAGTATAATGTGCTAGAGAAAAGCAAAACACACACTAAACACTTGATTAATCTTCTGGAAGAAAAAACTGAATAAAAGTAAAAGAGGTATTATTATTAAATAACAATAAAGAACCACAAAAGCAGCAAAGAACTAGGCCAACAAGATGGCTCAGTGGCAGCGGTGTCTGCAGCTAAGCACAATGACCGCTGGGACCCAAGGTGGAAGGAGGAATCCAATGTGTGACCAAGTCCTCCTATGACTTCATATGCATGCCATGGCACAGGCATACATGCATTGACACACATTTATAATCAGTAAATAAAATGTAGTTCATTTCTAAAGACCTAAAGAACTGCTCAGTGATGTGGGGCTTGCTTACTGTGTGCAAGGCCCCAGGACCAACACCAAATAGAGTTTAAAAAAAAAACAAAAAACCAAAATAACTGATAAAAGTTTTGGAAGTCACACAGTAGCCTCCAGAGGCAAGGAGCAAGGGTGCAGCCCCATACATGCATTTCTGGGTGAAAGCACACACATATATACAATATAAAATATACATTATGTCCCAAGGATCTGACTATATAAAACTCTGCCCATATATCTTTCCAGACTGGTTTAAATTCTTGGTCCTCCTATAAGTGCTGGATTATAGGCTCATAACACCGCATTCTACCACTATGTTTGGTTTCTGCTTTTAACAATAAAATCCTTAAGGAACTTCATTGAGTGTTTGCTAATCCTCAGGAATGTCTAAGATGTACTCAGAAGTGAATAAAACAAATAACTATTTGATCATTAGCAACACTCAACAAAAATAAATAAATACATACACACACACACACACACACACACACACAGACACACACACACACACATACACCAAACATTCTTGCTGCCAATCCTGTGTGGTTTTTGCACCAGTTTAAACACAAAGGACAGTGATGAGGTTGAGTTAGACTCTCTTCTGATGGCAAGATGATGTCAAGAGAAGATGAGCATCTTTCTCCATCCTTATAATACTGTGTTCTAAGTCAGGAGACACTTTTTACAAAAGTTTTACTTACTGTTTGTGGGCATATGTGCGTAGTTATATGTGTATTCATGCATGCACGTGGGTGAACTCACACATTTGCCTATGTGAATTCAAGCACACCATGAATATAGAGGAGCCCATGGAGGTCAGAGAGTGTATTGGGTAATCTAGAAGTAGAGTTACAGGTGGTTGTCAGCTGCTATGTGGGTGCCAGGTACTGCTGAATCCAGGTCCTCTGCAAGAGCAGTAAGTGCTCATTGACACTGGGCCATCTCTTTTACCCTGTGACATACTTTTTAAATTGGAGAAATAATAAAAACAAGGTATGGGGGCATATGCCTATAATCCCAGTGCTTGGCAGGCAGGAGGCACCAGATTAGGAGTCCAAGGCTATCTTTTTTGCAAGAATAAGTTTTAGGCCAGCCTGAGCTACATGAGAGCCTGTTTCAAAGAAAGAAGAAAAGAAAAGAAATCCTAGCAGGACAGCTAGGATTATATAGAGAAGCTGTCTTTAAAAAAAAGAGACAAAACAGAACAGACGAGAAATAAAGAATACACAATAATAAAATTTTAAACTAAAAGGAAAAGAAAAAGATACCATTTAAGCAAAAAAATTGGCAAACTGCAAATCAACCATAAATATACAGTTTCAAAATGAAAGCTGAGCTGAGAACAAGACAACAGCCCTCATTTTAATACCAGCTGCTCAAGTGTTATCTGCAAGCTGTACAGAGAAACTTTACTTCTCACATATAAACACTTCTTTCTGTCCAAGTTCCTGATCTAAAGGCAGAATTTCCTCTGTGATATACACTAAAAAAAAATAATGTTAGGCTTTCCAATACATCTCTAATTAAATAATTCTTTAAAAGTAAAAAGTTGTCAGGCATAGTAGTTCATGCACAGTAACCCAGCACTTGGTTAGCAGAGGCAGAAATCAAGGAGTTCAAGGCAAGCTTTAGCTAAACGGCTAGTCTGGATTATATGAAATTCTGTCTCAAAACAAAAACAAACAAACAAACAAAAAATGGGGCAGAACACTCAATAGTTTTACAACAAGCTGCCAGACTCTATGAATGATACCACAGAGTTCATCAATTATACAAATAAGTGGTCAAGACCATTCAACTCTTAGCAAGTACTCACTTTCACGGTTTCTTCTGTATTAAGCTTATTTCCTTTTACCAAGACAATTTGGAAAGGGTTGTTGTTGTCCCAGACATGCTGTAAAAGAACAAAATAAACAGGCCTTTTAGTGAAATACATGAATATGACATGACAGTTGGGTGGCTAGGCATATGTCAACCTGACCAAAGCTGCAGTCATCTGAGGAGAAACCTTAGTGGAGAAAAAGTTTCCATAGGATCTGGCTATAAGTAAGACTGTGATGCCTTCTCTAGATTGATGTAGAAAGGCCCAGTCCAGGTGGCCCTGAGTTCTACAGGAAAGCAGACTGAGCAAGCCATGAGGAACAAACATTCCTTCATGAACCGTATCAGCTCCTGCCACCAGGTTCCTGCACGGTTTGAGTTCCTGCCTTGGCTTCCCCCAACAAATTATGACTCAGGATATGTAAGCCAAATAAACCCTTTCTAAGCCCTCACGTTACCTTTGGTTGTGGTGTTGTATCACAATGGTGACCCTAACTAGCCATGACAGTCTTTCAGCTCTCAAAGAGCACAGAGTTGTGAAAACAGGTCTGATCTAAAAATTAAGGAACATTTTTTCCTGGAACAAAAATTTCCAGGAAACATGGTGCACACCTCTCATCCCAGAACTCCAGAGGCAGAGGCAGGTGGCTCTAAGTTCTAGAAAAGTCTGGTCTACAACAAAGTGCATTCTGGGATAGCTACGGCAACACACAAAGAAACCCTATCTTGAGCTCCATCCCCTGCCAAACATCTTAAATATCATATTAAACACGACTGGCACTTGTTTTTTGTGTCTGTTAATGCTAAGAAATGAAATAAGGGAGAGAGGCAGGCAGAGGGCAAAAGGTGGATGTGTTGGAAACTATGTTTAATTCAAGAACATAGAAAGCTGAGGCAGGATGATTACCTTGAGTCGAAACAAGTTCATGCCAGCCCAAACCCACAATGAAACACTGGTTTGAACCCACACAGTCACCCCCAAACTGTTCTAACAGATTAAACTGATAGAAATTAAATATGTGGCACTTAGAAAGCTGAGAATTTCTAAGCCTCAAGTCGGGGACCAGAGCTACAAACAAAAACTGAGAAAAAGAAACAACAGAAATATACTACCTATTGAGACATCCCGTATCCTATGTCTCAAGCTGGTCAAGTATAATGTCTAATCTGACAGTATTTGGTGAGGAGGCACTAAAAGCACCATGCAGAAGAAAGCTACTTTTCAAGTGAATGGCAGTGAACTTTTGACAAAGAGGTTGATTTTCACAGAAGGAGAAGTGAGCAAAGGAAATGGGTCTGAGACTTAGCACACAAACTGAAAGTCACATGGCTTTGGGGTTACCAAAGGCTGACACAGAAACTTACAGAGATAACTCGTGTTTTCTTTGGTGGTAAAGGGAGAGGAAGGCTGGACGAGTTTCGGTTGATGGCAGCCTCTATGGCAATCATTTCTTGTTCATACATTTTCTTGATCTTACAACATTCCACAAGGATGAAATGGGGCAGGGTCCTATTCATCACACAGTTCCGGATATACTACGGCAGCAAGAGAGACGAGGGGACAGATTTTCGGGCATCATTTAAATCGACAAAAAAATTAATCAGAACAACACTATACTAAATGTACAGTATATTAACTATACTATATGTTACTCAACTTCGTATCAGGAATATAATCACTTACGATCACAACACAGGAAAGCTGGAGACCCCCAGTCGCTGACTACACCAGGGAATCCTGCAACTATTTCCACCCTCTGTGGGCACTGCATATGCATGGTGCACATACGTACACATGGGCAAAACTCCCATACACATTACATAAAAATAATCTAAAAACTATTACAACACAGGAGTCAGTGAGATGGCTCAGCAGGTAAGTCAATAGTCACCAACATGATGACTCATGTCTAGCCCTGACCTACATGGTGGTAGGAGTGAGACAACTCCCAACAGTTGTTTCCTAACCTCCATAAGCACACTCTGGTACACACAAATGCATACAAAACAAATAAATGAAAATGTTATAAAATCATAGCATAGCAGAGCATGGTGATTCATCCTTGTGGTATAATGTTCGGAAACTAAACCCAAGGGACCACAACTTTGAGGTCAGTGTAAGAGAACAGTAGGTTAACTCAGTATGAGCAAGAGGCCCTGTCCAGAAGACTACAGGCCAAGGATAAAGTTTGGAGGTAGGTCATCTGCTTAGCAGGTGCGAGAAACCCAGTCTAATTATTAGCATCAAACAAGCAAGCAAACAATCATCAACAACAAAAACCCCACATAAAATAGCCACTGTTAATTGAGCACCTAATTACCTAGAACAGAGAAAGACACGTACATCACGGTTATTCTTAATAACAGCCTTCAAGAGACCAAGTTCCATTTCACAGTTTGTGGCCATGAAAATCAGAAGGGTTAACTTACACATCTCATATCTCTAAGACCCAAATATAAATCCATTTGTCTGATACCCAAGTCACACTTTGGCCAATCAGCCAGAAATGGTCTAAGTGGTTCATTCCAGAAGATTCCTGATGTGGGCCTTTTACAGCAAGGATTCTAAGTGAGCGTTACCAGCAGTTTACCAAGGAAAGACCTTCTGGTCTTTCAACCTAAGGTTCTGTTTTATTTTCATAAAACCAGGAGACTCCACAAAGGATAAATTAAAAAAAACAAAACAAAAAAAAACAAAAAAACCAGACAGTGACTGTTCCCATTGCCAAAGATTACAAATATCTATGTATAAATCCCATAAATTCCTAAAAATAAATGTCTCCTATAGATCCAAAGTATCACCCAACTTGTTATGTGCAAGCCTGATGGAGGAAACCTCGTGCATGAGGAAGAAAGTGCTTCCCGGTTGCTCACCTTGCACTTTTACTTTCTTCTTCCTGCTCAGAGTTCAACGGCTGACTACCCCAGAGCTGTGCACATAAGCTGTCCTGTCCTAGGCCCCTCCTGAACCACAGGACACAACACAACCTTAACAGACAGTATAAAATCCATAACCTGTTAGTTGAATCTCAACCCACTTTCTCTTTGGTCACCTGAAACAAGGTGGCAAACAGCCTTGACTGGTTGCTGCCTCTGCCTCCCCACTGCTAGGAGCCCATGGGTATGCTGCCACCCTGGCTTCACGCTTTCTCTTCACACATATCACTCAATCTACGGCACCTCCATCCTTCCCACCACAGCTAACTCACTCGTGTAGCTCAGCAGCTGAAGGCTGAAGCAGGATTACATCCCTGTGGGCTAAAGTGAAACCATAGTCTCACAAACCCTAACACTACCACAAAATGGAACAGAATCCAACCAACCAACCAACCAACTAGGCAAGCCCAGACTTTAGACTGTCCTACTGACCTGAAGCTTGACCCCCTTTCAGTTACTGCTCCTATAACAACCACCTTTCAGCTTCGAAATCAATACCATATCTTTAAGTTCCTTGATGACAATCCCAAACATTCTGGTAAAGAAATTTCGAGCCAGGTGCGGTGGCACACACCTTAGTCCTAGTGCTCAGGAGGCTTAGGCAGGTAGATCTCTTGAGAGTTTGAGACCAGCCTGGTCTACAGAGGAAGTCACAGTGCATCCAGGACTATCTCTCACACACAAATTAAACAACATAGAAAGTGACTCGGGAATGATGGAGTGCCTTGTACAAACTCAAGTTATAAGGTTTAGAAGCACACACCTTTTACCCATAGAACCAACTAACTGACCACTGCAGACAGAATATACTCAAAGGCTAATTGAGATCTAATACTTGCAATACTCCTCCCACAAGTGGATATAATAAGAAAGAATAAAGGAATAAGAAATATGACAAACAATGAATGGGGACTAGACAGTGGAAAACCACATACTCAAAATACAGAAGGCCCTGGGTTCGATACCCAGCAGCAACAAAAGAAACAAATAACTAAAAATCTTTTTTTCTTTTTAAAAGGTATTACTATTGTGTGTGTAATGCATGTGTGTGAGCTGTGGAGGTTAGAGGACAACTCTGTGGGGTCGGATTTCTCCATCCACCTTTACAGGAGTTCCTAGGCTCAACCTCAGTTCTTCAGCAGTGCTCAGCAACCACCTTTACTGCTAAGCAACCTTGCAAAAAAAAAAAAAAAAAAAAAAAAAAAAAAAAAAAAAAACAACAACTTTACTTTTTCTGAGATGCTTACACGAATCTATTTAAACAAGTAGGTTTTTTTTTAAAACTTCCCTCAGAATATAACACTTACATATGTTTGTAAAAACTTAACAGGCAGCTATAGATACCACAGTTGGAATCCCATGCTCCAGAAAAACAATGTTAAGCACTGAAATAATCCACCAGCAGAATGCAAACATACAGACACATATTCACACACACAATCACTGTCCAAAGCAAACATAACTGGGAAGAAAAAAAGCTTGCCAAAACTTTAATAATGATCACCTAGGAGCAGGGTCCAGTAATAGATGTTTATTATATAATTCTGTAAAGCTTTCTGTAGGCTCCAAATGTTCAGTCAGCTACAGGCACTTCCTTAAAGACCTGGAAGGTAAAGGCACCTATAGACACTGTTGTAGTGACAAGTCAGTCACTATACATACCTGGAACTGAATTAGTGGATGATCACCAAACACATACTCCACTCTCCCACTGACTTGTAACACGTAGTCACAGGGGCTAGTTTCATCTTCCTTCCCACGAATAGTGAGGCGTTTCTGGATTGCCAATTCATTTATTTTTATAGGATTTAAATTGGGAGACACTTGAAAACTAAACACATCCTAAAGAGAGGGAAGGCAGAAACTGTGATACATTTTTATATTAGCCTGCAAAACACAACTGTGCTCAGATGTTCTATATGCTAAACATGCACACACTTATAATTTGTTTTCTGATTATTTAGAAGTAATGTTATTGCATTCTGAATATCACAGCTCCCAAGGTAAAATTAATATTTAGCTAAAGTTGGTGGGTATAGTGGCATTCTCCTGTAATTTCAGAATTTAGGCAGTAGAGCCAGAAGGATCAGAAGTTTGGGGCCAGCTTGAATACTCTGAATCTCTATACTAAGTTTATTCTTTGGTTTGGACTCTTTGTTAATAGGAATATTTACTGGTCATTTAAAAAGATATTACTTGAGGAGACTCAGTTTTATGAAAGTAAAACAAATGTGATATGCATATGACATTGTTTCTTTATGCAAACATGCTGTTTAAATATCATAACCATTTGTTTGTTTCAAATAAACCCACACCAAAAATCAGCTGAAGTTTATTCTCAGTAAGAGGTCAATGGATAGTATCCAATTATTACACAACCTGGGGCTAGGGGTAGAGCTCAGCAGCAGCCCATAGGTCAAGCATGATGGCCTGGTTTGTTATCGTTAATGTCATTTGTCTGTTTTGTTTTCAGTTTTGGAGGCAGGGTTTCTCTGTGTAGCCCTGACTGTCCTAGTATTTACTCTGCAGTCTAGGGTGGTCTCGAACTCAGATTTGCCTGCTTCTGACTCTGGAATAAAAGGTGTGCATTGCTGTGCCACCCTCTAGGCTTTGATGCCCAGCATGGGCAAAAAAGTATGTGTTGGTAAGTGGTAAGAAAAGATCCAGACCTTATTACTGATTATCCTATCAATTGATGATTTCTGTCCAATTTCACCAACTGTCGGAGGTTAGGGGAGAAAGAACTGCTGGGGATTGAACTTGTGTGTACTTCTGAGCTACACAAGCAAAGAACACCAACTAAAACAACAATGGAGGCTCAGTTCAAGTGTCTGCCTGGCAGGAGTGATGCCAGGGATTCCAAGCCCAGTGCTGTATAAACCAGGCTAGAATATGCACCTGCAATGCCAACAATGGGGACAGGGGACAGGAGGAGCAAAAGTTACAAGCCATTCATGAGACCTGACTCAAAAGAAAGAAAATTAGAAAGGAAGTTTAAAAAAAAAAATGAAAGAAAAAAAAAATCATGTAACTAGCCACCCCCCCCCCACTCCCAGCACTCACACGACAGCTCACAACTGTCTATAACTGCAGTTCTAAAGGATCCAAAGCCATGTGGCCTCTGTGGACACCAGGCATACAAGTAGCACACATACATGCAGGCAAAACACTCATACATATACAAAAAGTAAAAATAAAACACTGTTTCCTTTACAACTTTAAAAGGCAATTAAGTATGGTTTGACAACTCATTTTTATACTACTGTAACACGTCAAAAATGTTCGTACAAAGGCTACCACTGTCGACAACCATACACAATTACAACTAAGTCTATCGACTGCAAAAAAATTTTATAGTAGTGCTCTCTAAGCAAGAAGCACTTCTAAGAATGGAGCAGCAGTCAGGTAAAATCAGAGGCTCAGTATAAGATAATATAAGTAGAACACCAAACACTACCTGGCTATTTTCAAAATGCACAGCCACAACCAGCTTCCCGCCGTAAAGTTTATCTTCCAAGTTCTCCAGGACGGACGGCTCGTGCTCAGGTGGATACGTGTGCTTCAGCCAGTCAATCCAAGACAGCCCTACCAGAGACTGGATCTTGTCCTCACTGAATTTGCGCATTTTTCTTCTAAATTCATTCACTTCAGGATCCTTCAAGGCATCAAATTCATGAAGACCTAAAGAAATTTTGTAAATATGTTATATTTTTCGTAGCTAAAAACAATTTTAAAAAAACACAAAATATCTTCAATACAAACTAGCTTGGATATTTGTCTTTTACTAACCAGATAAAACTGAGTAGGAAACTACCATGAAAGACAAACTTAACACAGATAAAATGGGTCTCATATATAAAATATACATGCTGTTGGATCTCTGAAACACACAAATTTAAAACATTATGTAGAAATATAGGTGGGTTATTAATCTTACAACAATCAATACTGGGCACGAAGGTGCACACCTATAATACTTGGAGAATTTGGGAGTGGAGGGAGGAGAGCCACTACAAGTTTCAGTGATGGCTACAGAGAAAGCAGACTACACTCACAAAAGTAAAAATGTAATAATAAGAAATAAAATTCATAATACACAATTTAAAAACCACATGATAAAAAGATCCATAGATTTTCCTGAACAGTCCTGAACCTATAAAAAACAAACACCCTATTGCTGTAAATTAGCTGTGGATGACCTATATAATTTTAGTAGAAACATTTGGGCCCCCAGCAGGCATGTATTAACAGACACATATGCCCCGGGATAGCTATCAATATGATTCAACACAAAATGTTATGAAGAACTGGGGAAAGGAGGCAACTTTTACATGGTTTGTAAGCATGAATTCTGTAGGTAATAAAATCATGCTGCCTACAATGGGAGTTTCTTAGAGTGCCCTGTTAACATTCTTCTATTCACAGATAATGGTTAACAGGGGAGGAAAGAGAAATGAATATCCAACAGCAAAACCAACCTCCTAAATACGTCCACTCCACCTCTCAGTGTGGGGCATGGGGGAATGGTGGAATACTTGAAACACGGTTTACCACAGCCTAGGCTGCTCTCAAATTCAAATTTAAGGTAGTTTTCATGCTTTGGTCTGCATGCTGGATTGCTGGATGCACTACTATACCAGCTCTAAAATACCTTCCCAATGTCTTCAAATTGTCTACCTGTTTCTGCAGCCACCCACCCAATGCTATTCCTCATCCTCGCTCCTTCAGGTGATTTTTACAACATTTTCCACAGAGTCCTTACTTGAAGACTTTATTTTAAAGTTACATGTTTATTGATTTGGTGGAAGGGTACAGACGCATACAGACGTGCACACACACACACACACACACACACACACACACACACACACACACACACACACACACACTAGAAGACTGTCAGTCCTTGAAGGTACTGGGAATCAACCTCAGGTAGTGAGACTTAATCTCCAGTGTCTTCACTCAGTGGATGGCCTTGCAGCCTAATCTCTAATCTTATATCTGTGCAAGATTTCTAAGTGCAAATCTGATGTTACTTCTCATTTAAATTCTTTCAACAGAAAATTTCCTTGAATGGGACTTAGCTTCTAAACGTGTACGCTGTTCTTGCAGAGGCCCAAGTTTGCTCTCAGCACTACTTTAGGGGCGGGGATGGTGCTCATAGCCAACCGAAACTCCAGCTCCAGAGAATCTGATGCCCTCTTGTAGCCTCCACTGGCACCTGCATTCTCGTACACACCCAAATACCCATAAGTTAACTTCTTTTAATTTCCCAGAGAACAGAAATGGGATGAGAGTCCAAGCCACTGTCTAGGCCAAGAGGATGTTCACAGAGCCCAGATTAAAGTGAACTCCAGAGGACTTGGCTCTCAGCTGAGACAGTAGTATCCCAGTTCACAGATTTCAGCAAACGGGCCTCTCGAATGTCATTGTTCTCCTTGGAGAGCTTTTCTTTTTGTGAATGTTTAGCTTTTCCTATTCTTTTAAATTATCAGGAAAAAATATCTCCAGCTCAACCAAGATAAAATGACTCCTTCCCACAGATTGACATCCAGGGTCTGTTTCCGTGCCCCCTCTTCCCCGAAATTAAAGATGGAATTTAAGGCATTGTACAAAATTTGGTATCTTCCATGTCTTTCAAGCCCAAACATTTCACAGGATCTAAAAGATAATAGTGTTAACTATTGGTTTTGAAGTTATTCTTGATGGTCCATCACAAAGTGAACCATGCCCCTTTGCTCACCTTCACCTGCACCTCATCAGCATCTGTTCAGGATTAGACTCCCCGAGCAGCTTCCCTGGACTTCCCTGCACACTCTGACCACAGCCCTTTGTGACTTGGCAGTGTAGCCACTGCACTCTAGTGTCTGCCTACTGAGCCATTATTTCCCACCAAGAGTCCCATACATCATGGCTACAATACCAAGTATAAAGATTCAACATATACCAAAGTAGAAAAATCACTGCTGATTTGGTATTAACTGCTTCTTTAATGCATATGTGAGGGTTTATGCACATATGTGTATTTATATGCAGGTTGGGACCAACAGACAATTTCATACACTGTTCTCAGCAGCACCTTCTATTGAGAGAGGATCTCTCACTGATCTGAAGGTCATTTATTAGGCTAGAGTGGGTAGCCAACAGCCTCCAAAATCCTCTTGTCTCTGCCTCCCAAGTAGAGACAAATCTCTGAGATTACAACATTTGCTCCATGATTTGTTGTTGCTATTGTTTTGTTTGTTGGAATGGGGTCTCTCTATGTAGTGATGGCTGTCCTGGAACTTGCTACTTAGACCTGGCTGGCCTCAAACTCACAAAGATCTTTGATGCTTCTGCCCACCAGTGCTGGGATTAAAGGCCACACCTGGGCTGTGTATATTCTTTATATAAAGTAATGCTTCACGAATTTTGAGGACCACTGAAAAAATCTTTTTAAAATGAAGTTTGGGGGCCAGCAAGATGGCTCAGTAAAAGATACTTAAGTAAAGATGCCAAGGCTGACAGTTAAAGTTGATTCCTGGAACTCATGGAGGAAGGAGAGAATGGACTCCTGACAATTTGCCCTCTGACCTCCACGTGTGCACCAACAAGCACACACATAAATAAATGCAATTTTGATTAAATTTTGGAGTAAGTGAGGTGTCTCAGTGGTAAGTGCTTGCTGCACAGGTGGACATTCTACGCCTGGAACTGAGAGAAGGGAGAGAATGTTTCAAGGTTTGTCGACTCTGTATGTGCAATGTCCGTGCACAAATTCACACTTACAGAACAACAACAGAAGTTTCATTTTTTAGAATTTAAGGGCTAGGGTTAAGTGTGGTGGCATACTTGTGAAGCAAAAGCATGTGGGGCTCTGTGAGTTCAAGACGAGCCTGTCTACACAGTGAGCTCAGCCAGCCAGAAGGAAACAGAGAAATTCTTATCCTTGGGAAAAAGTTAGTATTGTTATGACAATGATGATGATGTAGTAAATCAGGGAAGAGCAGCCAGGCAGTGTGGCAAATGTCTGTAATCTGAGGAATTCAGAAAATTAAAGCAGTAAGCTCTCAAATTTAAGATCAGCAAGGTCTACATGAGCTAATTCCAGGTCAGCCTGAGTGGCACAGTAAGACCTGTACCAGAAATCACTCTGCATGCTACCAAAGAAGAAAAGTTAATGCCAGCTACAAACCTGACAGTCTATAATGGCATCCTGCCTGCAAAGCAGATGGACCCCACACCCAACACTGCTTGGGTGACTAAAAACATGTACCTACAAAGTCCTGCAGCAGACAGGAACAAATACAGGGTCCTGAGAGTATGCAGAGAAAAAGACTTGAAGCACTCACCCCTAAACAGTATGTCTCTATAAAATCCCTCACCTCAGGACTCAGGAAAAACCTGGTGAAAAATGTGTAAGAGCCAGAGGGGATGGAAGACACCAAGGAAACAAGGCTTTCCAAAGCACACATGAACTCAAGAGACTGAGGCAGCACGCACAGTGCCTGCACGGTCTGCACCAGACAGGATCCTACAGCTGAAAGTGGACAAATACCCCATCCCTAACCCTGAACTGTCTCCAGCTGATAACCAATTGCAAATGAAAAATGTTTTCTACAAGACAGTCTTAATGGGAAACTACTTTCTTTTTAAAAGACGTATTTATTTTATATGTATGAGTACACTGTCACTGTCTTCAGACATGCCAGAAGTGGGCATCAGATCCCATAATAGATGGTTGTGAGCCACCATGTGGTTGCTGAGAATTGAACTCAGGACCTCTGGTGGAGCGGCTGTCAGTGGTCTTAACCACTGAGCCATCTCTCCAGACTAACAAACTACTCTTAATGGTAGGCTTCATATCCAGCAGTAAATGGCTAATGAAAAAACAAAGTCAATGGAAGTCAATGGCATCTTATCTTTGGAAGTTCTTTGTCTCAAAATGTGTCAGGGCCTTCAAAAGTCTTCAAAGGTCTTTTGTGTGTATTACGGGGCTCCCGTGGGTACAAGTGTACAAATGAGTTTCTTGGCTTTTCCCTGTTTGTTTTATCTTATATCTTATTATTATCCTTTAGATCCCTGTTTGTTGTCAAACTAGACAGAAAAAGGTGACTCCAGATGGGAAGGGAGGTCGGGAAGAACTAGTTATATTAAAAATATATTTTCAGTAAAATAAACTGGGCTGGAGAGATGGCCCAGCAGTTAGAAGCGCTGACTGTTCTTCCAGAGATCCTGAGTTCAATTCCCAGCAACCACATGGTGGCTCACAACCATCTGTAATGGGATCTGATGCCCTCTTCTAAGATGGTGTACTCACATCCATAAAATAAAAATCTCTTTTTTAAAAAATATAAATAAAATAATTTAAAATTATTAAAAATAAAATAATTTAAAAACCTTTAAAAATTATAAAAATTTGGAACTGGAGAGTGTCTCAGTGACAATGAGCTTGCATAGCATTCATGAGGGTTTGGGATGATTCCTAGGACTAATACTAACATGGGTCAGATGTCATTAATAACTTAAGTAAATTTAAACCTAATTTTCCATATCCTTTCTCTTAGGAAAATGACAGAAAACAGTGCATGACATATAGGCAAATATAAAAGGCACAAGAAAACACAATGATCACACTAAAAATATTACTATACTCCTACAGACAGTCAGGCAATCTGGTCAGTGACCGTCTCCTCCAGCACTACTGAGTATAGCCATGGGAGACCAGGCCAAGAGTTGGAAACCAGCTTGGGTAAAATACTTAACCTAGTCTCAAACAGAACAAAACGCAGACCTGGTGGGGGAGGAGACCTGAGTGGCAGTGGGGCTGGGGATTGAACTCAGGGCCTGGGACATCAAGCCAGTGTTCTACCAAAGACACTCACAGCTTTCTTCTAAAGCGCTTCCTCTGCACCAGAATGCAAAACTGCCTTGGAGGCTTCCACTTGAGATCTTCCTTCCCTGGCCTCTGAATCAGCGGGATTACAAATTTCCAAAACCAGACCCAACTCAACAGTCTACGAAGATGAGACTGCTGATAAGCTGTCTGCCGTGAGTCTGCTTTACTGGGTGCTGTAGAAAGCAAGGCATGGGAGCATGCCCTTTCACCGGAGAGAGCAGTTAGAGCACAAAGACCAACTAGGTAAATAACTATTTAGAATAAACAGTAAAGAAATATCAAGCATACCATCCTGGAGGAAATAGTATTTTTAGCCTGCACAGGGCCTTTCTGCTGTAAAAGTTCTATTGTTTTCTTTGGACAGAGGAGGGAGCAACCTTGTTCCTGAAGTTAAACTGAAGTAATTGTTTATTGTTTTCTCAGGAGGCATGACCTCACCCAGCCCTGGATACAGTCACTATGGACAGAGCAGCAACTGCAGACACCGACTCTTTAGGTATGAACAGTGAGGACACACTCTGAAACAGACTTATCCATAAAAATGTTCAGTGTGTGATCTTAAAAAATAGCCAGATTGCCTAAGAAATAATATTCATAAAGAGCTGAGCATATAAACTGCTTAGTTTGTGCTATAAACATTGTTTATATCTTGGTCAACTTGCAGAGCACATTACACAAACCACAGATGCAGTAAGTCAAGATACTACACGAATGTCTATTGCTCTATAACCTGGTGCTGTCTGGGTAGGTAAAGGCTGCAAGACGAAAAGACAGCACTGCTTAATCACACCACAGATAAATCCTGAAGACATGTTTTAGCCCAAGTATATCCTGTGAAATGCTGGTATCTCCTATATTGTTATTTGCTAAACTAACCGAGCTTAGGACAGTTAGTGGTGGCTAGTTAATCCATACCTGAGATTAAGAGTAATCTAAATTTGGGCCTACAGGATGGCTTAGTACCTGACCACCAAACCTGAAGACCAGAGTTCAATGCCCAGAATATACTTGGTGGGAAACCAGCAATAACCTTGTTCTATGACTTATACACACAAAGAGAGAGAGAGAGAGAGAGAGAGAGAGAGAGAGGGAGGGAGGGAGGGAGGGAGGGAGGGAGGGAGGGAGGAAGAGGGAGGGAGGGAGACAGGGAGAGTTAGGCAAACATCCAAACCCAAATAGATAAATAAATTTAATGAAAAATTGGGGTAGTAGGTGAGCACCTTACCCCCACAAAAAAAGCTACCGTAAAGGAGGTGGCACTTTATTATGCTACTGCAATAAATCTCACTAAAGCAGTTAGTCAATCAAATCCTAAAGGCTCCAGAGACTTTCTGATTTGGGATTAATCTTCAAAGCCCTATCCTTAGTAACCCTTGTAGTTCCTAAGTCGGATTAGCACTTTCTCTAAAGCAAGATGATGACAGACATTAAATCTTGTCTGCTAAGATTTCTACAGTAAGAGAAAATTAATTCCTCCGTGTCCTTAATTTTCTCCAGAAATTCTTTTCTTTTCTTTTTTTTTTTTTTTTTTTTTTTTTTTGACAGGGTCTTGTGTAGCCCTTGGGAGCCTCCATGTAGCTGAGGATGACTTTGAACTCCTGACCCCTCCAGCATGCATCACCATGCCCATATTTGTTTACTTGGATGGAGCTCAGGGATTCACAAATCCTAGGCAAGCATTCTACCAACTGAGAGACATCTTCAGCCCCTAGAAATAATTTAAGAAATTATGGATATATCTTTATTTGATAGAAACTTCTAATTAAAATTAACTTCAGTAAAAGAGCAAAAATTTGCCAAGGACATGAGTTAATTTATAGAAACATTAATCAACTTATAGTCTTAAGTGGTAAACAGTTATATATAAAATAAGCTCATATTAGGTGTTTATAGGTAGTTCATAAAAAAAAATAAAAATCATCTATTACAAAAAGGTTTCTCAGCCAAGAAAAGTAGAGCAGGCCTCCAATATCTGCACCCATGAGGCCGAGGCAGGAGGATAGCCATTTTAATCTGTCACACTATTTATTCCTGGCTGCCCTGTAACTTGCTATGTTGACCAGTCTGGCTAGCTCACAGAGTGCTACATTAAATAAGCACATGATCACACTCAGTGGATAGCCATTCCAAGACCTCAGCTTCTCTACACAGTGAGACAGAAACCCATCTGGGCCATTATATAAGACATGTACTGGCAATTTTCTCAAATTACCTGTTTCTCAAAAAAAAAAAAAAAACTTGTGTAAAATAAAAATAAGCCATTAGTAAAGAAAAGTACATGAAATGCAAGCCCGTGGGTGCAGAGGCAGCATCGCATAGCTAGGGCTGTGTCACAACATTCAGCCTTCAGTTGTTACTCTCCAACCCTGAACACATATCAGTGCACAGACTAAATACTGAAACTGAAGCCTTAGGATATACTTACAAGTTAACACACAGAACAAAGACTTCATAACTGGAAACTTTTGAGTTACCTTTTCCTATAAGAACTCCAATTTTTGAGTCCAATTTCTCTGCTGGGTCACAGCTTCTAGTCACTAATTTGAGAACTGGAAGAAAAGGTCTGACGTCACAAAGTCTTCGTGTTTCATCTTCAAGTTCCTCATATACGGCAGTTTGATTCACACATGCAAACATATAGGAGTCAATGTCCATAAGGAGGTTAAACATTGGGTAATTGTGAACTTGCTTCCATAACATCTGCAGGGAAATATGGTAAGACATTATCTGGAATGCTAGCACACGTGCACAGAGATACATATACAACAATGCCCACTGCCAGTTTACAAAAGTCAAAACTCATGGGGCTAGACAGGACTTAGCTATCAGCAACATTGGCTGGGAGCAGAGGTATGCCTTTAATCCCAGCACTTGGAAAGCAAAGACATGTGGATCTCTGTAAGTTCAAGGCTAGCCCGGTTTTAAGAGTAAGTTCCTGAAGAGTGAGCCAAGGTTGTTACACAGACCTTGAAAAAACAAAAAGGAATAAAAGAACACTGTCAGCTCTTTCAGGAGCAGGGTTCAATTGCCAGGCCCCATACTCAGCCCATTGCCATCTGAAACTCCAGTCCCAGAGGATCCAATCTTCCGACTTCTGCAGACACTGCAAGCATGTCACACACAGACATACATGCAGGCAAAATACCCATATACATAAAAACTTGCAAAAAGTCAACTCACAGAGAAGCTAAATGTTTAGTAGTAAGGGCGAGATAACTGGATTACAAAATCATAATAAGCTAACGAGAACAGAGATTAAAACCTGACTAGGGAACTTAGGCCATATGGATGAGTGGTTCTCTTTTTGCTGGTGGGGATATAACTTTGTATGTGGCTTCAAACTTTCAGTAACCCATTTCACCACACCCTCCCCCAAGTATCCAATTACAGACATAAACCATGCCTGGTGAAATTTTTTTGTCTTCTTTTTCAAACAAATGTTACATGCATTGGATTGCTATGGTGCCCTGTGCTATTTGAACTCACTGAGAAGGTGGCTCTGAAAATTGGGTTGTTTCTTCCCGTTTCAGACTCAAACCTGTGTGTCTCAAAAGTAACTTCTAGAGCCTTGTCTAGGGATGGGACCTAACTGAAAGCCAAACAGCCCAAGAGTAGAAAAACACCATGCTCTTGAGAACAGCTAGACGACGAGGCGTTCCTCAGGCTACCCTGGAGCGCTCCGCACTGAGAATGGGAGGCAGAAATTCAGCCGAGGGAAGTTTCTGCCTGATGCCTTAATTTGATGGTGTTTTGCTATCTATCTTACTTTTATTTGTTCTCTTACTTTTGTTTGATATATATACTTAATAAACTCATTGATTCAAAACCAAAAGTATAGCTATTATAGATCATTCTCTTGCTGATACAAAACAGTAAATTAAAATAGGTTATACAGGGAATTGTTCTACATTCCTATGTAATATAACACAGCACGAAAAATATGTGAAGAAAATTTCCCATGAACATTAAGAACCAATGATATTTAACATACCTAAAAATAGCTTTCAATTAAAAACAAAACAAAACAAGGAACAGAGTGTGATGGGATGGCCTACAATCCCAGGGCACAAGGCAGAGTCAAGAGAGAGGGAAGGGCTCTTGGCCTCTCTTGCCTCCTGGCTCTCTTGCTCTCCCAACCCTATCCCTCCTCTTCCCCTTCCCTTCCCCCCTCTCTCTCCACGTGCTCACGGCCCATGGCCGGCCCCTACTCCTCTACTTTCCTCTATTCCTCTCCTCTTACCCCCCCCATCTCTCTCTGCCTCTACCACCACCCTCTTAACTCTCCTATGACCTGAATAAACTCTATTCTGTACTAAAAAAAAAGAGGGGGAGGGGAATCAAGGTTATCCTCTGTTGTATACAAGTTCAAGCCAGTCTGTACTACAAGAAACTCTATAAATGACTAAATTATACATCTTAACGGCATGCATATTTTTTAATTTTTAAAAAACTGGAGAATATCAATGATTAACTCAATCTCAGGCAAGGTCAGATGTCCTGCTTGTCACTGGTGACTGGAAACAGAGAAAACTAGTAGGAAGATACACTCGGTGACTCCGGTACCTGAGTGGAGGAGGCAGGAGGAACCCGCCAACCTCAACTACACAGTGAATAGAGATCAGCCTGGGCTACCTGAGACTGTATCAGAAACAAAACAGCCATGCATGGCAGCACCTGTGGTGATCTCTGTGAGTGTGAGGGCGGAGCTACATAGTAGAGAGACGCTGTCTCAAACAAAAAAACCAAAGCAAACAAAAAAGGACAAATGAACAGAAACTCTCAGCAGCAACAAAGTAGCTAAACTCTATATTTCTTTTTACTTTAGAAATTACAGATTTAGAATTCTCATATATCAATACTTATTATAAAATATATCTCACAACTTTTCTGATTTTAATATGCAACTTTCAATTTTGTCGCGGTTTAAACATATAATTTACTGAGAATTTTTTTAATGTCTATCTATGGCTTAGTTGTAGTTCCTGGCAATTTCCTTCATGCTTAGTAGTCTTATAATAAATGCACTGTAGGGAGAAGGCAAGGTGGCTCTGATGACAAGTCTGATGACTGATTTCAGTCACTAGAACCTCATGATAGAAGTGAGAAAACCAACTCCTGTGAGCTGGCTCACTCACACACACACACACACACACACACACACACACACACACACAAATACATGTAAAGCAAAAACAAATGCAGCCATCTGACAGGGACCTTGGGACATTAGCAGTGCTCGCTGTAAAGATTATCCCATATTTTATTTTAAACTAGCAATGAGCCAAATTTAAGGACCCAGAGTACATGACCTTGGGCAGGGCCTCATGCCTCTCCCAAGTCATTTCCTCAGAATCTCAACTATTAACCCTGCTTACATTGAAGATGTGCTCACTTCCTGCATCCCTGAGATCTAGACTTTCCCTATCAACTGTAATCCTGCCATGTGTGTCCCTCCTCCCCCAGGATCCATCTGGTGATCTCATTTAGATTCATTATCGACCATTAAAAGAAACCCCCAAACCCAAAGTAGTGTGTGTGACTGACTTGTTAAAAAATGTTCAGAGCAGTATTCTCATCTTTAAGAAGCCCATAAGCAGCTTTGCCAAGCACGGTAGCTCATGACTTTAATCCCAGCTCTTAGGAACTGGAAGGAAGCAGATCTCTGTGGCATTCAAAACCTGCCTACTCTATAAAGAAAGCTCCAGGCCAAACAAGACTACATAGTGAGACTTCTGTCTTAAAGTGAAGTCTTTAATCCCAACTCTGGGACAGGACAGATGGTTCAGTGAATAAGGGCCTAATGACCTGTGTTGGGTTCCCCAAAACCCACACAGGAGAGGAAGAGAACCAACACCTAGAACTTGTCCCTTGGGACCAGAGTTTGATTCCTAGCACCTACTTATTAGTTCACAATGTCTGTAACTAGTCAAAGGATCTGATGCCGTCTTCTGGCCACCATGGGCACTGCACACATGGTATACAGACATACATGCTGGCAATCACACACATGAAATTCCTTAGGCTGCTTCATGTGGGGAGCTGTGCCTGTCCCCTCGCCCTCATCAGCACTCGGAAGGCCAAGGGAGACACAGTCAGCTATGTGTTCTAAACCAGTCATGGCCAGAGAAAAATTCTATTGGGGGTTGGGGCCCTTCATGTGTCAGTTGATTTTTAGTGACTCTTCCCCTGGCTCATGATAAAGAGTGCTGGGTATGGGGACAAACATCACACAAAAGAAAGAAGTGTGACAAGCTCAAAAGTCAGGATTTATAGAAGGAAGGGTTCAACTTTCTTACCCTTCCACAACAGGGTCGACAGGTAGCACAGGCTGACCCCAAACTTACTGTTTCTACCTCCTACCCCTGCCTCCCACAACCAAAGGCTGGGATTATAACATGTCACCACGACTCGTGCCAACCTTAACACAGCTGTTACATGTTGATTAAAGACAAAGATGGGAGAATAAACATGTCTATATAAAAATAGGGCATACCAAAAATTTTAAGATGCAATGGCCTGAAATTTAAATATCTCTTAACTTTATCAATGATTTACACAAATAACATTTTCTGTAATATTCTTTCCAGTAAGTTACACAGAAAGTAGCTACATATTGAGTAATTCTAACTATAGACATACCTGTTTAATATAAGAAATGGTAGCTTCCCGAGGTACTTCCAACTGGATATAAATCCCAGTGGGCAGAAGGAAATCGACAGATATGGAGCCATCAGACGCAATCTGTGAATCCACTGCCCAGATGTCAAGGACGTCTGCCATAGCAGGAGGCATTATAGGGTGGAAGCACATTCATAACCTCGGGGCCCTGGAATTGAGTAAAACAGAAAATCAGCCATTAGTTCATTTTTATAAAAACGCACAACAATCCAGGCATGCTGGGACATCCACATAGTCCTAAGCTATCTGAGATACTGAGGCAGGAACATCAGCTGATCCCAACACCTAGAAGCCTAGAAAGCAGCAAAGCACAGAAAAACTTTAAGAAAATAAAAAGTACTTATATAATTAGATCTTTAAAACAGATTTCTATTTGGTGTGTATATGTGAGTATATATGTGCCTATGGACAAGGGTAGTACCTATAGAGACTTAGAGGGTCATGGGGTTCCCTGGAGCAGTTACAGACTATTTCCAGCTGTTCAGATTGGGTGCTAGAAACAAAATCCAAGCTTCCTGCAAGAACAGAAAGTTGTTTTAAACCTCTAATTCATATTCAGCTCCTACAGTTAGCTCTTAATTTCAATACAGGTAATAATGCAGTAGGTTTGTTTACTTATTTTAAGTAATGGGGTGGGGTATGGCAAGATGACTGACAGTGTCCACTGGGGCCAAAAGCATAAAATCTGGAGCTTGAGTTATAAGCAATTACTAGCCACCAAGTGTCACACTGGAAATTGAACCTGGATCCTCTTGAAGAACAGCAAATGCTCTTAACCGCTGAGCCATCTCTCCAGACCCCTAAATGTGGTATTTAAAACGGCAAAGGGGAGGCTGGAGAGCTGGCTCAGCACCAGGACCTGTAGTGAGAATTTTGGTTTCTCTGCAAAGCACAAGAAACAGTATGAGAATGTTTGCACTGTAATCTCAGGTGTGGGATATGGGGCTGCTTCAGACTATCCACAGCAACTATGATTTGCCTCATGTTCTTGGAGGGGCATAACTTTGCCAGCTGCAGATAGTTTCTGCAAGTGTGTGTGACATTTGGGATCCTGGGGACTTTTCAGAGGATATGTAAATACTAGGGCTCTAGGAGACCCGTTGTTGATTATTTGTGGTTTTTTTTTTTTTTAAACAGTTTTGCACAAAGAAGACAGAAGAATAAATTAGATATCCTGACAGCAAAGATCAAAATTGCACCAAGGACCTCAAGCCATTAATGTTACTACCTCCTTTCCTCTCTATCCTTTTTTCTCCCCTAACTCATGTTAGGGGTGGAGAAAGGTGGAAGAAAAAAAAAGACCCCACAAAGTAGCCAGATAGACTATAAGGACCTACATGGAAAGAGAACCAATCCCTATGACTGTCTTCTCTTAGGGGAAACATACACGCACGTAAATCAGATAAAATAACAAAATAATAAAATAACCAGAAGAGGGCAGGTATGGTCGCTCATGTCTGGAATCTCACTACTTGGAGGCTAAATTGAAGAAGCACTGAGTTTGACAACAGCCTGAGCACAAAGAGACGCGGCTTTTAAATAACTAAATTAAATTTAAAACAAAACATGGCTAGGGGGTGGTTGCTCCTTCCTCCTGCTCTTACTGAGGACCCAAGTTTGAGTTCCAGCACAGTTTGAACGTCTGGACTCCAGAGGTTCCTCCAAGTTCTTAGGGATCTGTAGTTATGTGCACATATCCACACACAGACACATTTAAAAAATATGTTAAAAAACAAAAACCACACACACACACAAAAGAAAGTTGCTAGATACCAATTATTCAGTTCACTTTAAGTCACCAGTATGTAAAATTTACAGACACACATCTAGAAGCCACACTGACTCAGATCTAGGACACTGAGTTGTGTATGCTATCTGACTCTAAGTATCCAACAGACCCTTTACAATAAGCCACAGTGGGAATGGTAAAGCCTCTGCAGAGGTTTCTTCAAAGTGCTTTTAGCTATGAAAGCCTCATTCAGGCTAGTCTCAAAATGGAGACGCTCCTGCCTACTATAGGACTAGGTAACAAGTGTGTGCTGTCATATCCTGCTTTGTGGAGGCCTGGCTTGGCTTCCTTTGGTTTGGTTTAAGGGGCTCATTTGGGGAAGCCAAAATCTTGTACTTTGTTAGCCTAGGCTGGCTCTTAAAATCACACTAGTCTTCCCACGTCAATTTCCCAAGTGTTGGGATGTAAAAAAGACCACGTCTTAAAAAGGGCAACTCCTCCCACCAAAATAAAAAGAAATACTTTTTTAAAAAGACAAATACAGCCAGCCGGTGGTAGTGGTGGCTTCAATCCCAACACTTGGAGATAACAGGCGGGCAGATCTGTGTTCCAGGATAGCCAGAGCTATACAGAGAAACCTGTCTTGAAAAACCAAAAAGAAAAGAAAAAAAAAAAAAAAAAGGAAGGAGGAGAGGGGAGGGGAGGAGAGAAAAAAAAAAAAAAGAAAGAAAGGAAGGGAAGGAACAACAAAGAAAGAAAGGAGGGAGGGAGGGAGGGAGAGAGAGAGACAGAGAGACAGAGAGAGAAGGAATAAATGACTAGTATGGTGGAGAAGAGCCTGTCTAGCATGCATGAAATTCTGAGTTCAAGGCCCAGCACTGCACCTCCCATTGCTGCTAAGTTGAAAGTGAAACGTTTTGTTCCTCTTGCCATCCTTCCACAGAGAGCAAGTACTACAAGCAGAGAG
Source organism: Micromys minutus (assembly GCF_963924665.1). Lineage (NCBI taxonomy): Eukaryota > Metazoa > Chordata > Mammalia > Rodentia > Muridae > Micromys > Micromys minutus. Next base: position 30,618,536 of record NC_137956.1, read on the forward strand.
AGCCAAGTCTATGTGCTTCAGGTAGGAGGAGTCTTCAGAGTAATATACTCTCCTCATTTTAAAGGTAAGAAAAACTAAAGCCCAGAGATATCCCTACCCAGGAAGACAGAGACAGAAGCAGGAAGAGTATTGTTTTATTTTTCAAAGCAATTAGCCATGCTTTCCTTGCCTCCTTTAAAGGAAATGTTCTGCACATGACTACCAAGTCTTTAAGCTCTTAGGTCACGTATCTTAGGTATGAAAGCATGAAATCTAACATTGAGAACAAGAAATATTTTTAAATATGACAACAACTTCTCAGGGAAGTGTTATGGGTACAGAGCACAGCAGGAACAACTGGCCTCACTGAACCCTTAGACAGGAATTACAGAACACAAGCTGTATCTGTTCACTGGAGAAAGGAACAATACAGAGACCCCCACTTCCCCAGCAACATGCCAGCTACGCCACTAACCTAATCAGGAAACAAGGAGAAACCAACGCACATGTGAACATATGTGAACACCACCAAAAACCACTCTGAAAATAGAAGAAACTGAAAGAGAATAGTAAAGTAAAGCCCATTTTATTTTCTATTTCCATGATAAAGTGTGAAGAAAAGTGAGTCCACTGTTCCATGTTTGACTTGAGAACCGAGGGGACGCCCACTTCCAGGTTCTGTTCAGTCCTGGAACAAAAAGATGGCTGAGGAGCATGTGGATTGTAAGAGAAATTGTTTCTAGCAGAAAAGTCCTCCAGAGAATGAAAAAGGAACAAACAGTAGGGTTCCACAGCTCTCCCCAGGTTGTTTAGACATAGCTAGCACCCACTTTCTCCCACTTGTGGAGACTGTGGGCTTTTTCTGTAAGCATACTATTTTAAACATGTATCCTTGGTAATGCAAGGTTTCCCATCTTTCTCTGACAACTGGATTCTTTACCACCATTATCCTGTGTGCCCTACTCCAGCCACTGGAAGGCGCCGTCCACACTGCTGTTGCAGCCTATAAGCTTCCTTCAGAAGTGACTGAAGGGATGACTGCCCCATGCCGAGGCGTATACTGCTTCTCAGTGACCAGACTTGCTTAAAAGTAAGCAAGTTTGTTACTTTGTTTTGTCGACCTGTTTTCACTTTGTAACCTAGGCTAGCCTCAAACTTGTTATCTTCCTGACTGAAGCAAAACTACAGAGGATTACATTATCATAACTACCATGAAGGACTTCACCATTTCATCCTAAAAATAATCTTATTTAAAGCCTTGTAATGCTATGAAAGAGATATCTCTAAAGTAATTAAAATTTTTTCATGTGCACACACACAAAATGTACAACAAAATATAACATTTATTATGAAGTTGAAGTCTAATTGTACACAAGTCTTTAAACACATATTTGAGTTTTTAATTCTTTGATTACTACTTTTGTTTTGACACAGGGTCTCTCTACATAGCCCTGGCTATCCTGGAACTGCCGGCCTCTGCCTCCCAACATTAAAGGTACATGTCACCATGACAACCGGGTTATGTGGGATAAAATTCACTAATACTGGACTAGATCCATGGAGGTGTTACTTATTAAAACACAAAAGTTGTCTTTTCTCTGAGTATAACTTTCAAAATGTATTATTTTTTGACAATTTCATACACATATATAATACGGCCTGGTCACTTTATCCTTCCCCCTGTAGCCCTTTTGTGATGAACCCTTGTCCCTTGTCCCCAACAAGACTGTCATAGACAAGCACTGCAGTGTTTCTTGGCGATGTTTGGTTTCTCAGGTAACAATTTGGTAATGGGATGCTGTGGGTCTCAGCAAGGGCATTTTTACTTCATTTATTGCAGCTTTCTTTCACTAATTTGGATTTACTGTTACTGCTGTGTAGCTACCATTCCTTCGGGATCAAGGGCTGGAGTATCCCTCTGCAGAGCAGTAGAGTGTTCACTGTGGATTAACAAATCAAAATCAGTTCAAATAAGAGCTCAGAATTACAAGACAGCAAGAGGGCTCAGCATGGCGGCAAGGAATCTGCTGTGCAAGCATGACAACCTGAGCTTGCTCCCAAAACCTGAGTGACAGCGGAGAGTCTGCTCATGCGCACTGTGTAGCACCCACATACACAGTAAAGAAAGACCAAACTGGGGGTTACTTTAAAGTCAAATCCCTCCTGACCAAAACAAACACCATAACTGTTTTACAACTGCTTAAAACTCATGATGATGCCGATGCCAAGTTCTCTGAAGGAATGAAATGGCCTACTACAGTCCCTTGCTCCCATTACAAAGGCACTGTATCTTGTGCAGATGAACAGCAGGACCATCACTGATGCTTGTATACATCCCAGAGATTCTGCCTTGTGACATAGGACTTCCCTTAGTACTTATCTCAGGGACAAGTACTCATGAAGCTTTTTCCTATTTGTGAATGAAAAGCCATTAACAAGATTAAGGTTTTTTGTTTGTTCTTTGTTTTAGGTCATTAATCTGTAAGCCAAATCACAGAATGTAAAGCAGCCAAGGCCATGAAGCTTCGGACATACTTGGTTAGGTCAGACTGTACCTGTAAAAGGAACAGACAATAGGGACCTAAGTCCAAACACAAGTATCATCTACTACAGTTTTGCCTAAGTATTTCCAAACCAAACCAAAGCCTCTTACTAATGTTTAGCCAGCATGGTTCCTATAGCTTACCACCACCTTGACTGGCATGAGGGGCCGTATGGGTCCTCGATGACAGAGGATAAGCAGAGTATGCAGAGTCCAAGTGGGTTTAATTAAGAGGCAGAGAGAGCTGGATGTGGTAGTACACCTCTTTAATCCCAAGACTTGGGAGGCAGAGGGAAGTGGATCTCTGTGAGTTTGAGGCCAGCCTGGTCTATAAAACAAGTCCAGGCCAGGGCTACACAGAGAAACCCTGTCTCAAGAGGAGAAGAGAGGAGGAAAGGAAAAGGAAGAGGAGAAGAGGGGAGGGGAGAAGAGGGGAGGAGAGGGGAGGAGAGGGGAGGGGAAAGGAGGAGAGGGGAGGAGAGAGGAGGGGAGGGGAAGGGAAAGGAGGAGAGGGGAGGGGAGGGGAGGGGAGGGGAGGGGAGGGGAGGGGAGGGGGAAAAGCAGAGTTTGGCGTGGTAGTGAAGCCTTGAATCCCAGCACTCAGGAGGCAGATATAGGTGGATGTCTGTAACTTCAAGGCCAGCCTGACCTACACAAAGAAGATCTGTCTCAGAAAAGAACAAAAACACCCCCACATATTTGAGTTTTTAATTCTATGATTACCACTTTTGTTTTGTTTTGTTTTGTTTTGACACAAGGTCTCTCTACATAGTCTGGAATTCAAAGATCTGCCCACCTCTGCCTTCCAAGATTAAAGGTGTATGCCACTATGACCAGCTGATTATGTGGAACAAAACAACCCCAAAAGGCTAGAAAAATCTTGATCAGTATAAGTAAAAGAAAACTATCCAGAAGTTCCAGTGTTTGAGAGCTGGTTGGTTTCTGTTCCTTACTCCCCAGGTTGTGTCTAACAGTCTCTTGGTGGGCTCTTTTGAATGTCAGCAAATCTTCTAAGAATTTTTTTTTCTTTTTTAATTACTATTAATTTTTACTTATTCACTTTACATCCTGCTAACTACTCCCCTCCTCAACCCCCTCCCACAATCATTCTCCCATCCCCCCTTCCCCTTCTCTGAGCAGGTGGGGGGCCCCTGGGTATACTCCACCGTGACTCTTACTCATAAGTACTATGACAATCAGCAAGGACTAAGTGTGGCAGAAGATACGTAAGTGCTGTGAGAATGAGTCATGAGCCAACTGTACACGTGTGTGGCGGTGCTAGTGAGAAACCATCGGCCTCACATCTAGGAACTGAACCAGGGCCAGACAGCCATCTGGACGGCAAACAGCAACAGGAGAAGAATTTTAAATAGCTTCAGCCGTAGGAAAGACTCTACTACATGCTCTGGACCTCTTAACTATTTGCTGTCGTTTTGAAAGCGAGTGGTAATATATGCAATGTAAAAGAGCATGCTACTCACAGCCATTTCAGGACTTACTATTCTTTAGTATATGGTTTAACTTTGGTTTGCACGGTATTTATTGGTCAGTTTTCATTGTGCCCTTGGTGACCAATTTTCCTTTTAAGATATCCGGCCATGAATAACAGAATGGGTTTTGTGAGTAGCTTTGTTTCTCACTTCTTGACAGAGAAAAGAAAGTGGGGAACTAAAATAATAAAGAGGTATCTACCCAGGGGTCTCTGTGCGTTGTCTGTTCTCGTCACAGGACACAGTAAGCTCCTTTAAGTTGAAGACACTGAGCGAAGAGGAGGGAGTCTAGTGATGAATCTCAGAGGTGGAAGGCCTCACTAGCAAGGTCCTGAGTCCAATCAGTGTTTACTACGTAGTCACTCTGTTAAAGGCACACTGCACATTGGTTTGAGGAAAGATAAGATCTAAAAAATAGAACACTAGAACTGGAGAGATGGCTCAGTGGTTAAGAGCACTGACTGCTCTTCCAGAGGTCCTGAGTTCAAATCCCAGCAACCACATGGTGGCTCTCAACCATCTGTGATGGGATCAGCTGAAAACAGCTACAAGTGTACTCACATAGAATAAATAAATTAATCGTAAAATAAAATAAAATTAAAAAAAATAAGGCACCAAGCAGTCTGTATGTCTGCTGAGTGGTGCAGTGAGGGTCAGGTCTACTCCACCTCTTCCAGACAGCATTCCTTATATAAAGGAAGCATGGGAAAGTAGATATAGCTGAAATGGCTGGTTACAGTGATGTTCACCTCAGCCTACAGGAGCCTCAACCACAAGGGTCAGGGTGACCATTGGGAAAGACTATAGAGCATTTCTTGAACGTCTCAAGGAGGTGAATGGTAAGGTGAAGTGGAAGGGCTGTTGAGAGCAAGCATGGCAGGTCAGTGGAGGTACGATCCTCTGGAGGGATCAGTGTATTTCTCATGGAACTGAGTCCCCCTCCCTCCTAACTCCCCCCACCTCATGTGTGTGTGTGTGTGTGCACCTGTGTATGTGCATGCTTTTGTGTGTGTGTGTGTGTGTGTTCTGCACAGTGAATCCCAGGCAAGCTGTAAGACATAGTAAGACCCTGTGTCAAAATCTAAAATATAAATAAATTAACAAGCAAGCAAGCAAATAAATAAATTGAACAGTCACACGTCCTAAAGAACACAGACTATTTAAACAAGTTCTTAATAGTTCAAAACTAGCTAAGGTACTAATACGTTTGCCAATTTGCACAAGTTTACAACTCCAGAACTTCCATTTATATTCTACAGTAATAACTTTCATTTGCTATAGAATTATATCGAAGTCTTGTTTCTATGTTTTTTAGACAGTGTCTGAAGTCCCTGGCTAGCCTTAAACTTAGCAGCAATCCTCCTGCCTCAGACACTTGAGTACTGAGATTATAGGGTGGGCTGCCATAGAGCCTGCATCTAGGATCTGGGGAAAGCTAGTGAACTTCAAAAGCCTGACTGTGATAACAGAGCTAGTAAGAAACACCTGTTACAGAGTACATTTCTATACCATGGGATTGGGGTAGACATGCTGGGTAACACTTGGTCTTCATCACTAAGGAAAAGCTCAATGCTATAAATCTTGAGAATATGGATTTTTAAATATCCTTTCCCTTTTAAAATTGTATTTGCTTTGTATGAGCAAATGGGGAAAGGGCAAACATGTGCATTACATCATATGTGTAAAAGAGAACTTGTAAGAGTTGATTTTCTCCCTCCACCATGTTGGTCGCAGGGATCAAACTCATTCTCAGGCTTCCTTCACCTACTGAGCCACCTTACCATCCCTGAACTATGGATTCTGTATCTTAAAACATTTAAAACTGAGACCTATGATGGTGCACACCTTTAATCCAAGTGCTGGGGGTTGGGGAGGGGAGCAGGGGCACGGACACCACATAGGACAAAGACTGAGGCCTAAGAAATAAGATGGCTATACCAACGTCACTGTGACAGACTCGGAATTGTGGTGGGACACCAGATGAGTCATACATTCCAGCTTCCTGTGCAGTTACAAGTGCCTGCAAGTTCTCTCCGAAGGTCTCTCTGCTCAATGGAATGAGTGGAAATGAGTGTGCCAACCTCAGATCAGGGATTTGCAGAATGACAACCTGTGTCATCTCATTCTCTTACAACAGTGACAAACAGTAGCCGTGGGGTGGAAGAAAGAGATCACTCTGTGCCAACAACTGCTTCTTAAATATGAACACAAGTAAAGTCTGCATTTGGTCACTTCGTTTCCAGTCTGTTACAATTGATCGTCACTAATTTAGTCACACACACAGTTGCAAAGCTGTAATTAAAACCCATTATCATTTATCAGTCAGTTCAATATCAAATGTTTTCCTTCTCTGTCCAAACAGGAAACAGAATCCTGAGGAAGCGTGAAGACAGTGCCTCCATGAAGCCAGCTAACGCTAACCCACTGCCCATGGAAGCCAACACAGCAATGGCTGGCCCCCTTTTACAGCCTTCTGAGAATTTCTGTTTCCACAAATAGCTGCAGAGGTGCAATGAAGATGAATCTGACTTAAGGCAGACATGAAACTAGAGAGAAAGAACATCAGAAGCCTTACATATTTTAAGAAATGCAAGACCATTAAGACTGAAACTCAGGAAGTCAGAGAACAGGCACAGAATGCCAGCCAGAGGCTGAATTCATGGTTCCTCTTGATGTAAATGAACAGAAAAATGAAGAATACTCAACGGATGAGTACAAAATGATTAAATAAAGCACGGTTTTAGGAGTAGGGATATGGCTTGACCAAAACCCTAACTTCAACTGATCATGAGCCAAAGCACACAATTTAGTCTACTAACAAGTTCCAATGTGAAAGGGAATAGATAAGAAATATGAATCTAACATAAAAATCACGATAAGCAGAAATTTACAAAAGCCCAAATCACCCCAAAGCATACAGGTAGGAATGCTTCATATAATTACTCACTAAGGAAATAAAGATTAACATGGCAATCAAGCCCGTGATCACTCACACCTTCAAGCCCAGCATGGGAAGCAGAGGCAGGTAGGTCTGCATGAGTCAAATCTACAGTGTCTACCTCAAAATAAAGGCCAAAATCAAGCAACAAGACCCTCCGATAGTCACAGACCACTGTTAGCAGGTGAACAAACTAACTCAAATCTTTTCTACATAGACCATCAAAACTCCAGTTCTTTATTTTGTGACACTCTTACCCAAGAGTATCAGATGTACATGAACATGAAAGTTGAAAGTGTTCACAATAAACAAAAGAAGCTCAATTCAAACAAACATTAATAGAATAAGAAATTGTACTGAACATTTCACAATATGGATAAATAACTAAATATAACTATATACATGACCATTAATGAACCTCACAAACACTGTTAACAGAAACAAAAAAGGCCAGGCATGGCAGCTCACATCTGTATCCACAGTAATCAGTGGGCAGAGACAGAAGAATTGCTACTAAGTTTCAGGCCAGTTTAGAATAATGAGACACTGTCTTGTTTTTTGTTTTTTGTTTTTTTAAGGAGGGGTAAGGGGAATAGAAAATAGCAAAAGGACACATACCATGATACCAAATTTACTTAACTATAAATAACAGTTAAAATATTATTAGAGATAGGCATAGTGACTCAGAAGGCTGAGAAGGGACCGTCACTGCTAGTTCCAAGCCACAAATAAGTTCCAGGCCAGGCGGTTACAAAGTAGGACTCTGTCTCAAAAACAAACAAACAAACAAAAAAAACCAAACAAACAAAACACCACCAACAAGAAAATGAAATCAAAACCACTGGGAATGGTGACGCATACCAGCACTGAGGAGGCAGAAGCAGGTGGATATCTGTGAGTTTGAGGACAATGTGGTCCACGAGGAGCTGGGGCTACACACTTGAAACTGTATTCACACAAAAAAGGGGGGTGAAGAGGGGGAGGGAGAGAAAGAAGAGGAGGAGGAGGAGGAGGAGGAGGAGGAGGAGGAGGAGGGAGTGGGATAGGAAAGAGGGGAGGAAGGAAAAAAGGAAGAAAAAATTATTTACAGATCATAAAGATATAAAAACATACTAAGAAAATTAAACAAAGTTCAGTAAAATGTCTCTTGCGAAAGGGAGGAAGCCAGGGGACAGTGCTAATACTGCCCAAGGTAGGTGCTCATGTGTGTATAGAGCCTGAGGCTAAGTCTTCTCCCATTGCTCATATTCACTGAAGCAGGGTCTCTCCAGTTGTACCAGAGCTCACAGTATGGCCAGTCTAGCTAGCCAGCTCACTCAGGGAATCCTTCTCCACTTTCCAAGTATGGGAATTATAGTCAAGCTGAGTGAGAGGTTCACCCAGAATTTACTGGGTTCTGGGGTCTAGTTTGCTGTTTGCACAGTGAGCATTTTAAATGTTTAGCCCCTTCCCCTTTTGTGCATGCATATTCTGACACTGACAGGAAAAGGCCGGGCATGAAGAGCAGGCAATGGGAACTTGTTCTCTAGTCCGCTCAGTCGGTGACAACCCCGACCACTCTGCTCCCTGAAGCTGCACCTAAGCGCCTACCATCCACCTGCCCAACTGCTTGCTGTACCTTTTGTCTTTACCTCCACATTTTAAGGCAGAAGAGACATTATGGACTATGGCAAGGCTTTACACCTGATAATTGCTGCTCACAACACTATTAATAGTACTTGAACTCCTATATGGCTCTGGGTTCAATACCACATACACACAAAGTCTGGATTACAGAGCATTTCAGATTAGGAAACTCAATCTATACTATCCATTTTATAAAATTACATGTAAAATAGATCCTACATATTATGCATAAAACCAGTAAACGTCAGGGCTAAAAAGATGTCTCCTTAGACAACTAAAACAAACAAACCTGGACTGGTGACATGATTCTGGAGGCAAAAGTGTTTACTAGCAGGTAAAGACAACCAGTTAGATCTCTGAAACACATATAAAGGCGGAAGGAGACCAATTGGACAAACTGTCCTCTGAATATATAAGTGCCATCATCCCCCCCAACACCCCCACACCAAAAATAACAACAATAAATGTTAAGACAGCCTTAACCGAAGTTCACATAAAGATGCATACGTACTAGCATGACTGTACAACACCCTCTTCCCCTAGAACACTGCACTGAGAACAAGGCAGCCTTTTATGCTGCCCTTCATCTACTACTTCCTCTATCAAAAGACTAAATGAGATTCTGGCAACATAAAACAACAGTTTTGAAAGGTCGTGCTGTGCAGACAGTCCCAGCTTCCACAGTACCTTACTGTCTATGGCAGCCTACATGACAATCTGAGCAGTTACGTTCAGAGTAAAAGGAAAACGCACATTGCCACTGCATTGCTGAAGGACCAGAACTACACGCAGACACTCAATATCTTTATGAACATCAATTCCAGCTGCATAAACATCCAGGGCATATTAATGAAAAGGATCCCTGAGCAATGGAACAGAATGGCAAGTAGAACACCAGCTTTCCCGAACTCTGGCAGGCAAGCTGAGACTGGACCACTCCGCTGACCCTGAGTTTATAAAAAACATAACCTTTTCAATTAAGACAGACCAGTGCCAGGCTTGTGATCACCTGCATATAATCATAGCACTTGGGAGGGAAAGACAAGAGGTTCTTATGTCAAAAATCCCAAATCATGGTAGTACATAGGACTCTAATCCCAACACTTGGAAGCTCAGTCAGAAAAATCAGGAATTCAAAGTCAGCCTCAGATACAGAAAGAGTCAGAGACCAGATTATGCTACATGAGACCCTGTTTCAATAAACAAAAAACAAAACCACACACACACACAAAAAAAAACAAAACAAACCCAAAAACAACTTTTTAATGTGTCATTTTCCAAGAAAAAGCCTAACAGCTACATTCCGCTGCAGGTATCCTTAGTGGCGGAGCGTGTGCTTTCCATGTGTGAGACGCTGAATTAAACCTGCAGGGCCTAGAAAAGTACATTAGCCCTGCTCATTGGCGCAGTGGCATACATGTCTCAGTGCCAGCACTCTGGAAGCTGAGGCAGGAAAATAGCCCTGGTCTGAGGCCAGCCTCAACTACAGAATGAACCCATATTTCAAGTGAATAACCAACCCCACATTGATCATTCTCCCCTTCCGCTCCTGGTGTTCCCCTCTGCTTTCATATCACGTGTCTTATTACTTACTCTCCCTGACTCAAACTGCACATTCTTAAAAATTTCCCTAATTTGACTACCTCAAAAACCTGTCAGCCAGGCATAAATCAGGCACTCAGAGACAGATTTCTTTGAATGTGAAGCCAGTCTAGCCTAAGCTAGTTCCAGACCATTACAACTACAGTGAGAGTAAGACACTGTCTCAAAAACTAAACAAACAGATAAGTGGAGCTGGAGAGATGACTCAGCGATTAAGAGCACCAGCTACTCTTCCAGAGGACCCAGGCTGATTTCCAGCATCTACATAGCGCCTTACAACTGACTATCACTCCAATTCCATGGTACTTTGTAGACAGCAAGTGTGCAAATGTTGCACATGTATACGTGCAGGCAAAATACCCATACACATAAAAAATGGTACAGCTATGGCTGTATAGCAGAGCACTCCTCCACCCTTCATGTCCCAATATTGTCATACACCAAAAAAGGGCAATGAATCAGTAAAAATTATCCACCTTCTGAAATGTCCAAACTTGGAGGCTGGAGAAATAGCTCAGAGGTTAAGAGCACTTGCTGCTCTTCCAGAGGACCCAAGTCTAATTCCCAACCGATATGGTAGCTCACAACTGGCTATAACTCCAATTCCAAAGGAACTGACACCTTCTTCTGGCCTCAAAAAACACCGCACACACAATGAACATACATTCAGACAAAGTACTCATACACATAATTTTTTTTAAAGAACCGTTCAAACTCATAGGTTAATAACAGCAGTCTGGGGCTAGAGAGCGCTCAGCCTATTAAGAACACTGCCTATTCTTCCAGAGGTCCTGAGTTCAATTCCCAGCAACCACATGGTGGCTCAACAACTATCTGTAATGGGATCTGATGCCTTCTGATGTGTCTGAAGACAGCTATAGTGTGCTCACATATATAAAATAAATAAATCTTTAAAAGCAGCAGTCTGTTTTGCTTTTGTTATCTAAGCTAAGCCTTGTGGTCTCAGCAACGCTATCACCTGATAAATTTAAGCCAATAAGAGGGCAGGGGCACCACCACACCTGTGCTCGGAAGACAGGTAGGCACAGCTCTGTGAGTTTGAGGTCAGCCTGGTCTACAAAGCAAGTTCCAGACAGCCAGGGATATACGGAGCAACCCTGTCTCCAAAACCCAATAACAACAATAGAAATCACCTTAATTCAGTACAGCGTCTCCCTGCTGTGTTCCCCGTGCTCTGCAGACTGAAGAAGCTCACGTTACAAGCTCGCCTGTGCTCTGTAGTCAATTTCAGAGCAGCTTGGGCTAACATACCAAACAAACAGAAGCAAGCAAGCACATAGACAACCCCTCTGATTTAAGCAACCCTAGGGACCCAAAATACAAACCATGTCAGAAGCTACAATATTCACACCTTCCTTCCATATTCAATTGTGTAAAAGACTGAGAAATAAATTCTATGGAACTTACCTCAAAATAACAGCTTCCATTTCAGTCTTCTGGGCATATATGATATAACATTTTTAAATGTGAAGTAGTCATGGAAGACTTTTTCAGATTAGAAGATGGACTGCAAAATAAAAGGTTGAAGACAAAGTATTAATCAAAATGGACAGTGTCAAATGTTTACTGCCCGTGTGTCACTTGACTGTTTACAGCTACACACAGTTTAATACCCTGGCTGAAAAGACCACATTATGTTTAGGATCTATATTGCAATGTTCTCAGCTTTGGGACATTAAAAAAAAAAAAAATCTGATACCTTTTCCTTAATAATGGGTTTACATATTCATGATCAAATCTAAGTAAATAATTTATAGAATGTAGTATAAAATAAAAGTGCAGGACCACTCAAGCCAGCCAGGGATATATAGTAAAACCCTGTCTCAAAAAAAAAAAAAAAAGCAAGACCATTTTCCCAAGATGGCTCTACAAGGAATTATGCTATGCCTAAACCCAAAGTCACTCATAGAGGACAAGAACACAGACTGAGCAGAGTCCACCTGTCTGTGTACATTCTGGTGGCCTATTGCCACCAGATGCCTTGGACAATCATCTCACAGGAGAAGGAAGCTTAACCACTATGCTACCACGAGGTGTCTACTGACCCCTGAGACTTATGCTCACTGAAGACATCAAGGCCAACCAAGCAACAAATCAAACAGGATATGAAAGCTGTGTTCACACTGATACCACCCAGGACAACACCCTGAGTTCAGCCTAATGAAAGGTAGCATTTATTCAACTGGCTCCTGACTAGGATTCTCTGGACACTGTCAAAGTCATGATCACCATAGTAAAACTGGCTAATTGTAAATGTAAATCTCTTATCTCTAAAAGAACGTTTAGTGCTGGAAAAAAATTAGTATTTGTGATGGTTTGTATATGCTCTGCCCAGGAAGTGGCACTATTAGAAGGTGTGGCCTTGTTGGAGGAAGTGTGTCACTCTGGAGGTTTGGAGACATTCCATCTAGCTGCCTGAGGATGCCCAGTCTGTTCTTGGCTTCCTTTGGATGAAGATGTACAACTCTCAGCTCTGCCTGTACCATGCCTGACTGGGTGCTGCCATACTCCTGCCTTGATAATGGACTGAATCTCTGAACCTGTAAGCCAGCCCCAATTAAATGGTTGTCTTTTATGTAAGACCTGCCTTGCTCACAGCAGGAAAATCCTAAGACAGTATTGCTCTTCAAGAGAACCCAAAAAGTTTGAGTCCCAGTACCAAGACCAGGCAGCTAACTCCAGCTCTAGGAAAATCACACACCTCTGGCCTCTGTAGACAGGCACCTGAATGCATGTGCACATACCTAAGGGCAGGCAAAAATCTAAAATAAAATTTAAAATGTTCTAATATGTAAACCAGGCATGGCGGTTCACACTTTTAATCCTAGGACCCAGGAAGCAGAGCACATGGATCTCTGTGAGTCTGTGGCCAGTTAGGGCTACAAAGTCGATACCCAGTTTCAAAATGAATGAATCAATGGATAATGCAGGGTTACTCATTCAAAAATTAAGAATTTTAAGACAGAGCTGGCTTAGCATTAGATTAAGCACAGTTCCTCCTCAAGTAAGGAGCCCTGTGTAACTACACAGATGACATGCCCATGGTGTCTGCCACGGTCAAGATACTAATTTAAGGTTTGGTGACATGTCTCCAACACCTGGAGGCAGATATAATCGAAGCTCTGAATTTGAGGCCAGCCTGGTCTAAACAGTGAGACCCTGTCTTTGAAAAAAAAAAAAAAAAAAAAAAGACACTAACTCTCTATTAAGTTTATTAAGTGGACAAGTATTATTTGTCCAGCCTGTTACAATATACCTGTAATCATAAGATTTAGTGGGTAGAGGCAGGGAAATTATGATTTCAATGTCATCCTCAATTACATAGTGAACTTGGCGCCAATCTAAGCTACATGAGACCCTATGCCCCCCCACAAAAAAATCAGACTGACCCCAGCACCTCCCTAGGAAAATCCCCCAGCCCCTACTAACTGGCTATCTCCCCAGTCATTTTACAACCTGTAAGATAGTAGCTGAATAAATTCTCAAGGCTGGACTTGATGGCTCAGTCTTCCTGCCTCAACCTCCCAAGTGGCTCCCAACTTCAGCTTCCAGGCAAGCACTAACAACATTAACTTCTTCACACACTCTTCCTTCTTCTTGGTTTTTGAAAGCAATGTCTCACACAGCCTACAATAATTTTGAACTCCACACACACACACACACACACACACACACACATTTGAACAAACATGAGGATGTACACACACATATGCCACAAACACAAATGGTCCCCGTTCTGTCTTACTTTTGTCCAATTAATTTATCATGTAAGATGTAGCTTGCTAATCTTTTTTTAAATGAGCTAAAACTTACCTATTTTTAAACATAGAAAGCTGGCAATAAGATTTTAACAAAATTCTCTAGAACTCAGTATGTGTATATGTGTGTATGTATGTATGTATGTTTATGCATGTATATACATACTACATATGTACAAATATGTACAAGAATAAAATATCTACCTTATGTTCATTGGTGTTTTAAAAGCCAACTTGTATATCTTTGTGAGGGTGTCAGAAGCTCTGGTACTGGAGTTACAAACAGGTGTGAGGTGCCATGTTGGTGATGAGAATTGAACCTGGGTCCTTGGAAGAACAGCCAGTGTTCTTAACCACTCAGCCATCTCTCCAGCCTCTAGAACCCAGTTTCTTAAACTGGGGGTTATGGCTCCACATAGGGATTTTCTGGGGATCACAGAGAAACTGGCAAAGGTAAAAAGTCTATGAACATGGAACCACCAAGTATCAATTGGAAATGACCGAACAGATGCCTGCGTTTCTGCAGCCACCTCGACCATCTCAGGTCTCGTCTGTGACAACTGCAGTCCTGCTCTTATAAATGTACTAAGTGTGGGAATCAAACACTTCCCGTCATTATTTCCCACCGTTACTCCTCAGCATGTACGTACCAATGTAGTGTCTTTAGACTGTGTAACCAGGCACTGCTAACACATGCCTTTAACCCCAGCACTGAGAGGCAGAGGCAGGTGAATTTGAGACTAGTCTGGTCTACATTAAGAGTTTCAGGACAGCCCTGTTTTAAAAACCAAAACAAAAGTTCTATTTAGGTGACTTATCACCAGAACACATTTTTCACATGTATAAAGCTATCAGGGGTGGGGGGGTGATTTTTGAAGTCCTTTTTTGAGTCGCAGACACAGGTTTCATAAACAAAAATGTATACATAAAGTTTTGGCTTGGGATTGGATCATGATTTTTCAGTAACTTTTGAAGTGGCCTGACATAATTCTGACATTAAAAATTAGCAAGCATATCCACTTGTTAGTATGAAATTTTGTTTTTATCTTTAATACATGAGAAAAATAACTACATACCAAAGAATTACTTTAAATTAAACTTAATGCTATCAATAAATCTTTGATTTGTATAATCAAATTTCACTGTTTCATATGCTTATATACTAGGAGCCATGCAAAAGTGTCTTGAATAAAAAGAAGTCCCAAAGAGAAAGAACAAACAGCCCACTCTACCTAGTAAAGGGGGTTAGCAGTCAGAAGAGCAAGAAGCCAGATATGGCCACAACTGTAAGCTCAGTCCTCAGGAGGAAGCATAAGTGTGGTGTGTGAGACCTAGGAGATGTAGAAAGCCCTACTTCAAAATTAAAGAGATGAGTTTAGAACCCAAGAAGCTTTTTTATCATATGGGTTCTATCAACTGATATTTACTGAATTGTAATCAAAACTAATTTTATTATTTACCTTAACTGCTAAACATAGTGTTGAAAGCCTACTGTCCTGCCATGCAAGAGGCAGGAGGAGAGGGTCATTGCAAGCCTGAGGGCAGCCTAGCCTACAAAGCAAGTTCAAGGCCCACCATGGTTACAATGAGATCCTGCCTTAAAAGAAGAAAAATGTTATTAATTTGTTTACTTGTTCCATTTTGTTGTCCTACCCAGGGCCTTGACCTTGGCAATTAAGAATTAAGTTGTACTCCCTGCCCCATTAAGATTATGTTTAGTAATTAATACTTTATCTTTTTAGTAAGTAGTAATATCTTGATAAAGTAGTCATATAAAAATAATAAACCCAAAGTTTTACATTAAAACGTTTTTGGTCAAGTTACGCACACCTTTAATCCCAGAGCTCAGGAGTCAGAGACAGATCTCTAAGTTTGAGACTAGCCTGGTCTACACATATGGAATTATTATGGGCCAACCAGGGTCTCATAGTAAGACTGTCTCAAACAACAGAGACGGTTTGTGAGGGTTTTTTTGTAACAGGGCTCCATGCCCTGGGCTGGTCTCAACTCTAGGGTCAGGTAACTGCTGACCCTTCAGTCTCCACCACAGAAGTGCTAGAGTCACAGGCAGGCTCCACCATGTTTGCAAAAACGTTTTATTTGCTTATGTGTATAAAATGTTTTGCTTGCATGTATATCTGTGTACTATATATGTGCCTGGTGCCAAGGCAATCAGAGGAGGGTGTGGGACTCCCAAATCTGGAGTTACAGGCTGTTTCGAGCCACAATGTGAGCCAGGTCTCCTGGAAGACAAACCTGTGCTCTTAACCACTGAACCATCCCTCCAGCCCATAGAACCGTTTTTAAAGGTAGGGTCTCACTATGTGAGCCAGGCTTGCCTTAAGCTTAGGGACACACTGTCCCTGCCTCCTGAGTGTGCACTGTCTACTGTGTTTCTCTTGAACCTCCACCCGTATGCATCCCCGATGCTTCACAAAGCATCAACAGATCCTCTCAACAAATGTCCATGAAGAAGTCAATGCCGGAAAAAGCTCACATGCTCTAATGTTAAAAGTGTATGTGGATGAAGTAGACATTCCCACAACCAATTCTTCAGTCAAGAGAAATGGATAAAGGAAAACTCATGATAAACGATGTCAGCTGTAGAATAAAGAATACATTCAGACCTGGAATGGCACAGTAGATCAGACCTTCAAAGCTCTGCCCTACGGCAGCAAGGAAAGCTGGCCCCGAAAGGCAACTCAACTCTGAACACCCACAGCTCCAGTCCTCTGACGGAAAAAGCATCCACCTCTGCTCAGAAACAATCGCACCACTGTTCTTCAAAGGGCGGGAGAGGGCAGTGACGAGGTAGGGAGAACCCCAGCAACTGGGGACTAAGAGACACAAGCATCTGGCGTCAGTGAAATGCATGTGTACTTAAAAATTTCATCAAAGTATAGTAATAAAATAAACAGGGCTGGCTTGTAGGTCAGAAGGGAGCAGACATGACCCCTGAGTGACTGATCACTATCACCAAAAATAAATTAAATAAACTAATGTTAAAAATTGGGCTGAGTTGCAGTGTACCATAGACTAAGATATACTCACTAAATATCTGAACTCTCCATCCAAGGAAAAATAAATCATTTACAGAAAGAAAGGGCTTGGAGCAAGATGCCACACTAGCCAAGAGAGCCCTCCCCCTCTCGACCCCAGGCACAGCAGCCTTCAGCACAGCTGAGCTTGCTCTATTCCTCTATTCTCTGTTGTAAAATGAAACTCTTAAATCCAGCAACTGTGTACTATGATTTGCAAAAAGTCTTTAACCCGTGTACCAAGAAAGCCTTAACCTCTTGGAACGAATCTGGTATTCCAAGGATTTACATCCTAATCAATCAACTCACCAACAGTGCAGATTGTGTTGGAAAGGCATCCACTTATGGTTAGATCATTTACAGACAAGGTGATATCGCTCCCACATCTTCTTTAGTGCATCCAGTTACTTATTTAATGTCCGTGTACACAGACACATTCAGTTTTTTTCTCCTTTGCTTATACCTGTGAACTAGTACCTTGAGTAGATGAAATACAGGTGATCAGAAGGAAATCTTAATTTCTGGGCTAGAGAGATGACATCTCAGTGGTTAAGAGAACTTTTGTGAAACCACGAGACTTAAGCATACACACCCAAATAAATCTTTAAAAAAAAAGAAAGAAAACGTAATTTCTGCTGGGGTTCATGTTACATAATTAAGAACAAAACACTTAAACTGGAGAGACGGCTCAGTGGTTAAGACCACTGACAGCCGCTCCACCAGAAGTCCTGAGTTCAATTCCTAGCAACCACATGGTGGCTCACAACCATATGTAATGCAATCCAATGCCCTCTTCTGGTGTGTCTGAAGACAGCAACAGTGTACTCTCAAATACATAAAATAAATATATCTTTTAAAAAAAAAAAGAAAGAAACCCAGAGTGTTACAAAAGACCCAGCATTGATAATAATGTTGACAATAAAGAAATAAGCAATTCAGGCTTATGATTAATAAAATTAACAATAACGTGGACATTGGCTGAAAAAAATACTATTAACCTCAGTACTCACAATCATCTGGGACTCCAGCTTTGAGGGAGCCAACACCTCTGGCTCTCACAGTAACCTGTGCTCATATACACATGCCCACGTGCAAACAGCTACACACACACACACACACACACACACACACACACACACAAAATTTCAAATGATACAAATAAATCTTTAAAAACAGCATCGAAAAGGAAACCCCCTTATGGGCCTAAGTACTATTGAGGACAGATGTGATCATGTCTCAGATGTGTGTACATCCTCTCCTTTCTGAAACATTGAAAAAAGGGAGGGAAAAAGACCAAACAATGCATGTGTTTGCTTTGTTGTTGTCTGTGTAGCCCTGGCAGTCCTGGAGCTCACTCTAGGCCAGGCTAACCTTGAACTCACAGAGATCTGCCGGCCTCTGCCTCCTGAGTCCTTGGATTAAAGTTGAGCACCAGCATCACCCAGAGCTCTACTCATTGTTTAGAGTGAAAGGCTTATCCATTATACTCCATGGTCTGTCTACTGTATTTCATTGGTTCATCTATTCAACAACAAATATGTTTCCCTTCCTCTAAGCCCAGAACTTTAAGATTAAGCTCAGGAAAGTCTAAAAAACAGCAACTACTAAGGCCTTCTGACCCAAAACTCTTTCATTGATCTGCACACATATTTAACTATGCTAACAGGATACATTTAAGATTAGAAAGGTTTTATTTGCAGAGGGTGGTATGGGCAGGGTCTCACGAGGTATGTAGCTTTGGCTGGCCTGGAACTCATGAGTAAGCCATAGCTGGAACTGCAGGTATAAGCTACCACACCTGGATCATTAGACTTCCTTGCTAGTTACTTTAAAAGGGTGGGGGGGGGGGTGGTGTGCAGGGACTAGCTCAGTGGCAAAACACCTATCTAACATGAACAAAACCCTGGGTCTTTAGTACCTGTTCAGAAGTATTCTAGAATAAATTACACTTAAAACAAACCAAGAAGTATAGAGCTGCTACAATGGTTACCAGAAAAATACCACAAAAAATAAAGTCAGGGTGTGGTGGTGCACGCCTTTTAACCCCAGCACTCTGGAGGCAGGTTTCTGAAAGTATGAAACCACCTGGCCTATGTAGAGAGTTCCAGGACAGCCAAGGCTACATAATGAAATCCTTTGTATCAAAAAACCCTAAGCAAACAAGAAGCTGGATATGTTGACTTACACCTGTAATGCCACCATTTAGGAGACTAAGGAGAAAAAAGATTACCCCAAGTTCCAAAGCAGCCTGGGCTACAGTGAGACACTGACTTTCAAAACCCAAAACAAAATAAATCAAATTTAAGACCTGAGGCTGTGACTCAGTGGTAGAGTGTTTGCATAACATTCATGAAGCCCTAGGCTCAAAACAAACACAGCCATGGTGATGATGATGAAGATGTTGGTGGTCTGGTGTGGGAAGAACACCAGGCCAGCCTAGACGACATACCCAGCTACTTGGGGCAGGAGAGAAGAAAACCAGACAGACCTAAAGCTACACACCTGACTCTCATAGGGCTAGATAGATGGCTGAGTGGTTCTGATGGACCCAGAGAACCCAGGATCAACTCCCAACACCCCTATGGCAGCTCCCAACCACCTTTAACACCAGAACCCTCTCCTGGCCTCCATGGACAAAGGCACACATGTGATACAGACACAGATGAAGGCCAAACACTCATATACTTAAATTAGTAGTTTTAAATTTGACTCTCAGAGCTGGAGAGATAGATCGCAGTTAAGAACACTGCCCTTCTGGAGAACCCGAGTTTGACTCCCAGCACCCACTTGGCATGGCAGCTCACAACTGTCTGTAACTCCAATCCCAGAGAGCCCAATGCCCTCTTCTAGCTTCCTTGGTTACCAGGCACACAAGTGATCCACAGACATACATGTGGTTAAGAGCACTGGCTTCTCTACTGGAGGCCCCAGGTTCAATTCCCAACCCCACAAGGCAGCTTACAACTGTCTCTATATAACTCCAATTTTAGGGAATCCTACACACAGACATAGATGCAGGCAAAACACCAGTGCATATGAAATAAAAATAAATGTTATGAAGATTATATACATAAAGCAGTATTTTTTCCTTACATCTGACTCTACTACACAAAAACACTGCTGCATTTGACATGTAACTTCCTGCAATTCCAGTTTCCTCGGTGATGTCATCAGTGCCTTCATTAGAGAGTTGTTACAAAAATTACAGAAAGCACTTAGCACAGCCTGACATGTAAGTAAGCATCCAATAAACATCTGTCTGCCTAGTCCCATATACAGTAGGAGACACTTGGGAGTTTTACTCATATGCTCCACTCACAGACACAGCTTTAAGAGGCAAAGGTTGTAAGAGGAAGATGGTGCCAGGAGGCACAGTAGCAAGCATCAGGGAGGTAGAGGCAGGAGGATCAGGGGCTTGAGGGTATGCTCAGCAGCAGTTTGAGGCCAGCCTACACTATCTGAAATGTTGCCTTTAAAACTAAAACAAAATATAGGCCAGTGACTCACTTGGTAGGATGCTTGCCTAGCACTCATGAGTCCCTGGGTTCAGTCCCCAGTACTCAAACTAGGCAAGTGCTGTTTCAATCCCAGGACTACAGAGATTAAAAGAGAAAAATGCTGAAAGTTCAGCCAGCCTGGGCCGCAGAGTAGTAGCTAAGGTCTGCCAGGTTTACATAGCAAGACTGTCTCCAAACACCACCACCTCACTCTGCCCCAAACACAAGTGACAAGTCTGATTACTGACTCATCACAGAGGCAGGATGAGAACCTTCCACTCACAAGTTCCTCATCAAAAAGACATGGACAGAGAGAGGGCTGTGGTGTGTCTAGTGGCCAGTGTGCATGACGCTTGGGTTCATACTCAACAACACAAAATAAAAATACTAGAATAAAATGAAGTCACACAGCATGAGTTAACAACAGACTGGGTGTAGTGGTGCCCAGGCAGAGGAGGTCAGCCTGACTCTGGGGACAACCTTAGCTAAACCATAAGGCCCTGCTTCAAAGACAAGAATAATATGGAAGTGAGGGTGTGGCTTAGATTAGAAGGCTTGCCCAGCACACAGAAAGCCCTAGATTCATTCCCAACACTGCAAAACCAGTAACTTTAAACACTATGTCAACTAATTGATGGAAATTATCAAGCTATTATATGAAATCTGTGTGAGGTAGTAGTGACCTGGCCTTAAAAACAACATCTCTCAACCAGAAGCCAAGGCAGGAGGATCACAAGTCAGGCCAACCTGAGCTCAAGAGTGAGACCTTGCCTAGGGTGTGGGAGTATCTCTCATACTTCAGATGGCAGGCAGGCCTTCAAGGTATTTAACTTCTATGAAAACTGCCATAGATTACTTTAAGCAAACTCCAACTGTGATTATATTTGAATAGATAGATAGATAGATAGATAGATAGATAGATAGATAGATAGATAGATAGATAGATAGTTTAAACTAGTAATATAAAAATGTGTCCAAATAAGAGTTTTGACCTCTTGTTGGCAGCCACTGAAAATGCCTTTAAGTGGCTCAGTAGGTAAGGAATTCATGGAATTCTGGTCTTCAGTCTAAGGATTACTGTGGTTGACCATAGTCAGCACCAAATTATTTGGACAATGCAGGTTGGTCATCTAACTACTTGAATGCCTTCCATCTTTTCCCCACTTCACAACTGCCATTACTTCAAGCATCAGGAAGAGTACAGTTTGTGAATATAATACAGTTAGAAAATACAGTTCTTATTTATTAGAACTGCCCAGGGACAAACTATGGTCAGGAATGTGGATAAACTGTAGTTTAAAATAAAGCTTCTGGATTACTACCCGATTTCTCTTAATCTACTTAATCCTTCAGTTCGGGCACGAATAATCAGGATCACATTACTGTCTAAGGCAAATGATCATTTGTCTGGTGGTCTCCACACTAGAAGAGTCAAGCAACAGAGCAATTGGAAACTGAAAACCTGGACCATAATGACACCACAAAGAAGGACTGTTAGATTTCAGCAGTATATTCTTCCCAGTTAGGGACCCAAACCTCGAGTTATCTGTTCAATATTATAAGAGCTACTTTATAGGCCACATATTGATTTATATAATCCTAACACTGTGCAATTATGAGTTCCAGGATAGCCTAGGTTAGAGATGGAGACCCTGCCCCACTCTTCACCAGTCCCCAGAAAAATGAATCAAGGATTTATATATTTTCTGAGGCAGTAATAGAACACCAAACTAAGCATATTAGGCTAGAATCAAGAATTAGCTACATATGCAAAGCACTGAAGGAAGAGGTGGTGTACCATCCCATTCACTAGAAAACTGACTACCTAAAAAAGTGCTAGAATAAAACAAACAGGCTACCAGAATGCATACACAACTGAGAGAGATATCAAGAAGAGCTGGGTTGGAGAGATGGCTCAGCGGTTTAGAGCACTGGCTGTCCTTCCAGAGGTCCTGAGTTCAATTCCCAGCAACCACATGGTGGCTCACAACTGTCTATAATGTGATGCGATGCTGTCTTCTGGCCCAAACAATCCAGGGATACAAGGAGAAGGGAAGAGAGGGGATCCTTTCTCTCCTTGAACTTCATGTCTGTCCACTATTCTGCTTCTAAGACTTCACATTCCAACATCTTCCCCTGTGTTTCTACTTTGACAATGGACTTGCATACTTCAAATTTTGCTTTTCATTTTCTGAGACAAGGTCACAGAAAACCTGGTAGCCCAGGCTAGCCTTTGACTCATGGCAACGCTTCTGCTTCAGCCTCTTGGGTGCTGGAATTACAAGCACAGGCCACTTCTGATTTCTCTATGACCCTTCTTTGCTAACCAACCCGCTGTACAATTTCCAGGATTGTTATCTCAGGAAAATCAGGGAGAAATTCTGAATGAATTGTCTCTTTATACAACATGAATAACATTCTCAGTAGTCAGTAGAAACCAGATGACAGGCATTTTCCCCCAAATAAAGTAATATGTGGTAAAGATTATACACACTACTGCCACAGATACACTTGAGCACACACACACACACATTCTCACACACATATACATACATATAATGAAAGGTTCTCACACCTTTGATCCCAGCACACCATTGGCAGAGGAAGGTGAAACCCTGTCTCAAAAGAAACACAGACAACAGAGCAGGCAAAGCAATTAGAGGCTATGAAAATAAGGTTTGGATTTTCTTCAGTTAATGAGAAGCCACGGGTACCGCAGAATGGTGGGAATTGCTGATTGCTGTGGAAGTGCACCTGCAATCCCAACACACGGGACCTGTAGGCAAAGAAATCACAAGTCTAGGCCACCTGCACTATACAACCAGACCCTGATGCAAAAAGATATGATAGAAGGCAAGGGAGGGAAGGGCTGAAGAGGGACAGGAAAAAGGAGAGATGAGAAATTACAACCCAGGAGGAACAGGGATGCTAGCAAGTAGGTATGTGAAGAAAACTCAATCTTGATATATCTTACAAGTGAATTTGAAAGGCTTACAGAGCCGGGTGTATAGGTAGAAGGGAGAGTGGGACAAAGAGGGGACTTGGAGATGCACTCCTGTAATCACAACCCTTGAAAGACCAAGGCAGAAAAATCACCAAGAGTTCATGGCCAGCCTGGGTTACACAGTGAGTTCCACAGAAGAGACTGCAAAAACCAAAACAAACTGTATGGCCACTGGAGTTTTCATTCAAGAATAGAGTGGGGATAGGAAGACTCATAAGATGAACAGGTTGCTGGGCAGAGAATACAGGCCTGTAATTCCTGCACTAGGGAATCAGACGGATCAGGAGTTTGAAGCCAACTTGGGCTCCAGGAGGGCCTGTCTCTAAGCAAGTAAAAAACAGGTTAGAAAGTTAGGAGTTCTCTATTACTTACACACACACACACACACACACACACACACACACACACACACACACACACATTATGAAACTCAAGATAGACAAGTGCTCTCTCTACCCGATAAGCTAATGCCCAGTCCTGACCATATTACATTTAAAATGCCTACAAATGGGACTGAAGGGATGGCTGTTTGCTAAGAGTACCCACTGGTCTTGCAGAGAACCTGGGTCCAGTTTCTGGATTTTTAAGACAGTGTCTCTCTCCATCTGTGATCTTGCTAGCCTAAAACTCACGTACAACCCAGGTTGGCTGTTAAGGATTCTCCTGACTCAGCCCTCTAAGTATCAGGATTACAGGTGTGCATTCATAAATCATCTCTTCATTCATTATTCACTCTACATAACCAGTCCTTTAACCCTTTCAAATTTACTTCTAAAATTTACCATCTGCAATTTCCAGATCCAGAGGATCCAATGCCCTTAAAAAAATTATTTATGAGTACACCATTGCTGTCTTCAGACACCCCTGAAGAGGACATCAGATCAGATCCCATTACAGATGGTTGTGAGCCACCGTGTGGTTGCTGGGAATTGAACTCAGGACCTCTGGAAAAGCAATCAGTGCTCTTAAACACTGAGCCATCTCTCCAGCAACCAATGCCCTTTTCTTGCTTCCACTGACAACCAGACACTCACTTAATTCACAAACATACATGTAGGCAAAATACTTAGAGCCATAAAATAAACTTTAAAACTTAAAAAAAAAATTAAAAAGGATGCCTAGAAACAGGTCCAGGGACCAAGGGGTAGCTCAACATTGGAACACTTGCTTGGCAAGAACTTGGAGCTAGATTCCATCTTCAGAACCACAAAACCTCCATTTCTATCCAGATCCCCTCCCCCCAAAAAAATTAAAGGAAAAAAATGTATGTAGCTGAAGTTTAATGCTCAGGACTGGTGATAAAAATCTGAGTCAACAACATGTGATAATATTTAAAGAGGAAAGAAAATGACATCATTCAGGATGAGCACAGGTAAAGAAATGAAGAGGGACAGCCAGGAGGCCCTCAGGGATTTTGGGATGTTTTCAACACAAGGTGTGAGGCTGAAACAGAGAGGGAAGAAAGCCTGGAAACTCTGGGGCCTAGAAAGTTCCCTGCCATTATATGAGTCTCCCCCAAAACCACCTCTTCCTAACTGCCACATATTTAGCTAATGTCTATCGTTTCAAATCCTGAAGTTCAGAAAAACTGGGCAAAATCCCAGCTCTTTCCGACTCTAAGGTCAGGGTCTAGAGCAAACATAGTGGGGTAGCAGGAGCAACAACCTACAATGCAGACAACTGGGCTATGGTGGCACTGCCACTCCAGAGGCAGAGGCAGGTGAATCTGTGTGAGCAAGAAGCCACCTTGGTCTACAGGGTAGGTTCCAGGACAGCCAGGGCCACAGAGAAACCCTGTCTTGGGAGGGGTGAAAAAAAATCATCTAGGCTACAGGCTTCACTTTTGCTTTCTATATAATTTGTTGACATTCACAAAACAAGTTGATTAGGGACTGACCCACCTGTAAAAAAATAAAAAATAAAGCAGGAAACAGGGCTAGGGATGTTAGCTATGGGCATTTGTGAAGACCTGGGTTCAATACTCAGCATTCACACAGAGAAGGGAAGCCCAGGCAGAGTCCTGATGTGGCAGGCTGGTACTAAAGTACTTAACTAGCTTGCAGGAAGCTGAATTTGACCCCCAGCTCAGCATAAAACTAGGCGTGGCTTACAGGTGTGTGGAGGAATCCCAACACTAGGGAGGGAAGATGCAGAATTGCCCAGAGACACAAGAAGCTGGAGCTACACAGTAAGTCACAGGTCAGCCAGAATAGAGCAATATTCTGTTCTGGGTTTTGCTCTTTAGCAGACAGCGGGTTGGGGACACATAAGCTCTGAAATAAAGCATGTGCCTAATATAAAAAGCCCTGGGTTCAAAAAAGTCAAAACAATTAACACCTGACTATTAGGTGTTAGGCCATTGATCTTCAGCACAAGACAACCAACCAGATTTTTCCACTTCGTAAAAATTCCCCGAAGGTGGAATGTCCTACTCAATGTGTGAATCACAAGGGTAAACTAAAGATGTTTCTTAAATCCTTTTGGCTTTAGTGAATACAATTTCAATTTTACAGTTTCAGATTTCTGCTTTCTGAAACCTTTAGGGCAACAGCCTAATTCAAACCACCCTGGTCTTTGACACATTATAGACTTTCTACACAGTTCTGCTTCCTGCTTTTTTTAAAAAAAAAAATCTGTGTGTGTGTGTGTGTGTGTGTGTTTCCCAGCTAGAAGCCAACCTCAGGTATCCTTCCTCAGATGCCACACATCTTATTTTTTGAGGTAGGGTCTCTCATTGGCCTAGGGTGCCATGATTCTGCTAAGCTAGCAGGTCTACCAGCAAACCCCTGGAATCCACCTGTGTCGTCCCCCCAGCCCCAATCCTCAGCAATGGGACAAGTGGATGCCACCCTAACTTTCTTTTTAACATCTATTCTGGATATGCTCGTTTGCATAGCAAGGACTTTACAGTTGCCGAGTTCTGTAATCCAAGGACAAGGGAGAAAGACGCATGAGTCAAAGCCAGCCTACTCTACAGAGTGAGTTCCAGACCACTGAAGGCTAACACCGCAAAATTCTGTCTCAGAAGATCCAAAACAAAACAAACAAACCAACCCTTACAATAGTACCAAAATCCGCAAGTGATAATGAACTCCTGGAAACTCAGACTCCTTGGAGATTTCATTACGGATCATATTCCCAAACATCCATTCAGCACTTCAGAATAAATACTCATCTAATTTAATTATGATGACTTCACCAGACAGTAAGTAACACTGCCCACAACGATGTTTACAAAAGCACTTGTCACTCCCTTCAGATGTAGCA
Organism: Micromys minutus; assembly: GCF_963924665.1. NCBI lineage: Eukaryota > Metazoa > Chordata > Mammalia > Rodentia > Muridae > Micromys > Micromys minutus. The sequence continues at coordinate 30,645,298 of NC_137956.1, forward strand.
ATGCAGAAAAAAAAGGAGTATGTTTCCATACTCTTCCTGTGTTTATACTCTGTAACAAGTGACAATTTAAGTGTCACTTCAGTTGGGTTAAATAACAAAGTCAGGTAACAGGTCCCACCATCTTCAACGTAGTGTGAACTGCGATTCTGATGGGATTCATAGCACTCATTCACTCCGTACCCAGGACAGGTTTCCAAGTCAGCCTTTGCAAGAGAGAAACTACAGAATTCTACTAAAAGACTACAGAATCCTACTCTGGCCGCTGTAAGGTAACAGGCTCCTTCATTTAGCAACTCGAGTTGAGCTTATTGCAACACTAGAGCGGTTCGGAAATAAATTTGCCCCCAGTGCCAACCTCCACGAAGGAACAAGCCAGAGCCAGCAAGGATGCTGCAGCGGGAGGCTCCCAAGGGCTCCCATCCGTCCACCGAGCACTTACAGCGAGGTTAGCTCGGCCTCCCGCAACCCCGGGAGGTGAGTATTCACAGTTCCCGCTTCACATCTTCCCCGGGTATTTCAGCCAAGGCCGCGCGGGTTGCTTGAGCGGCGGCACCGGGACTCTGATCGGTCCGAAACCGGAGAGCCTGGAATCGCGCAGCGAATGCTGCGCCGAGGCACCTGAGGGTCCGCAGCCGCCCAGGCTGGGCCGTTCCGCACCCGCACCCTCTGTGGTCGCCCACGGGACGCCCTCGCCTCCTCCGTGTCCGCCGCCCGAGGCCTGGGCGCCGCGTACCTCGGAGCCCGCGCGCCCGCGGCCGAGCCCGGCAGGAAGCTCCCGCCCGAGCCTCCAGCGCCGCAGCCCGCGCCGCCTCCCGCGCTCACCTGCCCCGCGCGCCGCCCGCCGACTCCCGATCCCGCAGCGCCGTCAGCAGCTCCCGCAGCCGTGCCCGCCCGACTCCGGCACCCGCATGCCCGGCTCCCAGCCTCCTGCTGCCTTCGGGGCTCAGAGCGACACCCGCCCACCGCCCACGACCATGGCCGGCTCCGTCGCAGCCGCTGCACCGCCCGACGGAGCACGCGCGCGCCACCGCCGTGCCCGCGCCTGCGCGAGCGCGCGCGCAGTCCTCCCGGGCTCTCCTCCCCGCTGCCCGGCCCCGCCCACCCTCAAGGGCCAATCCCCTGGCGCCTGCCTCCAGGCGTCCCCGCCCACTCACCGCGCAAGGCTTGTCCTGGCCCCGCCCCTCGAGGGGAGGTAGCTCCAGCCTCGCCCTGTGCGGCTGTCTGTGCTGCGTTCCTACTGCGCTGCGGGCGCGCTTGGGTTGGCTCGCGGAGCACTGCGGTGTCTGCAGCCCCCCGCTCGCCGCCTTCGGGAAAACCTGCACCTCCCGGTTCCGCTTCTCCGCAGACACCCCTTTGTTCCCACGGCCCAGCTGGCCCTCCATTCCCTGCGATGTGAACGATCATTTAGATTTAAAGAGTCCAGCCTTAGAAACACTTCTGTGTTCGTCTCTCTGCAGCACCGCAGCTGACGTTCGGCTGCCAAACCTTACACTTCGCGGGGGAGGGGTTGTTGTTGTTTTGTTTTGTTTTGTTTTGTTTTGTTTTTTGCTCCTCTGTCTCCGGGGCGTTGGGAAATATCGTTGCTCTTCCTTTAGTGAGACGCTTGAATTTCACCTACTGTCAGCCAAACCTTGGACGCTAGGGATAGAGCTCAGATAGCCTAAGAGGTCCTGCATGGGATACTTGCAGTCTTTTTTGTTTACGTATAATAAACCTACTGTTATCTAATGCCACCCTTAGCAATTCAAGCAAATACTTGAGCAGTCTGGGATAGAATCTACAAGTAGAACGAAAATACGACAAGGTGGCAAGACAAAAGTTTGATTCTAGGGGTGTAGCTCAATGATTTAAAAAAAAAGAAAATCAAGCGTGGTGGCTAAGGCTTACAAGGCTCATCGTACAGGACCCTAAGGCAGGTGCACTGCCTAGCCAGCTGTGTTACTTCGTGAGTTGCAGACTAGGCAACTTGCATAGCAAGGACTCTGTCTCAAAAAATAGAGGTTAACCTATTTCTTTCATTTGTACGAGTTTGGGGTTTCTACAAGCAATTGTATGTGAAGCTGGCTTTTCAGGCTTCAGCCCATTGCCAGTGGGAGGTCAAATGCTTAACCCAACTGTGAAGCCCGGGTCTGTTCAGTTGTCCAATGACTAGAATTCCCCTGAATATTTAGCGAACTCACAGCCAGAAATGTCAGTAATGGACCTTCCCAAGTTGAACCTCAACCCTTATACCAAGCTTCCTTCCCCTCCACCACAAGGTCAGTCTCATGCCCAGGAGAGAAGCGAAAGTATCTTGCACTAGACGAGCGACGGCTTTCTGACCAAGCAGAAAAGGGTTATGAAAACACCGGGTACAGTGACGCAAGCCAGGCAGGCAGAACTGTGAGTAGAAACCAGCCTGGTCTACAGACTGAGTTCCAGGACTACAAAGAGAAACCTTGGAGAGAGACAGAGACAGAGTAAAACAAGAAGCTTGCTAGTCAAATACCTGTGAAGTTTCTGTGGGTGGTGGGGATGGAAACGCTAGAATAGAATTGCATTATGATAAAGTAAATTTAGGCCTAATCTTTACACTGTTTTTTTGCTGATAGAATTGCCTTGCAGTACTTAGAAAAGCAACTCTGGGAGATTAGACTGTACACCAGTACATTTTGAATAATCTGTGTGTGATGAGAGTTCTGTGATGTATTCCCCTGTCATCTGTAACCTATAAAGAATGAGCACAGTTTGGGTGTAGATGAACGATTTAATTATACCTTCATGCTTTGATTTGTAATTCCCATGTGTTTTAAAAGCTACAAGGCTGAAATGAAATGCAGTAGATCGAAAGGGTGCAAATAGAATAGTGGGTTGTTTGGTTAGAGGGTAATAATTTGAGTAGATAATTAGGTCTTTCTGGTGTTCAGAAATTTCAATACAATAAAATCTTGTGTTGTTTTAGAGGAAATGATTAAATGCCAGTCAATTTCAGAAACCTAGGTTCAAGCACCCCATCCCCCATTCTGCCATCCCCTCATTCCCCCATATCCCCATACCGCCATATCCCATACCCCCATATCTCCATACCCCCATATTCCCATACCCCCATATCTCCATATCCCCATCCCCCATACCCCCATACCCACATACCCCCATCCCCAATGTAGCAATGAAAGAGGCATGTAAGCAAGAAATTGAAGTACATGCATCCCAAAGATACATCCTTAGGGAATCTGAATGTGACCTTAGCTAGAAAGTAATGCTTGCAGGTATAATTAAGTTAAGGGCTTTGAAATGAGGTCACTCTTCCTCTAGCATGGACCTAGCCCAAAAGATAACTGTCCTTATAAAAGAAAAGGTAAGATCAGGCCTAGTTGTGCACACCTTTGATGCCAGTAGTTGGGAGGCAGAAGCAGGCAGATCTCTGAGAGTTTAATAGGCCAGTTTGGTTCACAGAACAAATTCCAGTATAACCAGGGCTATTGCCCAGAGAGACCCTGTCTCAAAAAACAAACAAACAAAAAACCCTAAAATAAGTAAATAAATAAATGACACACCTGTAATGCCAAAATACAAGGAGCCTGAGCCTGGGTTAAACTTTGAAATCTTGTCAAAAGAAAAAAAAAAAAAAAGAAGAAGAGTGGAGAAAGAGAAGGAGGAAAGTTAGAGGCCAGTCTGGTCTACATAGTGAGTTCCAAGCCATCCAGAGCTATATAGTGAGACTAAAACCCTGACTAGATAGATAGATAGATAGATAGATAGATAGGTAGGTAGGTAGGTAGGTAGGTAGGTAGAAAGAACGAAAAAGAAAGAAGATTGATTTGGCAAACAGAAGAGGGCAATGTGAAGAATGTTGATAGAGGAGCAATATTTTACCACCTAAAGACACTAAAGGTACTAGCAACCACATGAACTAGGAGAGGGACATAAAACAGTGTTACACTCCTTAAAAGGAACCAACCTTGCAGACATCTTGACATCACTTTTGGAGTCTAGAACTATGAGGAACTAAATTTCTGTTGTTGTTTTTTTTTTTTTTTTTTTTTTTTTTTATTTTTTTTAACACTAACTTGGCAATGATTTCTTCAACCAGACAAAAATCGAATGCAAACATTCAGTATAGTACTGCTCACAGCAGCAAACAAACAGGAGGAACCAGAAGGGGGCATGACTGGGAGTCCAGTCCACTCGATTGTTTAGACCTCTCATTTTATTTTAACAACCTTGAACATCTGACGTTTTGGGATTGCAGATATGAATCACGATCCTCATCAACCCGGTTTTTGGGAAAAGTGGGAAGAACTACACATGGCATAGATGAATTACCAGCCCAGAATGGAGGAGAAAGCCTAGATGGCAAACTGGCATAGCAGAGACAGCCAGGGAGACCTCATCCCGTACTACCCACAGTGCTGGCCTGCAGCCTCTCTCTTCCCTTCAAGGATCTGGAGAGTAGATCCAGCCTCCTAAATTAGTGCCCGGGACCCTGGGAGGAAGGGGACAGAAAAAGACAGATAAGGAGCAGAGGGGGAGGGGAAGAGCAGGCAGCAGCCACTTGTGCAGAGACAGACTGCAGTGGGTTAACCACAGATAAGAGAGGGTGGAACTTCTGAGAGAAGGTGAAGCAGAAAGCTGCCCTACCCCCATCTTTTCTTGACTCAGGCAAGAAAAGCATCATTTCACAAATGCTTGATACCTGGCATTGTTGTTTGTATTGTGTATATTGTGTATGAATGGAGTGTGTGCTAGGGTTGGTCCCTGGGCCTTAGAGGATGCTTAGCATTGCTATGGCATCCTGTATCCCTAGCCCATGGTTTGCTGGTTTTTGAGACAGTGTCAGTTTTTGTTTTTTTAAAGTGATCCTGGCTGGCCTTGAACTCACTGTAATCCAGCTGTCTCAGGTTCCCAAGTGAGGGGATTGCAGATATTGATCACCATGCTTGTCTTAAATCAATTTGGTTTTTGCTATTTGTTTTGTTTTACTTCGTTTTTTTTTTAAGTTCTAAGTTTTATACAATATATTTTGATTGTATTCTTTACCCTCCCCCAAATCCTTTCAGATTCCCTCCCAACTTCCTGCTCAACCAACTTTGTGTTCCCTCTCTCTCTCTCTCTCTCTCTCTCTCTCTCTCTCTCTCTCTCTCTCTCTCACACACACACACACACACACACACACACACACACAGAGTCACACACACACAGAGTCACACACACAAATAACATGGAGTCAATCGAATGTGTAGGTTATTTACTCTTGAGTCTACCCTGGAGTGTGGTTTATACAATACCGTGACACTCCACTGGACAAAACTGGTTTTCCCTCTTCCAGACATTATTGATTGCAAATTGTTTCTTATTTAATGGTAGAAATGTTTTGACCTTGTTTTTTTTTTTTTTTTTTTTTTGAGTAAAGGTCTCAGTCCAGGTTGGACTTACTCTGTAGCCTAGGCTGGCCTAGAACTGGTGGAAATCTTCCTAAGGCCTGGGATTACAGGTATGAGTCATCATGCTTGGGGATGATTTAATTTTTATGGTTATTTATTTTAGTGTGACTTGAAATTCTTATCATGACCACTTCTGTGGTATATCTATAATGCGTCTAGCTTGAATATACACATATATGCATAAGGAAACATTAATATTCTGTAAGCGGTAGCACACATTCTGGCACTCTGGAGCTCGGGAGGAAGGAGGGTCAGGAGGAGGCCAGGCTCTGAGACATAATGGGTTTGTTAAGTAGCCAGCCTGGGCTACTTAAGATTATGCCTTAATAACAGAAACCATATGGGAGGACTGTAATTTGCTAAGGGAATGACTGTCATTGAAGAAAGAAAAGCAGAAGCAGGGAGACAGATGGCTAGGGAGCATGACCGTGTGGCCTCAAGGGTAGCTCCAAGGGCAGGAAGTAGGCTGAGAAACCAGCCTTGCAGACTGAGAAGGCCATTTCACACTGTAGTTTAACCACTAGTTCTCAGCCCTGTAACCGTGAGGACCTAGAGTGGTGTTGTTCTGTTCAGGAATACAAGAGATAATAAACGGGATACTTTACAAGTCATTTCGTGCCAGCATATGTAATGAGAGGGATCAAAGAGAGGAGCCCTGATACTGAAGAGGTCTGAGTGTGACTCTGCCTTGTGGAATGTGAACTATTTATCAACAAAGGCTCTGCCCTGTTTGTTGTTGACAGGCCTCTCTAAGCCAAGACTTAAATTATTTTTATACCTCAGGAAGGTAATGCAAGTAAACAAACAATTTGCACTAGGGACAAACCACTGAAGAAGAAAGGAAGGACTGCTGGGTGGCTGGGAGAGAGAATGTTTAGCTGCCAGGAAGATCAGGTCTCTTTCTCCAGCATCAGAGAGAGGGGGAGAGAGAGAGAGAGGTGTGGTGTGTTTAGAGTTTAAGGCAGTATTAAGCAGTATTAAGAAAGCTTGTAGAGGTAAGAAAGAATGGCTGAGGTAGAAATGTCTACACAGCACTAGTGGCCCACCTGAAGCTTGCCCTGATAAACTAAAGAAGGAAGAAAGAAGGAATGAAGGAAGAAAAAAGGAAGAAAAGAAAGAAACAAAGAGGGGGAAAGAAAAGGGAAATGAACTTTATTACAGCCCTTTTCTTTAAAAAATAAAATAATAAATACAAAAAAAGCCCAACAAATTAGACACACACACACACACACACACACACACACACACACGAGCACGCACACATGAGCACACAGGCATGCCCCTGGCTCGGTTTCCATATCCTCAGTCCTTGGATTGCAGATAGTTGCCACCATGATTGGTTCTTCAGATCTCTATTTTAAAAACAAAGTCATCCCTGGTGGCTCTGGTCTGTTATCCCAGCTACTCAAGGCGCTATGGCAGGAGGATTGAGGGTCTGCTGTGTCTGGGAGGACTACAGACTAAACTCAAGGCAAGTTAGTAATTTAGAGAAACAGTTCACTACTCTGTCTAAAAATTTAAAAAATCAAGCACGCACACAAAGCCAACCAGCCCGAGAATATCACAGGTGTGGCTGAGTATGGAAACCTACTGGCTTCCAGGTTCTTGTCTCCCAGAAAAAGAAACTGGCCCAGGGACACTCAGAATAGAGTCAGACATGGAGACAGTTCACTAAGAAAGGCTCACCCAGATGGTGAAGTGGGCTGACAAAGTGGACAACAGATATCCAGAAGCACATTGTCACGTGAGTTCCGATGACTCATGGGAGATTTACATAAATTGGTGCTTGTTTGTTTTTAATTTTGTATTACAGTGATTGATTGATTGATTGATTGATTGATTGTGGGAAGAAAGCACATTCATATGCTGCACCTTACAGAAACTGGTTCTCTCCTCTCCTCTATGGTTTCTAGGGATCAAATTCAGGTCTTCAGACTTGGCTGTAGTAACTTTATCCTCTTTGGGCCATCTCTTTCCTTTTCTTCTTGTCTTTCTTTTCTTCCTTCCTTTCTTTTCTTCTTCTTCCTTTGTCCCTTTTCGTTTTGCTTTGTTTTGTTTTATTTTGGTTTTAAGGTTATTTCTTTTTATTTTATGTGCATTTGTGTGAGCCGCCACGTGGTGCCGGAAATTAATCCCGAGTGTTCTGGAAGAACAACCAGTGCTCTGGCCACAAGCCCCCAGTCCTCAGTAGGTCCCAACTTGGTATCAGTGTACTTGCCTAGCCTGGAGAAGCCCGTGAGCTGGATCTGAACACTACAATTAAGAAATAATAATAGCTAGAATAATAAAAAAGAATTGGAAACAGTAGTGGATAAGGCAGTTTGGGTTTTATTTTTATTTTTGAAACAGGGTCTTACTGTGTAGCTCAGGCTTGCCTTGAACAAGTGACAATCTTGAGTGTTGCCCTTGCAAACCTGTTCCAACAGGCAGTTTGAATTTTTGTTTAAGCATTTGATAATTAGTTAAGTGAAGCTCAGAAGTACCTGGCAGGTTGGAAAATTTTTATGCAAATGAACGAGGAAGCTTGCAGGTACAGGATCCCTCTCAAAAACAAAAAAAACCTGCCTTGCTCAATTTGAAAGGGCGGGGATAGAACAAATAAACAAAGTAACTTCCCTAATCTTCAGTTCCCTACAATGTGCACAGGGGCAGATAAATGTTCCTCTTACGCGATCAAGATTTACACCATAGGGCCATTGAAGTGGCTCAGTTGATAAAAGTACTTGCTACCGAGCCTCAGGTATTGATTTCTGTCCCTAGAATCAACACAATGGAAGAATTGAGCAGAATGATATACTCTCACCTCCCCATAAGTGCACACATACGTGCAATTCATATGCATGGCCTCATTAGATGTGGCAAGAAATTTGGGCAAGTCTCCCCTCGAGTCCCTACTTGGAGTTCTGAGTCTCCTTAACGAAAGTAGTAGATTCCGGACTCAGCAGAAGACTTGTGGGAAGGAAAAGTGCATTATCTCATTGAAAGGGATAATTGTTAATCCCATCTTCTGGCATGGTATTAAGTGAGTTTACCTTCCTGAGCTATGGTCCCTTGGCCAGGTGTGTGGCCAGACCAACCGGATTAGCTCTTGACAGGAAAACAATGGCGTCTCCATGCAGACATAGGATTTTATTCTCCCCCACAAAAAGAATCTAAGCAGGACAGCTCTGGCTGTGAGGACCAGGCTGCCCTGAAACTCAGAGACCCACTTTTCTGCTTTTCTACACCTCCCAAGTGCTGGGCTTAGAGGTGTCTGCCATTACGAATGGCAGGCAAAGATCAATCATCTTTGGAAGTACATCTCTTTCTTAAAACTGTCCCTGTTTCTGCTATAATGTGTATCTGCTCCACTCTTTGTTCCAGTACATGAAAATCTGGAGTCTGCAGGGGTCAGCTGATTCCCAATAACAGCCAATAAGAGTAGAGAATTTAGCATTTAAATGGGCCCCCAACTTCAATCCCTAGCACACACACACACACACACACACACACACACACACACACACACAAATAAATAAATCTCAAAACAAAAGGCTACCCAAATAAATTCACATAGGCATTGGTGTTAATACACTTTAAACGTGGAAAAAAAATGTTCCCGGAGGCTGGAGACTATTTGTTCTTCCTTTCAGCATCAGTCAAAGGCACTGGGAGGCAGGGGTGGAGACGGGAGAATGAACAAAACAACAGGATTCCTGCAGCTGGGGCAGCAGCGGAAGAAACAGTCATAAATGAAGTCATCACATGATTAACTGCAAATTACATCTAAGTGACATGAAGTCGGGGCGCCTGATGTTGTAAAAGCAAATAATAATAGGGGGGATTGGTTTAGTCAGAGGGGAAGTGAAGGTTCCCCTAAGGAAGGCCAGAGAGCTTAAGTTTGATGGAAGTTCTGACTTAAAGGGAAGAGGGATGGGTAAAAAGCTCTGCAATCACAAACAACAGCTTGGGCAACTTTGCAAAAGCCTAAGTGGATGATCCCTGAACATGGGAGGAGGAGGCAGAAGAATCGGGAGTCATCCTCGGCTGCACACTCAATGTGAAGTTAGCCTGGGCTCCCTGAGACCCTGTCTCAAAACAAACAAATGCATAAACAAAAACTACTTAGGGAAGAGGCCTGTGGCCCTCTGGCCCTATGGCAGGAAGGGACCTGGACAAAGGAGAACTCAAAAAAAAAAAAAAAAAAAACAGACAAGATAGGGGCTGGGCATGTAGCTGTCACTCACATAAGGAAATCCTGGGTTTGATCTCTTAGTATTGCAAAAGCAACAGATAAACAACAAAGCTCAAAAAAGCAAGAAAACAAACAAATAAGCAATGCTCCCCCCACAGGGGAGGGGAAAAGCCCCCACTTGTCAGTTTCAGTGTCAGCAGGTCTGTGGGTCTTTGAGATTGAGACAGGAGGATGGAAAGTCCATGGCCAGACTGAAAGATGCAGTGAGGTGCTTCGTTGAGAACCAAATCTCTGTGTTTCTCTAGATCTTTTCCTTCTTAAGTGCTGATAGGAAAGTCCACAAGGAGGAGCAACCTGGGCTTCAGCCAATGCTCAGGAGAACTGTCCCGGAGGGCTTCCAGGCTGGCAACAGACTATTTATGAATTAGAATAACCATTTGCCATTGTTAACTATGAATGGCAGGAGATCACTGTTTGAGACTCAGCTCCCACACGGAAAAGGCACAATCAAAACAGAGAGTGATGTCATGTGCCTGTGGTCTCAGCATTAGAGAAGGCAGGAGCAGGAGAATTGGGAGTTCAAGTCCTACCTCAGCTACATAACAAGTCTGAGTCTAGTCTGTGTTGTAGGAGACCCTGTTTTATAAAATAAAAAAAAAACAGATCAAGAGTCGCTGCTTTTCTGGGAGGTGGGAGGTCACGGCAAACGCCGTTAATTCCAGCACTTGGGAGCAGGGGACAGTGGATCTCTGAGTTTGAGGCCAGCCTCCTCTATAGTTCAGGACAGCCAGAGTTACACAAAGAAACCCTGTCTCAAAAACCAAAACCTTACTGACTCAAATTTGATGTCTCTACACGGAATCTAAGGCGATTGTCTTACCTTAAATAAATCAGTATTACACAAGCAACACCGAATTTCCTAAATTATCAACTGACAGGATAATGACATTTTCTCTCCCTTAATCCTTCCACAAACAAGGGAATCTTCGATTAACTAGTCAGTTACGTTTGTATTGTTCATTGTTTCTGCCCTCCCCCCCGCCCCCGGCCTATCTGCTTCCATGAACCAGTCCTTCTAAGCCAGTTTAGGGTGGTGCACAACCATAATTCAGCACCTCAGGGAGATAAGGCAAGAGGATCATGAATTCAAGGGTAGCTTCTAATACAGAAAGAGTTAGAAGTCAATGGGGACTCCATAAGTAGAGTCTGTTTCAAAAGCCAAAAGCATGGATGGCTCCAGAGCTGGCCGGCTAAGAATGCATGCCTATTCTTGAAGACCGGATTTGGTTCCCAGCACTCTCTTAGGCCGGGTTAGGGTTAGGGGCACACCACCTGTAACTCTAGCTCTGTGGGAATCCGATGTCTCTGACCTTCACTATGCACCTGCACACATACATGTGTGTAGCTCTTTTTACCCCCCACCTTTTACCCCTTCCCTACACATATATGCATAATTTTTTTAAAAAAAAGGAAAATGAGATGGAACAGTGGATAAGGTCGTTTGTTGCCAAGCCTGATGACCAGAATTCTAGCCCCAGAACCCACATCATAGGAGAGACTCAACTCAGTCCTCTGATTTCTATACATATGACATGTGTTAACCTGCACACATACACACACATGCATACACAGATGCATATACACTTTTTGAAAATGTAATAATAATGCCAGGCATGGTGGAGCACACCTATAATCCCAGCACTCCGGAGACAGAGGCAGGTAGCTAGCTGTCTGTGAGTTCGAAGCCAGCCTGGTCTACAGAGTTCCAGGATAGCCAGGGCTACACAGAGTAATGGAGCGGATATAAAAGTAATGGGGTTGCAAGTGTGAGCTTCTTTGATGCTTTGGTCTACTTTCCTTCTCTCTCTGTCACTGTCTTTCTCTCTGTCCTCTAGTTGCTGAGAGTAAGTTCCTGGTGCACGCTGGGCAAACATCCTATCACTGAACTACATATCCCAGTCCTATGTCACATTTCCTAAAGGTGAACAGGAAACATATACTGAAGCCTGGTGTGGTGGCACATGCCTGTAATTCCAGCATTTGGCAAGAGGTGAAGAGACCACGTGTTCCAGGCCACCCTGGGCCACTGAGCAAGAACCTTGCTTCAACAGCAAAAAGTTCAAAAAAACAGATGGGGTGAAGAATGAGGGGAAGGGGAGGGAGAAAAAAAGAACATAACAGACAAGCATTGCACCCCATAAAAAAAATCTAACTTTTTTTTTTAAGGAGCTCTATATGTAGCCCAGTCTGGCCCTGAACTTGGAATTCTCTTGTCCTCTCTTCCAGTTCTAATATGATAGACAGGAGCCCGTGTGTCTGGCTTTATACATATTCTCTTCTTTTCTGTGTCTCAAACAACAACAACAACAACAACAATAACTGGGGCTGGAGAGATGGCTCAGCCGTTAAGAGCACAGACTGTTCTTTCAGAGGTCCTGAGTTCAATTCCCAGCAACCACATGGTGGCTCACAACCATCTGTAATGGGGATCTGGTGCCCTCTTTGGGTGTGTCTGAAGAAAGTGACAGTATACTCACATACATAAAATAAACAAATAAACCTTTTAGAAATCCAAAAGAAAATGTAGACAATTATATTCGCTCATGCATTCAATTACAGTACTAGGGAGGCTGAGGCAGGAGGCTTGCCTTAAATTTAAAGTGGGCCTGGGCTGCATAGTAAGTTACAAAATAAAACCATAATTCAAAATAGGACTTCTCCTCAAATACTGGTCTGAAGGTGTAGTTCAGTTAGTAGAGTGTTTACTTAGCATCCAAGAGGCCCTGGGCTCCATCCCCAGCAATAGGTAAACTGGCCTGGCAGCCCACATCAATAGTCCCAGCTCTACTGTGTTCAAAGCACTCTGGAGGCAGAAGGATTAGACACTGCACATTTTTCTTTAGGTGCCAACCCTGTCAAAAAGAATTTGTATATATACATATTTCATCACACATGAGTTATGTATGCATGTGTCTATGTGTATGTTTCTATGTAATGTAATGTATGTATGTATACACATAAAATTCACATCTAACCAGACATGGCCTTAAACTCACTGTAAAACTAGCTGGCCTTGAACTAGCTGGTCCTTTTACCTCTGTCTTTAAGTGGCAGGACTACAAGCATACATCACACCCCAGCTAGAAACTTTTCCCATGTTTGACTCTAAATAATTAGGTTATCTGCTATTTGGAAGAGAAAATGTAGAGAGTACACTCCTGACTAAATATGCCATCAAATCACCTCAAGGACGTAACACAAGCCAGCACAGCACAGAGTTCACCTTGCAAGCATCTTGAAATTGTGCCTCCAATTCCACTCAGTTCCTTGAATGAACTTCCTAGGTGTTGTGTTCCAATGACTCAATGTCTGGAGCTCTGGGACCCCTGGGACCAGGAATAAATATTCTTGGTGCGCTCCTGCCCAGACAGAATTCAGGCCATGTTTTCTTCATCCCCTCTTTGATTCAATAACCAGTAAGAAATGCATTTTTTTTATTATAAATACAAGTAAGTGAAGAAGAACGGATCTGTTTGCAATGTTGTACACAAAAGTGCAGATTTACTGAAGATGATGTCATCTATACATGATTGTCTCTAATGCCTAATTTATCATTTAGTTAGCATGCGTGCGTGCTTGTGTGTGTGTGTTTATGTAGGTCAGAGGAAAGGTTTGGGGAATTTTTTTTCCTTTCAAGGCCGATCCATCTTATAGCTTTTTAAAAACTTTATTTTCATTATTTTTAATTATGTGTAGTGTGTGAGTGTACATGTGGGTCTGTCTGAGCATGTGAGTGTAGTACAGGTCCCCTTAGAGGCCAGAGGCTTTGGATCCCTGGAACTGGAGTCACTGATAACTGTGAGCCACCTGCTAGAGATGCTGGAAATGGAACTCAGGGAAGAGCAGCAAACGTTCTTACCCATGGGCTCACGCTACAGTTTAGACTAGCCTGGCACTCCCTCTGCAGCTCAGGCTGCCCTCAAACTGACAGAGATCATCCTGTCTCAGATAAAACACTAGGATTATAAGCAGGTGCCTCACTCCTCTCCTGATTTTTATTGTGTTTCATGCTGTAAAAATTCTAGCCAAGTGGTGGTGGCTCATGCCTTTAGTTCCAGCACTCAGGAGGCAGGTAGATCTCTGTGAGTTTGAGGCCAGCCTAGTCTACAGAGTGAACTCCAGGACAGCCAGGGCTGTTACACAAAGAAATTGTCAGGCTGGAGAGATTGCTCAGTGGTTAAGAGCACTGACCACTCTTCCAGAGGTCCTGAGTTCAAATCCCAGCAACCACATGGTGGCTCACAACCATCTATAATGAGATCTGATGCCCTCTTCTAGTGTGTCTGAAGACAGTGACAGTGTACTCACGTACATAAAATTAATAATAAATAAATCTTTTTACAAAAGAAAGAAAAACAAACAATATATTATTTCACAATGGGTGTAGTAGCGCACACTTTGATCCCAGCACTCAGGAGACAGAGGCAATTACGCCTGTGTGAGTTTAGGCCCAGCCTTACCTACATAGCATGACTGTCTCAAAGAAGAAAAGGAAGTCTATTCACAACTTGGGTGTGTTGGAGCATTGACTCCAGAAGCACCTGGGCAGTTGAGGAAGGGGTGTGGGACTGATTTAAGTTGAAGTTCAAGGCAAACCTTGGATGTTTGTGTGTGTGTGTGTGTGTGTGTGTGTGTGTAAATAATAAACTTTCAGATTAATTTTTTTCTGATCTTCTCTGGCATTCCCACCACCATTATATTAACTTATATTGGAGCAGACTTTTATAATCCAAATGTTTCCTTACCCAGTTATCAGTTCTATTTGATAAGTTTATTTTTAGTTGTATTTATTTTATGCATGTAACTGTGTTTCCTACATGTATACATGTGTATCACATGCACCTCTAATGCCCTTGGAGGCCAGAGGCATGGGATCCTCTAGCACGGGAGTTATGGATGGCTGTGACGCATTATGGAGGTACTGGTTACTGAACCTGGGTCCTCTGCAAGAGCAACAAGTGTTCTTAGCTGCTGAGCCACTTCTTTGGCTCCCTATCATTTAAAACAGAACAGATATCTTAAGCTACTCCTCAGTAAAGAATTATGAAACTGTTAGGAGTGGTGGTGTATACCTTTGTTTTAGTCAGGGTTTCTTTTTTTTAAGATTTATTTATTATATATAAGTACATTGTAGCTGTCTTCAGACACACCAGAAGAGGGCATCAGATCTCATTATAGATGGTTGTGAGCTACCAAGTGGTTGCTGGGAATTGAACTCAGGACCTCTGGAAAAGCAGTCAGTGCTCTTAACCACTGAGCCATCTCTCCAGCCCTTAGTCAGAGTTTCTATTCCTGCACAAACATCATGACCAAGAAGCAAGTTGAGGAGGAAAGAGTTTATTCAGCTTACACTTCTACATTGCTGTTCATCACCAAAGGAAGTCAGGACTGGAATCCAAGCAGGTCAGGAAGCAGGAGCTGATGCAAAAGCCATGGAGGGATGTTACTTACTGGCTTGCTTCCCCTGGCTTGCTCAGCTTGCTTTCTTATAGAACCCAGGTCTACCAGCCCAGGGATGGCACCACCCACAATGGGCTGGCCCTCCCCCTTGATCACTAGTTGAGAAAATGTCTTACAGCTGGATCTCATGGAGGCATTTCCTCAACTAAGTCTCCTTTCTCTGTGATAACTCCAGCTTGTGTCAAATTGACACAAAACCAGCCAGTACAACCTTAAAAAATAATTCCAAATTTAAAGAATTTTTTACATTTTTTTTTACTTTGCTGAAAATTATTTTTGTAGTGTCTATAAAACACATTGTTTTTGCTGTGTCGTAGCGGCACATGCCTTTAATCCCAGCACTTGTGAGGCAGAAGCAAGTGGATCTCTGAGTTCAAGGCCAGTCTGTTCTACAGATCAAGTTCCAGGACAGCCAGAGAAAAAAAGGAAACACAATTTACTTTGTGTGTGTGTGTGTGTGTGTGTGTGTGTGTGTGAGAGAGAGAGAGAGAGAGAGAGAGAGAGACAGAGAGAGAGAGACAGAGAGACAGACAGACAGAGACAGTGAGAGAGATTTTTTAATTAAGTAATCTAGAACAAACATTATTCATTAGACTTGACATTTGCTTGGTACATAAGATTCAAAGTTTTCTTTCCTTGTTTTGTTGTTGTTGTTTGTTTGTTTGCTTGCTTTGAGACATGATGCCTATGTAGCCTTAGTTGGTCTAGAACTTTCTATACAGACCAGGCTAGCCTGAAACTCACAGTGAGCCTTCTGCCTCCTGATTGCTGGGATTAAAGTTGTATGCCCCCCAACAGTTGTCTTCCTTTTTAAATTTTGTTTTGTATTTTTGCAATCTTTTCTGTGATGTTTAAAAGTCTTACTGAATATAACGAACCATGCCTTAAATCCAGTACTTGGGAGGCAGAGACTGGCAGATCTCTGCTGAGTTAGGGGACAGCCTGGTCTATATAGAGATCTCCACACCAGCTAAGTCTATGTAAAGAGACCTTGTCTCAAAAAAAAAATTCTCTACCTGTGTCTGCCTCCCGAGCTCTGGGATTAAAGGCATGCGCTGCCACACCGGGAGAAATCCTCAATGTTTTTGTACTTTGCTGATGAACAAAATGTCTTGTTTATGGTCCCTGATGAATTTTAAACAGGTAGCATTGCTAGCTGCTCTTTGGGAAAACTCTTTAGCTTGGTGGCTTACAGTGAGCTACAGTTCCTTGAGAGCTGGGGGACTCTGGAGACTCAAGCATATGAGGTCATTGTGACTTATCGATGTCCGACAACATGCCAACATGCCAGCGATTTTAACAGCAATGGCATGAATAAGAGGAAACAGACATTCACTCAACATTTTCTTCTGCTCTTGAGGTGGGATAGATGCCAAGAAGGAAGTAGTAAAAGGTTTTTTTGACTTTGTACATGCACAGCAGGCTGATGCATGGTAACTTTTGGCTATGTATTAAGATGCTCCTGGGAACTGTAGACTCCTACAGGATACTTATACCAGGCAATGGTGCAGACAGCAGCTGCAGGATGCATACCCATTGTCTGTGTTGATCGTTAGCCACAGGGTGTGTTGACCAGACTCCTGGAACTTGTAAGGAAGCTGACCTCATCGTACACTAGTTCAGGAGCAGCTGTGCCGTAGCACCAGGTGCATTGTGGAATGGACGAATGTGCCCTGAACTGCTTGATGAGGTCTTTGTTTGTTTAATCTGTTTGTACTTTGTTTTTCAACTCAGGGTTTTTCAGTCTATAGATCAAGGCAGCTGTGAACAGAAAGGTCTGCCTGCTCTGCCTCCCAAACGCTGGGATTAAAACTGAGCGTCTGGCTTGAGGACTTGGTCTTACTTGGGTTAGGAGTGTGCAGCATGGACTCTGAGCCCATGGGATATTGTTAGGAAGCAGCACGAAGGAAGTGCTGGCCACTCGGGTTGGTTAGGATGGGGTGGAGTTTGTACTCTGGCTACTCCATATGTTCTGGTTAGGGAGGAGTGCCTGGAGCTCTTCTTCATGCTGAGCTAAAGGTAAGCATGGCGGCCTCTGGCTTTTGTTGGTTTCGCTTATAATTTATTCTCCCCACCCCTTATTGTGCTTTACTGTTGTTTAATTTTTAAGACAGAAACCCACCATATGGGCCAGGATAGCCTGGAATTAACAATCTTCCTGCTTCAGCCTCCCAAGTAGGGGATTACAGGTTATACACCACCAAACTCAGCCTTATTAGGCTAATTTTTATTGTCGACTGAGTCAAACACTGGCCCAGTGCACATATAGATTCTACTGTAGGACTTTAAGCATTTTGAGCACAAAAGTACAAACACCTTGTTTAACTGAGTCTTTAGCCTCGGGACCCTTTTGTTCTCTGAGTAAACAAGGCTGTGGATATGTAACTGAACCAGGAGGCTGAGTGTAGCTGTGACTAAAATTGAAAGCCACAGCCCTAAAGAGACATCTGTACTGACCCCTAGACCCTGCAAGGTACAGGGCACATTGAGGAGGATACAGCAAAAATAATGTGGGAGACAGGATGGGGAGGACTGTGAAATTCTGTCTTTGGACATGACATGGCCATTATACTCCTGAACTGACCACAGCTATGGTCACCTGTGCAAGATCAAGCAAACAAGCTCCGTCAGTGTGCTAAGCAAGCAGTGCTAATTGAGCTAGGTGGGTCCCAACGAAGCAAAGCAAAGGAAAACAAGAGGAGAGGACACAAGAGAAAGAGGGAGGGAGAATTGGGGATGGGTATGAGCAAGACATATTGCTTACATTTATGAAACTGGCAAATAATAAATGAAAGGAATACTTTAAATAAAAAAAGGAAAGAAATTTAATTGGGGGCAGGGACCTAGGAAGCTGTGCCCCGGTGGAATTAACAGCCTAATGAGCGAGATCACTTTTCATCTATTATTAAACAATATCAAAAGTTAAATAAAACTTCTAGTTGCAGAATTGCTCTAAGAGTGCTAGTCAGACAGGTGAAACGTGACGTGTGCATCCAGGGGAAGTATCTTAGGGAGGCTGTCCCGGAAGTAGTTGTCTAAAGGCCTAGTAGGAATCAATCACACTTGAGGGACAGGGTCTGGGCAGGTGGCTCAGTAAGTGAGGACATGAATTGACATGCTGCAGAAACCTTCATGGGGGGTCTCCTCTATCCTGTGACCTTCTCATGCACACCCTGGCACATGCACACATACTAAACAAATGGCTTTGTTTATTTAATTTGCAGAACTGAGCAGTAAGGCTGTATGGGGTGGAGGTAGTCTAGCACTTCCTCAGCTGAAGCAGGAGGGTTGTGAGCTAAGGCCAACCTGGGTTTACAAATAAGACTTTGTCTCAGCTGGGCCTGGTGGTCCGGCTGTGCAGCCCTGTGATCCGTGTTGTTCTGGAGGTGAAGGTTAGTAGGATTACAGATTCAACACCTGCCTGGGTTACAAATTAAGTGCAAGGTCAGCCGAAGTGACCAACTTTGTGAGGCCCTGATTCAAAAACTATATGAATAAAGAGAAGAACTGGGATCCAGGTAGGTAGGCAAAGAGTGTTGATCTCAGCACTTGGGGCAGAGGTAGAAGGATCTCTGTAAGTTCGAGGCCAGCCTGGTTCCAGGACATCCAGAGTTATGTAGTGAGACTCTGCTTTGAGAAAAACCCAACCCAATCCAACCCAAAGCAAAGCAAAGCAAAGCAGACCTTGTCTCAGAAACAAAATAGAAAAATGTTACGTATAGGTAAGTATAGGTGATAGTTGAATATGGGTAGGAACCCCCTCACCATTACTTGGCCAAATACAGTGGGGAGCCTCAATATTTAGGTAAGAGAACAAAAGGAAAAGGAAAAGAGAAAACTCAAATAAGATCTGTTTCTAGGGACCCGCACCTGGGACCAGTGAGGTGCTGTCTGGGAGTTGGAAAGTATTTGTGTTCCTCCGGAGATGGAGGTCTGAAACTAGACTCATCATTACTCAGCATTACGTCAACATTACTCAGCAAAGTGCTGCCCACAGAGCTGCTGTGCTCTGTGGACTGACTGCTGTTCGATGAATCCTGGAGCTGTCCAAACCCAAAAATCATGCTCATCTATGTGTTCATATTCGTATTCCTCCAGAGATGGAGGTCTGAGCCTAGTCTTTGTGCAACAAGATTATATATCCTTCAGTAACCTATCCTCAAGGTTCTTTGCTGAGTTCAGGCCCACGGGAAAAAGTTGGGGTTCAGGGTGCAGTAGGATGAAGGAAAAAAAATTAAGATTCAAGATGAGAATCCTGTGGCAGCAAATGAGATGTGGAGACACAAGAGGTATGCAAGGTGTGTGGAGTGGGGCAGGGGGATTACAGGAAGACATGGGTGTATTAAGCCCTTATCAGGAAAACCAAATATGAGACCTTACTGGACATACTAGACTGGGGTAAGGGAGCAACTCCCTCACTTGGATCCTATACAGAGAACATTGAGTTGGTGATGGCTCATCAGTTTGTCATTCAGTTTGTCATCCAGCCATCCAGTGTGTGTCAGGACACTAACAGGCAGAGAACTCCTCAGTATTCTGGGACTTCAGCTTGGCTCCTTCTCTGCTACAACATGGCCTACTCAAGTTGCTGTGTATTGCTGGGCTACACAGTCATCTGTCTGAAGTTGCTGTCTGTCCATGTGGACCTGGGCCTTTACCATTGACCCTCTCTTCCTTCTGCAGCCCAGATCCATCCTGGGGCTTGGTTCACACCTTGACTCAACCGCTGTGGCTCCAGCAGACCTCCAGCAAGGTTAGTTAGTTGTCCCCCCTTGCCCAGATTCTCTTCGTCCTCTTCCGTGTCCTACTTTCTGCCTAGTAGGTTTCTTTGAAACTCTTTAAACTTTGCTACTATCTGTCAAACCCTCTTTAACCGTGTTCTATAACCCCGCTATGTTTACTGTGCAATGTGGGACAGCGTGTGATCCGAGAGTTAATACTAAAAATTCAGAATGGAACACAAGAACCTGCGTTTCCTTCGGCCAAGCCACCAAGGACATCAACATTACTCAGCAAAGTGCTGCAAATGGAGCTGCTGGGCTTTGTGAACTGATTGCTGTTCGGCGAGTCCTGGCGCTGTGCAAAGACAAGAATGTGTCTATGTGTTCACCGCAGTACACTCACGATGTTGTCCCAAACACCACGAACTGAGAAAGCTCAGAGATGAGGCTTGTGTGAAGATGTCCCTGTAGGTAAATGTTTCTCTGGATCAAAGGCGTCCTGACTCCTCGGGAGTCCTCGAGCCAGCCAGGCAAGAGATGGAAGCAGGACCACAAATTCGAGGCTGTTGTTGACAACATAGTGAGTTCGAGTCCAGCCTGGGCTACAGGAGACATGAAACTGGTTCACCCTTCCCAGCAGCTGACCTCACTCCCTGCAAGAAAACACAACAAAATAAAAAGAGTAAATAAGCCAGCCCACCTGCCCACCGGGGACCTTATCAACTAGGCAGTTGAACAATTTGGATTTTTATTGCTTCACTCTGGACATTAGATGGGACCAGAGTCGTTGTCATAAGGGCTGGACATGGTGGCACATGGCTGGCATCCTAGCACCGGGGCTGCCAGGCAGGAGCGTTGAGAGTTGGAAGCTAGCCTAGACTATGTAGTGAAACTCTGTCTTAAAAACAAACAGCTGGTTGTCATGGTTTGAGCCCAACACTCGGGAGGCAGAGGCAGGCAGATCTCCATGAATTCCAAACTAGCCTGGTCTATGTGGCTAGTTCCAGGGCAGCTGTGACTATGTGGCAAGGGGGCAAGGTCCTGTCTCAAACAAGCAAAACCAAACAGACATAGTCAGATCACATATCTCAAAGGGGGAAAAAAAAGGAGGAGGTGTCTTTCAAAGGGGCTGCCGAAGGGCCAAGACAGATAGAAAACAGGACCACCAATCTGCTTCTAACCTGGACAGGCAAGATTGCTGGCCCTCACCCCCCTACACTCTACCCCTGGCTGGAGCTGCAACAGAAAGGAGAATTCAGAGAGACTAGACATGAAGAAGCCAGGCTCTGTCCTGGTCTTGGGGGAAAAGACTGGTTCAAACTAGGGCCCTCTAGGTCACTTAAAGCTGGTTATTATTTTGTTCGTCCTTGTTTCCCTAAAGAGGAAAATCTGGAGAGAGGGAACGGTAGGGTTGGGGAGGCAGCTCTGTTAGTGGAGTGCTTGCTTGGCATGGCAGGAAACTTTAGGCTCGAACTCCAGCACCACATAAAATCAGAGATCAGGCTGAGGTACATGAGACCCTGCCTCAACATAACAAAAGATGGCTCAGGAGTTAAGAGTATGGGCTGCTCTTTTCCAAGGATGGGGGTTTGATTTCTAGCATACACAGGGTGGCCTACAAATATCTCTAACCCCAGTTCCAAGAGATCTGAAGCTCTCCCTCTTCCGGCCTCCTCTGATTCCAGGCACACACGGGGAGCACCAGATTTACACTCCAGCAAGATGCGCATGCGCATAAAATCAAACGAACTAGAACATTTATGAGCTGAAAAGGAAAAGGAGATTCAAGGGGATTGTTGGAGGGCACTGCAATTTGGGGGACATTTCGGGGGGGCAGTTTGACTGTGAGGCTTTTGGTGCAGCCTCCAGGTTGTGTGATGGGAGTTGGTGGGGGAGGGAAGCTGCGGAAATTCTGACTCAGACTTACCAGAGTAGCCTCATGGGGAACCTCGGTCTACCAGGTGGGGAACTTTTTCCTATCAGTTGCTTTCACAGTTAGAGGTCTAGGAACTGTCTGCTGTGGGAGAGAGCAAAGGAGGAGTAGTTCTGCGTCTCCCCCTCCCTAAGCTTCCACAGGTCCCCGCTACCTCTTCTGTCACTGAAGAGTTCTCCTATCATTGTCTTTTCTTGGTCTCCCCCGCACCAGACCGAGAGCGTCTAAGGGAATAGGCCCAGGGTCTGATTCACCTCCTTCAGCCTCACGTTGCTGCCCAGCAGGGGGCTTGACGCTTGGACGTTTCTCAAAGAGTTACTTGTTGAATGGACGAACAAAGGGATGCTTTCTCTCAACTGCTGGGAACTCCAAATGGGATTTACAAAGGCGCCTGCGCAAAGCTCTCTGCTCTTTATACTCTTTACCAAGATGTCCCGGTGTCTCTAGGACTCAAGCAGGCAGTGAGGCCCTAGAGTTTGGCTTATACATTTGTAGGCATTAAAAAACAACAACAACAACAACAACAACAAAACACACACACACACACACACACACACACACACAGGCAGGAGTCTGTCCTTTATCGGTCTCCACAGAGTATCTTACTCTCAATACCATTTAAGAGAAGAGTCACAGGAAAGGGTAAGGCAAAGGGGTAGAGTGCTTGTCTAGAATCCATGACATCTAGAAAGGCAGGGAGGGGTGGAGCATGCCTGTGGAGGCAGGAGGAACAGAAAGTTCAAAGCCATCCTCAGCTACACATGGATTTCTGAGGCCAGCCTGGGCTACATGAGGCTCTGTCTTAGGCTGACGAGATGGATCATTGGGTAAAGGCACCTGTTCCAAAATTGATGACCTATAGTCCTATCTCCAGGTGGTGGAAGGAGATAAGCAATTCCAGAAGTCCTTGGAACCTCAATGTGTATTTGTGCATACACAATTAATAAGTACAGACCAAAAAAAAAAATCCCTCACACACGCACAAAACTGGGAAGGAGGGGTTTGCCAAGGATACAGTTCGATCCAGGGTGAGGATCTTCCATAAATGTGCCCAGCATTGATTTTCCTGAACTGACTTGGTCTTTTTCCAATATTTTTTCCCCTTCCTGCATAGACTGTGCACAGCTTGTTTTGTGCTGTTAGATTCCCCGGGCTCACTTCAGTAACAAGATAGCATCGCTTTTAAAGTCTCCCAGAACCTCCCACTGGAGCCACAGCCAAGGCACCAGTTCAGCACCAGCTACCCTTGCACTCGACTGGATTTACAACCGTTCTGCCAACCGGAAGACAGAGTGTGATACAGGTACGAAATCGAGACCTCAAGGGCAGAAGCTGAACCAGGAAGAGAGAACGGAGATAGCCAGTTCTCCTTCTGGCACATTCGGTGGTTGCCCCTTCCTCTGCGCAGCAAGGAAAGGAAAGAGGAAGTGGAAACAATAAGGTATAATCGAGTTAGAACAGTAACTACCAGGACCCTGGAGCTTACATCGAGAAACTCAGAGAAAGGGGGGTTAAGAAATCCCAGCTATATAGAGAGTTCTTGTCTCAAACAATTAAATGAGAAAACCCAACACTTTTGAGGTAGAAGCTGGAGGATCAGAATCCTCTTCAAGGGTATCCTTGACTACTTAGGAGGGTTCCAGGACAGATGGGCCATCTGAGATTCTGCCACAGGAAGGGGTGGGGGGAGGAGGAGAAAGAAAGAGAGGAAGGGAAGAAGAAGGAGAAAAAAAAAAATAAAGGAAAGATAGCCCTTGGAAGATGGCTCCAAAGGAAAGTTTACTGTAGTTCAAATCCTAAAAGCTGGGCATAGCCAAGCATGTCTGTAACCTCAGTGAGAGGAGGCAGAGACAGAAGACCCCCAGAGCTCACTGGCTAACGAGCCTTCCTGAAACCAGGAACATGCACACAGGCACGAAAATGAGCATGTGTGCAGGAACACACTTGGACTCACAAACACACACCCATAAGCACATACACACACATGAGTGTACTCATGCTTGAAATCAAGGAGACTAGGGAGTTTGGAAGTTAGTAAAAAATATTTGTACAGGGAGGCAATAAAAAAAAAAAAAAGAAAGAAAGAAAGAAAAAGAAAAAGACCCCAGTACTGAGCTAGACAGGAGCCAGGGAAGCTTCAGAAACCCAAGATTGGTAATAAAGGCTGAAAAGATGCTGAGGCATCTGGAGAGGAAAGACAGCTCCAAGTGAGCCTGGGGATTTTTCATCAAAGGCTGTGGCCTGGTACTGAGTATCGGTGCCCCAAGGAACAGATGAGTCAGTCCTAGAGCATCCACTCTTCCTGTGACAGGACTTGCTAGCAATCTCTGCATAACACAATCCTAGCCTGGCTCAGAATGTGAAGGAGACCTGAGTGCTTGAACAAGAAGGTCGAGCATGAAGTGCTATTTTGAATTCTTCCTCATTCTGGAAGTCTCAGCTGATTTGCTCTCAGAGTTGTCTAAAGTCAAGGTTGCCAAACAAAGCCAATGGATTAAGTGTCAGATCTACTGAATACATATTTCTGCAGGAGGCAGGAAAAGAGCATGGAAACCCAAAACTAATTTTGATGATTGGTGTTGTTGTACATCCTTGGTCTGGTGCATCCTGGGAGACAATAAAGATCTGGTTGACCTTGGCCTGACCCCAGAGGAAGATAAACACCAACTCCCAACCTTACATCCACAGCTGAAGAAAGGATAAAAGCATCTCATGGTCATTTAGCCTAAGTCTGTGCTTGGGAACATAAAAAGTGACTTTGGGTGGGCATTGGCTGCTGTAGAAATTGTTGGTTGGGCCAGGAGTGGTGGTGTATGCTGTAAATCCAGTACTTGGGAGACTGTTGCAGAAAGAGTTGCCTGGCAAGACCTTGCCTCAAAAAAGAAGGAAGGAAGAAAAGAAGGAAAAAAGAAGAAAGGAAGGAAGAAGAGAACTTCTAAGCACACATGCATACATGCACACATGCATACACACACACACACACACACACACACACACACACACACACACACACACACACACAGTTGTGAGAGGACAATAGAAGGCAGAGGGTTAGCTCTGTACAAGCTGGTTTGGGACTGATACCACAAATAAAAAGACAAACTCACAGACAGTCTGCCTGGCAGGCAGGACAGGCCAGGTAGCATTCCAGGTAACACGTGGTCAGACGGTGGTTTGAGGTAGAAAACAGCAGGAGGCTCAGTCCAAGGCAAGCAGTGGCCCTGTTAGACCTGCCTCTGTCAGCTACCGGGCTTCTGGAAGTTAGATGAACAGTTTTTTCCTGGGTCAAATTAAACGAGTCTGGTGACAGGAGTGATGCTGGTGCTGGTGCCCTAAGCATAACCAAGAGAAAAGAGGAGGGTGGTATGTTCTTAATAAGGTCCAGGTACAGCAGCTGCTGCTTACCCGGCAGCACACGACATTCATCTCCCTTGAGGGCTGTCTTCATGATATAATAATAGGCTGCTTTGAAAAGGCTCCCAGCAGCACCTAGGGGCTCGAAAGAGTCCAAATGATATCATGCAAGGTATCCTGGTCCTGATTTATGAAGTCTGCCATCAGGTTTACAAAGGGTTGGCTTCAATGAGACCAGATTTAGAGTCACCTAGGAAACACACATCTGCTGCATATGTGGAGAGATTCTTGGAGGGGGGGCTGCCCTGAATAATGGGGATGGAAAGACCTGCCCTGAATAAAGGGCACCTTCTCCGTGGGCTTCGGTCCTGGGCTGAATCAAACCAGAGTAAGGAAAAAGCAAGCTGAGTGGAAGCATTTATAGCCCGCTGCATCCTGTCTGCAGATGCAATACGAACAGCCTGGTTACCCTACCCCCACAGATAGAGGTGCTCTTTCGGCCGGAGAGGACTATAAACTCACTGTGAGCCTAAATTAAAAAAAAAAAAAAATCCTTTCTTCTTTCCTTAAAAGGAAGAAAGAGAGAAGGAGCTGGCACTATCACGTTTTGAAATCTATATGTTACCACATATGAACAAAATATAGGGATAAAATACTTGGAGCCCTGAAGGGCCGGTGGCAGAGGGAAGCGAGTGCTTGTAAGCAGGAGACTGGATGGGAGATTCCCTTAACAGCAGCTGTGTCTTGGCCCCCATGGGAAGGATAAAAGGTTCGTTGGCAAGGGCCCACATGGGTATGTGTTCTGACCCTGCGCTGTGCTCTGCTTGGCTGGGCACGCCCCTGGGCACGCCACCAGGCTGCGTGGGACAGTTGCAGCTTTTACAAGAAGTTCAGTCCCCAGACTCATTTTGCCCATTTCTCCTTTCCTGGTATCTCAGTAGAGGAAGGGTCAGTCTCCACGGCCGATTGTATCACATCAGTCTGGCTCAGTGGTTAAGAGCACTGGCTGGTCTTGAATTAGGGTTCAGTTTCCCAGCACCCCCTTGGCAGTTCACAAACACCAGTAAGTCCAGTCCAGGAGCCCAACTCCTCTGGCCTCTGTGGGCACCAAGCATGTACATGGCATATATATGCAGGCAAAACTCTCATACACATGAATAATACATTTTTTTAAGAATTACAAAAGAAAATGTTTCATTTTTAAACTAAATGCTTACCTGTATCCATCTAGTAATTGTATGTACATGTTTTGAGATTTTTTTTTTTTTTTTTAGCTATTATACATTTAGAGAGAGAGAGAGAGATCTTAAAACATTTTTGAGAAGGGATGTGTGATTGCTAGTTTTATGTTAACTAGACACAAGCTAGAGTCATCTGAGAGGAGAGAACCCCATTTGACAAAATACCTCCATAGATTGGGCTGTCAGCAAGCCTGTAGGACATTTTCTTAATTATTGATTGATGGGAGGGCCCAGTCCATAGCTGGTATTGCCACCCATAGGCTGGCGGTTCTTAATGCTATTAAAAAAAATAAACAGATTGATCATGCACTGTTTTTGGTCTTTATAAGCCCCCACTTGAGTGCACACACATCAACACACACAGATAAACACATAAGCATGTATAAACATATACACACACAAGCACACACATATATAAATACATGCATATACACATACGGACACACACCAACACATTAAAAATACATGTATACATGGACACAGAAAAATGCACATATGCATACCATCAAACATACAAATCAACAGACATCTAGTCACACATATATAAATATACACACATGCACACACACATACAAATATTAACACATAAAAATACATACACACATGTACACACAAATAAACACATATACACACAAACATACACAGATATGCATACCCTACGAGCACACACATATGAAACCCATAAACACACACACTAAATTAAAAAATAAAGTGTAAAGAAATGTCAATTAAAGATGTGATGCCAGCAGAAGCTGGAGTTAGTGAATGGAATGGCTTTGTTCTCACAGCCATTAGAAGCAAACAAAACTTAGTCTCCAAACCTGTGAGAGAATGTATGTCTGTCACCTGAGCCACTCCATCTGTAAACAATCATCCCTGGGGCCTGTGGAGAACTGCTTCCCAAAATTGCCAATAGATACTGAAATCCAAAGACAGGTATTGGAGGCTTAGCTCAGTGTTGGAGAGGTAGGGTACTCACCTTACATGTGAGGTGTGTTGTGTATAAGGACCTGGCTCATCCTAGCATGGAGAATGACAAATCACAAACATGCTATTCTGCAAACATACTGCTAATATTACCTATCTTTCCATTTAATTTTTTAAAAAATTGAGACAGAGTCTCTCTACATATCCCTGGCTGTCCTGGAACTTACTGTGTAGACCAGGCTGGCCCAGTACTGATCTACCTGCCTCTGCCTCTGGATTAAAAAATGTGCACCACCATACCTGTCCTTTTTTTTTTTTAAAGTATTATTATTTTTGAATCACAGACTCCTGTGTTACAGGCTGGCTTTGAACTCACTATGTAGCAAAAGATGACTTCAGGTTTCTGATTTTCAACCTCCACTTTGCAATGCTGGGATTAAAGGTCTAGATCATCACCCCACAGTTTCTCTGGTACTGGAAATTGAAAGCAAGGCTTCATGCACGCTAGCCAAGTATCTTAGCG